>NC_056727.1:558536757-558874031 GCF_019279795.1 Protopterus annectens
GAGCATCAGTAACCTTTGCTTCCCTTGAAGCTCACAATTCCTTGAAAATGCACTTGAAAATAAATTCCACCTGCTAGATCTAATTAGGGCTTTTCTCTCTCTCTCTCTCTCTCTCTCTCTCTCTCTCTCTGACTCTGTCTGTCTCTCTCTCTCTCTCACACACACCTCAACTTCTTAGTGCAAGAAATCTGGACAAAGCCTAAAATAAACAGGGACAGATTATAAATATTGCTTTCATGAACTCATAAAATTGCAAGAATAACAGGATTTGTGTAGGTATGCATTTTTCTAAAGGATATGATGTCTAAAACTATTTAGCAACTTCAATCTTTTTTAGGAGGAATATGGGGCAAAAATCTGGACATTCTGCAAAAACCGGGACAGCTGAGGGGTATGCTACCTCCCTTTTACACAGATACACACACACACAAACACACACACACACACACACACACACACACACACACACACACACACACACACAGACAATCACAGACACACACACACACACACACACACACACACACACACACACACACACACACACACACACACACACGAACACACACAACAACCTCTTAGTGCAAGAAATGTGGACAGATCCTAAAATAAATAGGGACAGATTATAAATATTGCTCTCATGAACTTAGAAAATTGCTAGAACAACAGGATTTGTGTTAGTATGCATTTTTCTACAGGATGTGACGTCTAAACCTGAAATGTCTGTTATTTAGCAACTTCAATCCTTTTTAGGAGGAATATGGGGCACAAATTTGGATAATTGCAAGGTATGACCCCCCCCTTTATACACACTCCTATCCCCTGTTACTTACACACACACACACACACACACACACACACACACACACACACACACACACACACACACACTAACTCCCAACACTAATATATCTGTCACGTTTGCCCACAGCATTTCAGGGATGAAAGCCACCCCACTGTACAGATGTATGGCACTACTGTGATAAGTCTTCCCCACCAAACACAACAGTGGTGACAGCCAGCTATTTACATTCCTCTACCTTCTACAACAGTACAGCATTCAGTTTATCTTACCTTGTTTGATGGCCTCATCATACTTAAGGAATCCTATCTGTGACTCTTTGGCAACCATATTCCCTTCATTTCTGTAACATTAGAAGTTTAAATATGTACATGCCTGGCTTTATAGTATTTAAAATGACACAGTTTCCACCTAACAGTCTCATTCCCTGGTTCCCAACAAGCGACAATTCTTATGCCAATGCCTCCATACTGGATCACATGAGCAGACCTCTCCACAAGTCACCTGATAAGAGTGAACAGCACTACAGGAATCAAAACTTTTAGTTATGTACTCACCATAACTTCAGATGTTTGGGATCCATCTCGCCTACATTCTGAATGATGGGTTCGGAGCCGATCCCTCGGCTCCGACTCGGCACGCTTATGCCAAAGAGCGAAGTCTCTTATTGGCTGAGCTTACTATATCCCAGGATGCACCACCACTAGTCCCCCAGATCTAGTTTGTCCGCATACATGCACACATGCATACCCTGCTTATATAACATCGTCAGATGAAACAAGATAAAAACAGTGGAGCTCAAAACCGTTCAATCTCTTCTGATCTGCAAGGCAGGGGGAAGGAGGGTGGGTATCAGGAATGTAGGCGAGATGGATCCCAAACATCTGAAGTTATGGTGAGTACATAACTAAAAGATGTTATGTGATCCTATCTCGCCTACATTCTGAATGATGGGACAGCGTCCCTAGCACCTGAATCCTGGGTGGCTCACTGGAAAACACTCCTGAGTACCGTGGAACCAAATGAAGCTCGTCCTTTAGATGCCACATCCAATTTGTAGTGGGAAATGAAAGTGTGCGGGTTGGACCAAGTAGCCGCAGCACAAATTTCGAAATAGCGAGCTTGGAATGAAAAGCTATAGAAGTAGCCATAGCTCTGGTAGAATGAGCTTTGATAGATGATGCAAGTTGCTTATTCGAAGAAGAATAGGCCTGAGTTATGCAATCTCTGATCCATTTTGAGATTGTAGCTTTTTGATGGTTTGGCCCAATTTATTATCTGAGAAGGACACAAACAACTGGTCTGACTTACGAAGTTGCTGAGTCCTGTCTAAATAGAAGCGTAATTGCCTGTGAACATCCAATTTATGGAGAGTGTATTCTGCTTCATTAGAGAATTTTGGAAAGAAAACTGGTAGTTCTAGAGATTGTTGAAGACAGAAACTAGAGCAGACCTTTGGGACAAAGGATGGATTAGGCCTAAGTGATACTCTATCTTTGTGGAAAATCAAATACGGTGGTTTAATAGACAGGGCTTGAAGCTCTGAGACTCTTCTTGCCGAAGTAATAGCCACTAAGAATGCCGTTTTCCATGACAGATATTTTAACTCGCATGTAGCAGCCGGTTCAAAGGGGAGATGTTAATGCGCCGCAGCACCAAATCAAGATCCCACGGAGGTGCAGGATGAAAAACTGGTGGTCTTAACAGGCTCGCACCTTTAATGAATGTTTTGCATAGTCTGCTGCTCATCAAAGGAGGATCCGTGGATTCATGGAATTTAGAGATAGCAGCTAGTTGAACTTTAATAGTTGAGACAGAAGATCCCTGATTAAATAGGGATGTTAAGAATTTCAAAACCTCTGGGACAGGAGCAGTGATAGGGTCTAAGCCCTTGAGTTGAGCCCAGATAGCAAACCTCTTCCACTTACTGAGGTACAATTTGTTAGTGGTAGGTTTGTGGGCGGAAGATAAAATGTGAACAACTTCCGGGTCTAGTGTGTGACTTCTAACTAAGGTTGGAAGTGGAGGAGCCAAGCTGTCAATTTCAGAGATTGAAGGGACTGATGCCAATGTCCCGACTGATGGATTAGCAAATCCGGGATCAGGTCTAAGGTCCACGGATCGTCCACTGCATGCTTTTTCAGGTAAGGAAACCATATCTGACAAGGCCAGTATGGGGCAATCAGAATCATTGAAGACCCTAGCTGAGAAGCTTTTTGAATAACTTTGGGAAGGAGTGGAATTGGAGGAAAAGCATAAAGCAACCCTGTTGGCCAAGGTTGTGCTAGAGCATCCATGGCTGGTACTTCCTGATGTGGAATCAAGGAGAAGAACCTTTGGCACTTGGTGTTTTGTGGAGTCGCAAATAGGTCGCAGCACGGCCCCCATCTCTTGAAAACCTGGGCTGCTACTGCGGTTTAGAGACCATTCGTGAGGAGAGAGAATTGTCCTGCTTAATTTGTCCGCCAATACATTTGACTTTCCGGGATGTGGGTCGCTACCAAGAAGCGGTTGGTAGCTACAGCCCATTCCCACACTCTCATGGCCTCTCTGCAAAGGGGATACGATCTGGTCCCTCCTTGTTTGTTCAGATACCAAACCACCGACATGTTGTCTGTGTGGATGGCGATGATGCCCTGAGGAAGGAACTTGTGTAAGGCCTGTAGGGATAGAAGTACAGCCCTCATCTCCAACACGTTGATGTGGAGAAGAGCTTCGTCTGGAAGCCAGGAGCCCTGAACTAGCCTGCCCAGACAATGCCCCCCCCACCCTATCTGGGAGGCATCTGTCGTCAGGGTAACCACTGGAGGGAGAACAAAGGGTTTTCCCTGATCCAAGTTGGATGTCTGAAGCCACCAGCGAAGGTCCCTTTGCATATTTCCGTAATCATGATGTGATGATTGAGGGAAGATCTTGAAAGGACCATTGAGTTGATAAGAGCCACTGAAGAATCCTCATGTGTAACCTTGCTAGAGGAACTAAAAGTACCGTGGCAGACATTGAGCCTAGAACCTGTAGGACCATCCTGGCTGGGGCTTTGGATCTTGAGATCAGAGCTAGAACTTGGCCCTGTAAAGTTGAATCCTTTCGGCAGGAAGAAAGACACGCATCAATCTTGAGTCTATCTCTGCTCCTATAAACTTTATGCGCTGAGAGGGCAGCAAGACAGACTTTGACCAATTGAATGTAATCCCTAGGAAAACACCCAGGAGATGGTGGCTTTGAGGTTGTCCATAAGTAGATGCCTGGTGGTGGCAGTCAGGAGCCAGTCGTCGAGATAGGGAAACACTTGGAATCCAAGACTCCTCAGGTGAGCCGTCACTACTGCCAAACACTTGGTGAACACCCTGGGGGCTGTGGTGAGACCAAAGGGCAGAGCACAAAATTGGTAATGACTGGCTCCCAGGCTGAAGCGCAGATACCTTCTGGACGCCTGATGTATCGGTATGTGATAATAGGCGTCCTTGAGGTCTATGGAGCACATCCAAACATCCTTCTCCAACAACGGAGAATGGATTGCAACGTGACCATTCGAATTTGGATTTCGTGACGGATAGGTTCAGTCTGCTGAGATCCAATATTGGTCTCAGGTCCCCTGTCTTTTGGCACTAAAAGAACCTGGAGTAATTTCCTGATCCGATTTGGTCTGTGGGGACCGGTTGGATGACTCCTTTTTCTAGCAGCTTTGAAGCTTCTGCGGCTGCTATTTCCCTTTGACTGGGTGGTGGGTCCGGGATTCTCTTGGACGGAGGGGGTGAGTATTTGAATGGGATGGTGTAACCTCCGGCAATTATGCGAAGCACCCATCTGTCCTGAGTGATTGACTCCCAGGCTTTTAGGTGCTTGGCAAAACGACACCCGACTGGCTCCGGAGCAGCACAGCCGGGCAATCCCTCATGTCGTATGGGAGGCTGAAGAGCCACGAAAGGACTCGCGGTCTCCAGAATTGCGGGGCCCTCTGCCGCCTCTGGGACGGCGTCTCCCTGAAAAATTTCCCCGCCCTCTGCCTCTGGACGGGGAATCTTCCTGCTGTTGGGAGAAAAACTTGCGAGATTTTCGGAACCACATTTTCCCCCCTCCTTTGGCCTTGGGGTAAGGCCGAAAGGGAGTGGAATAACGGGCCCCTACGGCAGATAACGTTTTCCCTCTTGCTCACAGCGGGTAAGGGTGTCTTTCACCTTGGGTCCAAACAATGAGGACCCATCAAAGGGAGCGTCGGCGAAGGAAGACTTGAAGGCCTCCGCAAACTGACACAAGCGGAGCCAGGCTTGTCTACGTAGAGCCACGCCTGTGCCTGCCGCTCTACCCGCCCCTTCGGCCGCATAGGAAATGAGCCTCATGGACGAGTTAGCAATTGACGTAAGGATAGCCAACTGAGAGCTAACGGACTGGGCTAGCTGCTCAGGTAGGTTACCCGAGAGGGAGTCTGACAACTCCTTGACCAGATCCCTCTGAAGCCTGGTAAAATGTGCCAAATAATTCAGAGACCTTAAGGTAAAGGCCGCTGAAGTCAGGGTGCGCTTCCGCACCTATCCATACTCCTAGACTCCTTATTAGGAGGATGGATGGACGTTGAAGCCTCTGCCACGTCCTGTTGTGTAGCAGATGCCACCACCATGGCATCTACAGCCACGCCTTTAGTAAGGAACTCCTTCTCGGGGGGAGCAGATAAGAATTTGTTTGGACGAGAAGGGACTGGTTCCACGGTATCCGGGTGTTCCCACGCCCTTCGACAAACTAAATCCAGAAGCTCGTCGAAGGGCGGAGACACCCAGGAGGCGGAGGGCTGAGCCCCAAAGGCCTTGAGGAGCACTGATTCGTCCGCGGAGGGGGGTTTGGACATCCAGCCGCCTCGTTGTTTGAGGATCTCTAAGATGTCTGCAAAGGAGACATCGTCCGAGGACGACTTAGGGGACCCCTCCGCATCATCCATATCCGTGTCCGATGTAATAGACTCGGGGGAGTCCACGTGCTTCCTCTTGCACGATCTCTTCCTTGGGGGTTCCTCTGAAGACGACTCCGAAGAACCCTCAGGAGGAGGGGAGCCCCCACTGGGGGTAACCTCAGGCCTCGGGGCTCCGCTGGCTACGGACAGGGGAACTGCCAAAGACCCAGTCTCCACGCCCAGGGAAGGTGCTGGTAGAACCGGAGAGATGGCCGAAGAGGATTTGGCCAAGGCACTCCTCATGGCCCTGAAAGCCGGACCCCCAGAATCCTGGGAGAATCCGGTCTCCGGGGCCATGATGGCAGACGGAAGTCCCGCAGCCGAAGCACCGAGAGGGAGGCTCGGAACCGAAAGCATAGGTCCCGAAACATCACCCTCGGGTCCAGCCGAAGAAGTCCGCGTACCAAACTCGGATCCGAGGGCCCGGGTTGGAGTAAGGGTCGGAGCCGACCCTGAGATCTCCACCGGCTCCAAGAGCACCTGCTCGACGGAGCCGAAGCAGTCGGAGGAGGAATGGCAATGGGGTGGGTCATGGTCATCGGCTCCGAGGCCAACTGGGTCGGAACCGAAACAAATTTTTGGAAGACTGGGGACTGGAAAAGTCTTTGGAGCACCCTGTCTATATCAGAATCCGACATTCTCAAGACCGAGAGGAAACAGAACGGGTTCGAAGACCTCTCCTCGGCCCCAAGGGACTAGGGGACCGGCTCGAGGCTCGATGAGAATCGGCGCCGAAGAAACACACACCAGATTCCATCGGTGCCGAGGTAGACTTCGGCGCCGAGGAGGAAGTGTCTGAGCGGGCGACCCTTGTCGGCTCCGAGAGCAGTGGAGCCGACGAAGGTGACCCGCCTCACGATGGCCCGGCCATCGGCTCCGAAGCCCGAGGAGTCGATACTGGAGGCATCGAGGCAGACGTTCCGACCTCGGCTCGAAGTCTTTGGAGCCGAAGGAGAGGCCTGCCTAGGTCTCTTGGCAGTCGGATCCGACGGACTGGTCGGAGCCGAAGCCCTTTTCTTTTTGGCAGGAGTCGGAGAGGAAGCCAAGGCTTCTTCAAAAGAGGGTTTAATCAAGCCTTTGAGAATCAATTTATTTTTCCTCTCCTGGAGGACCCTTGAGGAAAAAGCGTGACATACGCTGCATGACTCCTGCAAGTGCTTTGCCCCTAAACAATACACACAAAGTAGATGGTCATCAGTAACAGACATCTTAAAAGCACATTTAGAACATTTCTTAAAGCCCGAAGGCCTATGGGGTTGAGACATGTTGATACACAAATCTAGTCACTCTGACAGGAAAGTACACTAAATTTTACTACTGATATAAAAGCTTACAGTAATAAATAATGCCAACTCTTTCTGTAAAAGAACAGGTAACTCTAACCCAATTTGTACAATTATTAGAGACCCTGTAATTATAAATATTAACAGTCCGGGAAGGCCCTGGATGGAGGGGCCGAAAACAAACTGAACCCAATCACACACAACAATTCCAAATCCAAATCGTACACAAAGTAAGCGATAGCTGTTAAAACAGCTTTTGTGAGCAAAAACAGCAAAAAACTGACAGAAAAGTTAGTTTAATAAACTACTTAGCCCAGCCAGCTCGAGACCACGTCTTCGCAGGGAAGCGGCAAACGAGATCTGGGAGACTAGTGGTGGTGCATCCTGGGATATAGTAAGCTCAGCCAATAAGAGACTTCGCTCTTTGGCATAAGCGTGCCGAGTCGGAGCCGAGGGATCGGCTCCGAACCCATCATTCAGAATGTAGGCGAGATAGGATCACATAACATCAAGCAAATCTGCCTTACAATGTTGTAGTACTCCTGTATAGGTATGGCAAGTAACAAAAGCATAAATCTTGATAAATACTGAATTAGTGTTGTATTTTAATAAAAAAACTAAAAAGTAAAAAATTAAAACAAAAAAAAACAAAAAAATATCCTTGTTTCCCGCCTTTCCCTACCTAGAATAGTCCCTTATACAGGCATTGCTATATTCCGACTTTAGTATAGTTCCTGTGTTGCCCATTTCCTTACTTGGATAGAAGGAAGTTTCTTTGTTCACCAGTGGGAGTGGGGAGCTTTGAGCAGCCTATCTGTCCCTGGAGGAGTGATCTCAGCACAGAATCTGGTAGTTTATTGGCCGTTTTGGGCTAATTTCTAGCTCTTTCTAGTCCCCTGTATAAAAACCCGCTTTGGCGCGTTTTTTTTTGCCTGTTCCTACTCAGCAAAAGCTCCTCGTGGTCCTGCAGAGTGGTGCTAGCAGCAGAGAGGTGAAAAAGCGCGACTGCTAAACTGATTTAAGTATAATTTATTGCTACTACCTTTGTGACCATCCTTTCTCGCCGAAAAGCGAGTTATATCTGCTGTTTTACCTGTTTAAGCTTGTTTTTACTGTTTTTTTCAAATTGCACTTTAAAGTTTGTCTTTTGTTGCATTTTATCTGTTGAGGCTGCTCACTCAAGTGTGCTAGCCTGTATTAAGCTATTACTGTGAATTTTCTGCTGTTTGCTTCTTAAAAAACAAAAAAAAAAACAAAAGAAAATCCTTGTTTCCCGCCTTTCCCTACCTAGAATAGTCCCTAATACAGGCATTGCTGTATTCCGGACTTTTTCGAAACAGTCACCAAAGCCATTGATGAGGGAAAGGCAGTCCATACAGCCTACCTCGATCTGGCTAAGGCCTTCGATACAATACCCCACTCGGGTATCATTGAAAAACTCATCAGCTTAAATGTTAACCCATACATCACAAGATGGGTTGCAAACTGGCTGAGTGACAGAACCCACAGGGTCAGAGTTGCTGGCGCCATGTCAGACTCAAAGCCTGTCACAAGTGGTGTCCCACAGGGCTCAGTCCTGGGCCCACTCTTGTTTGGCATCTACTTTTCCGAAGTACAAGCAAACACAGGAGGGTTATGGCTGACAAAGTTTGCAGATGACTGCAAACTGGCCATAGTAGAAAACACATCTGACACAGATATCCTTCAGAAGGGTCTCACAGAAACGGATAACTGGTGCCAGAGCCACGGCCTAAAGTTAAATGCCAAAAATGCATAGTCATACCTTCGGGAAAACAAGGTTACCCCTAGCTACCAAATAGGTGGCAATCCACTGAGCACAGAAGAAGTTATCAGGGACCTGGGGACCCAGGTTGATAGTAGTCTGTCATTCGACACCCATGTAGCTAAAGTAGTTAGGAAGTCCTTCTACATTGCCCACCTTATCATGAAGGGATTCTCATCTAGATCAAGGGAGGTCATAGTCTCCTTTACTCATCACTCATCAGACCAATGATTGAGTACAATGCCCCATTGAATGTATCTGACCCGACACTTGCAGCAGCTGGAGAGGCCACAAAAGTTCCTCACCAAAAGGATAAAGGGTCTCAAAATCTGTCCTATGCTGCCCGACTGAAAGAACTCCAGCTCTATTCAGTCGCCAGCTTGCTCAGAGGTGACCTTTGCCTAACATACAAGGCCATGTCAAACCCAGATTTGATGAATATGCTTCACCTCAAAAAATCTAGATCCATCAGAGCCACAAGGGCGGAGACTTAAACCTCGACACGGCTATTAATAGGACGTGCTGGAGAGATAGATTCATCACCCAAAGACTCCCTATGCTGTGGAACAAAATCCCGGTACATGTGAGGCAGAGCACCTCGCTGGCCTTGTTCAAGAGAAATCTTGACCAATGGATGGGAGATCGCAGATATACCCCAGGAATTACCTCAGTGTCACTGCTCGACAGAGGCACAGCAAAATAATGGGTATAGTTCCCCATACTAAAGGGGTGGCGTAAGCCACAAAACAATGGGCTAGGCTTATAAATGCCCTCGGGCAGATAGCCTAGTATGAACCTATGAACCTATAGTATAGTTCCTGTGTTGCCCATTTCCTTACTTGGATAGAAGGAAGCTTCTTTGTTCACCA
The DNA here is from genome assembly GCF_019279795.1 of Protopterus annectens. Taxonomy (NCBI): domain Eukaryota; kingdom Metazoa; phylum Chordata; order Ceratodontiformes; family Protopteridae; genus Protopterus; species Protopterus annectens. The sequence continues at coordinate 558,546,440 of NC_056727.1, forward strand.
GTGGGAGTGGGGAGCTTTGAGCAGCCTATCTGTCCCTGGAGGAGTGATCTTAGCACAGAATCTGGTAGTTTATTGGCTGTTGTGGGCTAATTTCTAGCTCTTTCTAGTCCCCTGTATAAAAACCCACTTTAGCGCGGCTTTGTGCAATTGTGCGCATAGCGCAGCATCGGGCAGCGAGGCTTAATTGGGTTCAAACCATTCCCGGCTCCATAAAGTCTACTCTTCACTTTTTCCCTTAGAACTGCTCTATCTCTCAAACTAAACACCCTATTCTCATTCTAAGGCCCTGCACTTGCTCATATAAGCAATTTTACAAGTTAGCACTAGTAAACTAAAAGCACTACATCCCCCTATACTCCCTTCTAGTACCTTGTCCCCTATTGGTCCTTTTGATTCAGCGATAAAGGAGTTCCCTATACTATTCTAGCATGTCCAAAGGTCAGTTAATGGCTTCCTCTCCAGTCCAGCTGATGAATCTGGGAATCTTGAGGCAATGTTACAACTGCCTCATGTACACAGACAACCCTCTCCTCCTTCCAACAAGTTCAAATATATTTGAGAGATGCAACCATATAGCCAAACTGGAGGCTGAGCTCTCTCAACTCAGAACTGGTGCAACCAGACAGGAGGAGAAGGTAACCTCACAGACCACAAATCCAGTCTCACATAGTCCTACCACAATGGCAAACCAAGCACATAAACACACAAAAACATACTCGGAGGCTCTAAATAAAAATCTGCCTAAGCAGTAGAGACCTCCAAAGCAGACATCCAAGCAAATGCTACCCCAAAACAAAACACATACAACACATAGCTCACAAACCCAGTGTGCCAAACAGTCACAGCCCTTAAGGCTAAATAACACACCTGATACACTTGTAATAGGTGACTCTATTGTCAGACACACTGACGTCCCGCTCACCAAGCTGAACAAAGAGAAGATCACAGTGAGCTGCCTGTCGGCGCTAGGATCCGCCACATAACACAAGCACTCAGGTCACTCCAAAGCAAGTACAAATATCACTCAGTCATTGTCCATGCTGGTGTGAATGACCTGAGACGTACCTCACTGGACTACATGAAAAGAGACATAGAGGAGCTCTCTGATCTTGTAGCCCAGGCCGGTATGACCCTGACCTTGAGCAGCATCTTACCCTCACCTAGAATGATGCCACAATATAAAGGCAAAATGATAAATTTTAACAATTGGCTAAAATTTTGGTGTCATTCAAAGGGGATCCAGTGTCTGTCAGCCTGGGAAGACATGCTCGACAAGCCACGTTGCTTCACTAGGGATGGCTTGCACCTGTCACCCCTGGGCTTTTGGATATTGGCAAAGGCTCTTGCCACCCCCATAGTGCCTTTTTTAGGCAAGGCTCAAAAGACAAACCCACCTCCATAGACAACACAATGAATAAGAAACTAAGGGTAATGCTGTTCAACGCCAGAAGTCTAAACCTCAAGATGCACTCACTCGAAGCCCTCCTTAGTATGGAGAGCATTGATATCTGTGCAGTGACAGAAACCTGGTTCAAGGCTCCAGAGAGCACCCCAGCACTACCAGGTTATACCTCATATCATGCTTTTCGGCCTCAAAACTCAGACCGAACTACAAAAGGAGGGGGAGTATCCATATTCATCAAAGATACCCACACCTCCAGGTTAGTGGCGTTGCACGAGGCATCGGAGACCATACATGTGCAGCTAACAGTGGGCAAAACTGCTTTTCAGTTTGTAGCATGTTACAGACCACCCTCTCAAAAACAGGAATCCCACTCGGCTTTCCTGAGATCACTGGAGAATATGAAGATCTCTCCAAACACCATTATATTGGGTGACTTCAACTACCCAAACATAGACTGGGAGCACTACTCAAGCCCCAACACCCTAGCCCAAAGGTTCCTAGAATTTATAAACTCAAATGCTATGGAACAACTAGCCACCACTCCCACAAGAGGGGAAAACATACTGGACCTGGTCATCACCAACATGGGTACTCTATGCTCCATACCAGAGGTATACCCCTCATTGGTAAGATCTGACCATAAATTAATCTCACTGGAGATCCACATCCCGACCCCACCCCCAACCCAGAAAACCACAGTGAAAAACTTCACAAAAGCGAACTTCACACTTCTCAAAACCGAGGTGGAATCCTTCAAGGCCCCCGGGCCAGAGGAAACTTCGGCCCAAACTGCAGAATCCTTTGTAAATGCATTCTATGGACACCTCCAGGAATGCATGGATCATGTTATCCCAAACAAAACCAAGACCCAAGCATCTAAAGGCAGGCGTCCAGTCTGGTGGACCCCAGCCATAAATAAGCTGTACAACAGAAGGAGTAAGCTACTACATGATAGAGCAAAATCCATAAAAGGGAAGGCATCTCTGATCAGTACTAGCAAAAAACTATGATCGTTATAAAATCCACCAAGGTCAGCTTCAAGAGAAAAATTGCACAGGACTCTAAAGAAAATCACAAGGCTTTCTTTAGTTATGTTAGGAACCTGGGTGGCAACACCCAGATATGCTCAGAGTTGATCCAAAATGACAAAAAATACACTGAACCCGCAGACATTGCCAACATCCTGGCAGACAGATTCAGTGCAAACTTCTCCCCCCCCCCCAAAAGAACAAATAACTATCCCAGCAGAGTGCAGCCTCCCTAACATCTCAGATGCTCAGGTGAAAGCCGCCCTCTCCAAAGCAAAAAACACAGCATCAATGGGACCTGACGGTGTCCCGGGTTGCGTCCTACATGAACTCCAAGAAGAGCTAAACCCTCACGTAAAGCTGCTGTTCAATCTTAGCCTTACCACAGGATATGTACCCAAAGAATGGTGTACAGTGACAGTGGTCCCACTCCACAAAGGTGGTGCCTCTATGGACCCTGGAAACTATCGCCCCATAAGCCTGACTAGCCTGGTCTGCAAAGCTATGGAGAGGATCATCATGGAACTCATAAACAAAGACATTGGGGACCTACAGACACTGGATCCTACCCAATTCGGCTTTGTTAAGGGCAGATCCTGCCTCTTGAACCTGGTCGACTTCTTTGAAACAGTCACCAAGGCCATTGATGAAGGGAAGGTAGTCCACACAGCCTACCTGGACCTTGCAAAAGCCTTCGACACAATACCCAACATGGGCATCATAGATAAGCTCTCCAGCTTAAATATAAACCCCTATGTCATAAGATGGGTTGCAAACTGGCTCAAAGACAGAACCCACATGGTCAGAATTGCTGGAGCCATGTCAGACTCAAAACCAGTTACAAGTGGCATCCCACAAGGCTCAGTCTTGGGACCTCTCTTGTTCAGTATATATTTTTCTGAGGTACAAGCTAACATGGGAGGACTGTGGCTGACCAAGTTCGCAGACGACAGCAAATTGGGTGCCATAATTGACTCTCCAGCTGATACAAGCATCCTCCAAAAGGGTCTCACAGAGATGGATAACTGGTGCCAGAGCCACGGCCTAAAGCTAAACGCCAAAAAGTGTATAGTCATACCCTTTGGCAAAAACAAAGTGCCCAAAAATTACCACATAGGTGGTAATCCATTAAGTACAGAAGAAGTAATTAGGGACCTGGGGACCCAAGTTGATAGTAATCTCTCCTTTGACAACCACATTGCCAAAGTGGTTACAAAAACCTTCTATATAGCCCACCTTATCATGAAAGGATTCACATCTAGATCAAGGGAGGTCATAGTGCCCCTTTATTCATCCCTCATAAGGCCCATAATAGAATACAATGCCCCATTTGGGATGTACCTTACCCGACACCTGCAGCAACTAGAAAGACCCCAAAAGTATCTCACAAAGAGGATCAAAGGACTCAAACAGATGCCATATGCTGCTCGGTTAAAGAAACTCCAGCTCTACTCAGTAGCATACCGCCTACTTAGAGGCGATATACACCTGACGTATAAAGCTATGTCAAACCAGGACTTAATGGACATGCTCCACCTCAGAAAATCCAAATCCCTTAGAGCTACGCGCTCGAGAGACTTGAACCTCAGCACAGAAATAAATGGGACATGCTGGAGGGACAGATTCATAACCCAGAGGCTCCCTTCACTCTGGAATAGAATCCCAGTCCAGGTTAGGCAGAGCCCCTCACTGTCTCTCTTCAAGAGGAATCTTGACGAGTGGATGGGAGATCGTAGGTTTACCCCGGGGATTACTTCTGTGTCACTACTACACAGAGGCACAGTAAACTAACCCAAAAAAAGGGCACAGTAAACTCAATTCAAAGGGTGGCAACAGCCAAACACACTCTGGCTAGGCTTGTAAATGCCCTAGGGCAGATAGCCTAGTATGAACCTATGAACCTATAAATAAAAATATATATATATTTTAAAGAATGCTTTTAATTGAGTCACTCAAAAAAGCAAAAAATAAAGAAGAAAAAGAGTGAAAACTTTTTAATGGAGTCCTAGACAAGTTAATTTCAGAAAAGCAGTCAAGGCTGGTTTTGCTGATTGTGATAATGAGTTACCAGAAGAAGTAGCAGGAATCAGCAAAACCAACCTCGAATGCTTTTCTGAAGTCAGTTGTCTGTGTTTCTTTTGCAAAGTTTTCATTCTTCTTCCTTATTTGATAAGGCAATGCTGATCCCTTAGGAAAGGTTCATAAAAATATTGCTATTTCAGTATACGTGAGCATTGCTTCCTCCTGTTAGGAGTAGATAAAGCAGCAGTCACTTTCCTTGCACATTTATTTATTTATATATGTATGTATGCTTGATACCCAAGATATACAAATGAACAGATTCCATTTTCAGCAGAGGCCTGGGAGGCCAAAGATCCAGTTGCTGCAAAATTCTACTTTAAAAATAAACATAAGCAGAAGACGCTATAATATATGAAATGAAGCCAAGCTTACTAGAGATCAACCAAAGGATAACAGGTGGTTAAAGCCTATATCATTGAGAAGTTACTGATGTGCATTTGTTAGTCATTATTTTCGTATTGTATAATGAAACCAAAATACAATTAAAAACTTAAGCATGGACAAATAAAGTAGTAGCATGGTTTAATAAATCAGATATGGGGAAGGAGGGGGAGTGGTACAGTGAAATGCAGACATTTTGAATAAGTAATATCTATAAAGCAAAGAATGAGAAGTGTCATGTCCACTCAAATACAGGCACTCTAATACCAGCCTTTTACAAAAGAAAACATTCACAGAAAACCAACAGCTGGGTTACAATTCTTACTCCTCATTACTACAGAATACTCTGAGGTATGTGAATGCTGTGCTGGTTTATATGACGTGATTACTCCTCATTACTACAGAATACTCTAAGGTATGTGAATGCTGTGGTGGTTTATATGACGTGATTATAGCTGTCTTTGATTAGGAAGGACTTTGGAGTGCTACATTTTTTTCCAAACAACATTGTTTTTGTTTTGTTGGGGTTAAGGAGAAACTTTTTTGCATGCCATTATAGCTGGACAAGGTGATAAAACCTGTTGCAGTTATCTTTGTTATTATTTGAAAACAAAGAACACTGTTGGCACCTTTAAATAACAATTATGACCAAATACAGAGTGATGAGTAGCACTTTGGCGCAGGGGTTGAAGTTTCTGTCTTCCAAATGCACGGTCTGAGTTGCAGTTCTTTCTCCTCATTACCACAGAATATTTTTTTCTAACCTCTGTTTTTTCTAAGATATTCCAGTTCCTCTTACCTTCCCCAAACAGGGTGGTAGATATCTGTGGGGGGGAGGTGGTACTGGCTTGCACATGCATCTGACACATTAAGATGTGGCTCATATTCTAACATGTCTTTTTATAGTGATAGCAATGGCTTAAACGTATAAACACACTCTCAAGTATGCATTAATAAGTGAGAAAATAAAACTGGAGCTGATATTATTTTTCAAATCCTGATACCTGCTGTCTTCTTCACAATTAATGACCGGTGAAAAAAATCCAGATGAACACTTTAAATATAGTAAACACTCCATAGATTCCATTTCTAAAATACTGCATGTGGTTATAATACAGCAGTCACTCAAGCAGATTAATGGGAGGTTTTACATTTTTATATTAACATACATTTTCTTGAAGGATATAAACTCTGAAACTCAAATGTCTGTTGTTACTTAGTGATTTCCATACTTGACAATTTGCCAATAGACCACACATTTTATGAAGAGCAGACTACACATATGAGCAAAAGTCTGGACATTCTGTGAACATCTGGACAGTTCAGAGGTATGAGTTAAGAAATCTGCTCTTTGATTCACAGGTAGCCATTTGGATTTTTTGTGAGTTAGGCAGTAATGTCCTAGTCATGAGTAATTGGCTATGAACCAGCAGATTATATTAGCTATTATCTGAAGGCTTGTTGCATTTTTCTGTGTGGCACTGGCAAACAAAGGAAAATTTATTTCAGCTGGGCAAAGAGGATTCCCTTACCTATGGCAGCTCTAGCTAGGGGTGAAAGGAACTGTGATGATTTTTTGAGCCTAGAACAGTAAATAATTTATTCTGGCTAGATTTTTTCAGTGTGATTAAAAGTTCAGAGACTGGTCAAGCCATACTCTGAAGTATGTGAATGCTGTGGTGGTTTCTTTGATGTGATTATAACTGTCTTTGATTAGGAAGGATTTGGAGTGCTAGATTTTTTTTTTCCAAACAATACGTTTTTTTATTTTGTTGGGGTTAAGGAGAAACCTTTTGGTAGATAGACAGTCAGAAATATCTAGCGAGTCCTTTTAAAGTTTGTCCTGTATGAGCTGGTGCTGGTTCTAGTTAGACCTATAGAGAACCATGTCATCTGCATAAAGTAGGATTTATAGGTGTGGAAACCCAATGGAAACTCTTTTGTGAGCCATACTGTTATGGCATGTTTAGGAAGTCTTGTGGTCAAGGGGAAATGGTTGTCTTGAATTATTAGGAAATTGTGGGTGAATTGTTCAGCTGCAACAACTTAGATTCTACCTATGATAAATATTCTGAGTCTCCTGGCAAGATGAATTTTCATTCCTTGAGAAATTCCACAAAGAGGATATCAGAGCAATCTTCCCAGTTTGGATAATAAGAACACAGAGTGTGGTCTGAAAAGACTACTGCCTTCTGTTTGTAATGGACACTGATTTAAGTGCCCTTGTGTGAGAAGATGCACCCCATTCAGTGGAGAGCACTACAATAGAAATTTCCATTTCTAGGAGAAGTGGCAACCTCACAGATTATTAAATTAGTGAAGGGGTACAGTTGGAGAAGCATACTAAAGGAGAGGTGTGTGTGTGTGTGTGGGGGGGGCTACAATCCTCACCAAAAAAGAAATGTTTGAATTCTAATGTAAATTTTTGGTATTCATTCAAATGTGGAACTCAGAAAAATTGTGTTTAGTTGTACACCTGGAAACTGTTCTAAAACCCTATGCAGTATATACCAAAGTAGCAAGATATTTCAAGACTTTCTTGTGTAGTCCAAAGTAAAGCTGTCTACCATTCTCATTGTTTGGTAGTGGTACCATGGTAACTAATGGCTCCAAAAGAAAAAAGAGATAAGAAAATTATTAGAGCACTTTTTTGTTTTGTACTGCCTGCACATCAAGTGTAATGGTAACATGCAGGGTCTAAGTGTGAGCACCCATCCCCTATACCACCCTGATAAGCTTCATGTCCACACTTTTCTAGCAGCACATACATCAGCCAATGACTGCCACCCATCAGTAGGTGTCTCTTCGGAAGCAGGATTCCCCCAAATTCACCCTCAGGGAAAGTGACCAGACTGATAATCATTCATTCTTCCTTCCATGGCCCTTTGGCCCCCAAGCTGATAAATAATGTCTGGTAACTGGTGGCACAGATAGATGCCCTGCTATTATATTGGTGGACTGGATACTGTACAATAATGTGACTGCTAGCATTTTCCTTTGTTAACATTCACTTTCAGTGAGATTGCATAGATTCTAGATGAAATATCTGATAGTACTATGACCTTGCTTGGGAGATATATGCACCATTTGACTAGATACACGCAGGGGAAACATTTACATCCACAAAGTGATAGCCTCTGTGTGCAGCTGCAGTGGTTATATTTGCACAGATGGCTGTTGAGTTATCTATCTTCAGCTAAATAGTGTAAGTTAACACTAATGACAGCTGTACTTTTGAGCTAAGACAAGAGCAACACTTGTTTTTATTGTTTTTCTACTTTTGCTTGCCATCATACTCCATTTTGGATGACAGCTGATCAAAGAAGGCCATCATCAGAGTTGTATGCCGGTACTACTCCTCCATTACCACACAGTCACCTGAAACCCACAGAAACCCACAATTCTTCTCCTGTGACTTGTATAAGCTTTTATGCAACAGTCAATGTACAGCTTGGTGACTGTGCACATCCCAGCTCTGGTGCATTTTGTAACACATTTCTTTGCTAAATGTCATTCATTCAGTTGTTTAGATTGCCACCTTCCCTCCAGGATTAGAAAGCCAAATTTGATCAATCATTCTCACTCCCTCCACCCCCTGCCACAGGCTTCTCCAATGCCCAAATTACTTTTTGATCCCATGTCATCTGGGCTACAGTCAGGACTTTATTTCTATGTGCTAAAGAGCAATAAAAACAGCTTTCTTGAGCTCTAAATTTTTTATTTATTTGACTGGTTAACTGGGAAAACCTACTGGTCACAAATACCTCTTTTTGTGGAAAGTCCGGGAAAACTGCCTAGTTAAATAATTTCTTTTATACTGCACAGTATGCAGGCAGAAGCATGAGGGACCTATTATATGGACCAAAGCATGAAACTCATTGTCAGCTCATAACCTTAAACTTCTCTGTTATTTTTCCAGCAGAAATATGTGCTTGAGTTACAGTTATAGTAGCTGTGTTCAGAACATGTAAAGTGCCATTTCATGTGCTCCCCATTGCAAAAGCAAACAAACAAAAATGAAGCATGTTTGCTTATAACTACTGAACTACAGTAGTACTACCTCCCAAGGAAGGCATGCAGTGTCTGCTTACTACATGTGGTTAAAGCAGTGGTGGTTGAGTGCCTTCAGTTCTAATATTTAGTGTTACAGTGAGTCTGAACCAGGTGAGTTCTTTTTGAGGGTTCTTGCCATTTTCTCCACTGGGGTGTATCTGTGGAGGTGGTATGTATAATTTAGTAGGATGTGAGACAGAGCCATCCACATGATGGATGTGCAGTGGGCTTGCCCCTTGCAAACAAAGATATATATATTTTTTAGTTTTTGGCTCAGTATTTTCTATATTTGAATTTTAATAAACAGTGAACCAAAAAAGTGTGCTTTGATCGCATTTAGGTAAAACCAGTTATCTGTCTATCACAGGAGACACTGATCTACAGATGTTATAACTAGTAATAGTTTTACTGCAGGGTCCCTGACTTGATTGGAACATCTGATCTACAGATGTTATAACTAGTAATAATTTTACTGCAGGGTCCCTGACTAGACTGGAACATCAGGAGAAACAGCATAAGGAGAAACACCAGCTGTACAACCTATATCCTTACACACCCTTACTTCACTGGCAAGCCCTGCTGTGCCCCCCAACACCCCCTGCAAATTATATATACCAACTCCAAGATCATACTACAGTGAGGAAAAGGGTAACTTCCCCAATCCGCACTGTACAGCAATCTCCATTCACAATTCCAAAATCATAATAATGAATTAAGCTATACTTTCATTATTATCATTTCGTATTATTGTAGTTCGCATTGTGAAACTTTGAAAAAATACTTTTGGTCACATGCTGTTCGAGAATGAGCCTTTGAAATTTTAATTGCAAACTGTTTGCTTTCATGTTTCTTAAAAATTTACATCTTATATAAGTTTTGCTATCAGTTGGTAGAAGCAGTGAAAAGACAGTATGCATAAGGCAGTTGCTATACTGCCTGCACCTAATATGATCAGACTGGCCATAGATGAGTAACAGCAGACTGTTGAACCATGTTGCCAGATGGTGGAGGACTAAAGCTTGTCACAGTACTCAAAGGATGGTGGTAGATTATAAGAGAAGACCATAAAGACTGATGGATGAAATATTTAGGGAGATACTCTTAGGTGAGATGTTAGCTAATCTAGCAGTAAGGAGTGAAATGAAAGCATTAAGTCAGCCAAGAATGATGAATAATGGTGATTCATCTATTGGCTACTACCTGGGTACTAGTGCTGGTCTCAGCACAGCTGCACACAGCTAGAAATCAATGGAAACTTTCTCATTCTCTCAAGAGGAGCAAAACAGTAGCACAAATACTCCACTCTTTCCTGACAAGCAGTAATCTCCCAGATGTTGCTGGGTGCAGTATATTCTATAGTCTTCTCTTGGTAGGTATCCTGGACAGCACATACAGCAGCAGCTCATCTCAACAGAATGCCAAGCAGCACAAGGGCCATGAAAAGGTTCCCACAAAACTACAAGCAGACCAGTCAGAGAAGTCCCATAAACACAGGTCAGTCAGATACATGCACGGACCAATGTTACTCTGATCCTTCTCTCAGCAGGAACAAAACAGTAACATTACTCCCAAATTGAATCCTAAGAAGCATTTATCAGGCTTTCCAATGAGTGGTGATCTGTAAGAAGGCTAGGAAATAATGTCTATTTGTACCTTCTCTCGTCAGGAGAAAAACAAAAGCACCAATCCCAAACTGATTCATGAGAAGAAGTTACTAGGCTCTACAGTGATTGGCAATCTTGTCCCAGAGGTTACAAATTTTAAAAGTAAGATGGAAAAAAAAGTTTAATACTTCAAGTATTGCAGTGTTCATTAAGTGAGTGGGATGATATGAAACAGAAGTTAACTCAAGCTTTAACAGGCTAAGTGATGAGTCTTCCCAATTTGACCTTTTACTACCCTGTAGTATGAGCAGATAAGATGAGACTAGGAGGAGGTCACAAATGTTAAATTTACAGTAGAGGCAGGCAACTGAAAAGCACAACAGGGATGGAGCAGGTATGGGAACAATCAAGTACCATCCAACACCAGTAGCAGTTTCAGAGCACTTGCATTTTACAGTGATTAAATCCCTTCTTGTTTTGTGAAGTCTAAATAAGAAATCTTACTTCCCATCTCCTCCCACCGATTATCTACATTTAATTCCTTTGCAGTCAGTGAATGGAAAATGATTTTTTTCTAAATGACCCTAGCAAAGACCTTTTAAAACTCCGAGGTAAAAAAAAAAAAAAACTTTAAGAAAAACATCATTTAAAAATAAAGCAAACTATAGCAGAATAACAATAAAAATCAGGAAATAAAAATCTTAAATTAAGAAATCCGACGCAGTCACACATCAGCAGTAGTCTCAGAGCATTTGCATCTCCCAAGGATGTCACCATCATTTAAACAGTGTCAGACTGACACGATTAGAGTTGTACATGAAATGAGTGAGTATTATATGAGGTTTGATTAGTTCATGAGGATGCGGTCTGCGTTAGTCATTACCTTAAACAACATGACTATATAAGGAACTCCAGCAACTGCACCTATTCAATATATTTTTTTAAGAGTCTGAGCATTATAGAGACAGGACATGGTGTGCCATTGTCCACAACAGAAAAATAACAGCAGAAACTTAATGGAATTCAAGCTACTCATGTCCAGAGTTTGGTTTTGGTCTCTCTGCTAGTTACTTTCAATCTGCTTCCTAACTCCCATCACAGATATCAAATTACCAGATCATATACAGCACTGTGCAATATGCATCTGTTCCTATCTTGTTCATAAAACTGAACTGTCCACAGGCAGCATACGATAAAACAGCTGAGAATTACCCATAAGGCTGCTCATTTAATTACTGTACCAGTTTTCTATATATCCCATCCAAGACCACCTGTCAGCAAATACAGCAGCTAAACTAACTCCCGATACCAAATCACTCACTTCTGCTAGCAAGTTGCAGAATCAGGTATCTGTATTCCAGCTGTAAGTCAGGAGCAGTCACTCAGTAAACCCCCACCACTCTCTTTTCTGTACATCACATGATAGTTCTTCATAATCAGCAGCTAGATTAATGTTTGAAATATAATGGGTCTATCTGAAATGTAAGGAATAATAAATACAGCTATCTCAACTTAGACTTTGAATTGAATGCATGCTCCCTTTAGAAGCACAAACTTTACTTAACAGATGTTTCCGAGCTCCAAGATATTTGTACCTCCAGCTACAAATTCATGCACTAAAAGTCAAAAATATCAGCAAAATGAGTGGCAAATGACACAACGTCTGTCCAGCAATCAAACACACACATACATCCTTACTTCATAAGTTCTGCAGACTGCAGCTAATAAATTCCTTCCCAATTCCCTTATACACTTACTTCATAATGTCTGTGCAGCAAATGTAATCCACTTGTAAATTCTCTGTGATTTCCAAATAACACGGTCGGGTGGACAGGAAAATAATCAAATTTCAAATAGCGCGGGCGGGCAGAGAGGAAAGGAAGCAATTTCAAATAGCACGGGTGGGCAAACAGGAAGAACAGGACTTCTACATGCACAAATGTGATGCGACCGGAAGAACTGGACGTCTGGATGCACAGAAGTGATGCGACCAGACCAGCAAGACCATTCTTAACGAAGAACACAAAAAATGATGGGGCCAGACCAGCAGGACCTTTCTTAAAGAAGAACACAAAAAATATAACTAAAAAAGAACGCAAAACACAATGTATTTTTCTTCCGGTCAGCCCATTCCAGGGGGGTGCAAGTGCACCCCCTTGCACCTGCCTGTGGGCGCCCTTGCCTGTGTGGTACTATCAGACCCCACTGTTGCTGACAACAGGTGGCATAAAGCATAAACCTGCTACATTCAGTCACCTTTGCTTTGCAATAGTGTGAACGATCTAATTTTAAAACAATTCCACAGCTCAGGAGAGAGAGAATATGGCTAGTTTACATCTGCCCTGTCCCCAGACTGATGCATTTATATGCAGTGTTATTCAGCAGAAAGCTGTAGTGTTACATGCTGTAGGCTTAATATTGCTATAGTGCTACAAGGGTCTTTGAAGCACTCTGTCGTAAAACACTGAGGAGTCCTGTTAGAAAAAGGATTGTGCAGTGTGTTATGTGTTTTTGAATACCCACTCCCTAACGTGACTAGTAATTTCATGCAGCTGGACTACTTCTCAATGTTTTGAAGAATTGTCAACAAAACGAAGATAATAAAAAAAATCCTTATAATGGAATAAGTCTGCTTCAACCTTTCATGGAAGATGAGAGAATTCATATGGTACAGGTTTCTCTTTCTGATTTTTATTTATTTATTTATTTTTGGTCCCCTTCGGATAGCATGTGCATTGGCCTGGACCCCAGTGCTCCATGTCCACTCTGGGTCTACCAGTCCATCTCCTAGCCCAGCCTCTCAGACTTACTCCAGTATAGTCGAGGTCAGTGATAAATACTAAGGGCATCCTTGGGGATCTTCCATCTCCACTTCCATCCTACGAGTTTTATTTCTGATTCTTAATCTGAAAAGTAATATAAATTTATTTTATTTTATTTTATTTAGCATTTGTTTACCAGGAAAGTCTGACTTGGAACAAAGCCAATTTTCAGCAGAGACCCAGGGAGAAATGCTCCAGATGCATATCTTTGTAACGTGGGAGGAAACCAGAGCACCTGGAGGAAACCCATGTGAATGCAGGAGGACATGCAGACTCTGCACAGAAGGCACCCTAGCCGAAAATCATCAGTTTCATATCTATAAACTAGTTGATCCATCTGATCTGATATGTTAGGTCACTAAAGAATGTCACATCCTCTTTCTTTGCAGCTAGTAGCTTGCAGATTGACTTATGAATCTTACATACCATTGTATCTCAAAGTTGTATAGTGCCGCCAGTCTTGTCATCTCTGACCATTAAGCCTTATGTGCACGAAAACTCATCCTAGTGTTAGAAATAAACCCTAATGTCTGGATGCATTGACTTAATATATGTTGTCAAACATTCATGACTGTATCTCATAATACTACATCTCTCACTGCTCACTTGTACAAATTCTTAGCTCTTCAAACTTTTCAAATGAATATGAAATTGTGAAATAATCTACAATACATACAAATCTTTCTCAAGGAAGACTTCTTTATACTCTTGCAAGTAAATTTTGTTAAATGTAATAACTAAATGCATAAGTTTATCTAGCTTATACTGAAACTGTAAGCCATGTCTCTGCAAGAATAACAATATTCTTTGTAAGCTTACTTAAAATATTCTACAGTGGTTTAAGTTCTGTCCTTATAAAGACAGAACTTAAAAAATACTCTTTAGAGGTTTATAATATGACTCTGTTGTAATGGATTTCTCATAAATATAGTCAGAGAACTCTTGACAATGAAGGACTGTTATTAACATTTATTTCTCTGCCTAACCATCGTTGAAGCGAGCATTATTCAAAACCCTTGAACAGCACACTACTTGTCTTCCTTCTTGTAGTAATTCTTCTCTAAGCCCTTGTTGAGTAGCATCCACTTAAATATTACAGGCTGTTATATATCATAAAAAGTCATTACAGGAGGCTCAGTAACCCATTCTTTAACATCTCAAAACTTTCATTTCAAATAAAACCATGCAGTATTATGCTTTATCTGCTTTCTGTGTTGTGTCTGACAAGTTTGGAAAAAAATTGGAAAGACACTGGATTGTACCAAGTAATCACATAAGAGATTAATTGCTTTTTTTTTTTTTTTTGCATATTCAGTATGAGATTGATTTTATCCATTTCGGGTCTGAGAACTTCTGAAATCAAGACTTGACACATATTTAAATGTGGTCACTCTGATTTGTAATTTGCTTCATTCAAGTTCCAGTCCTTTTTGTGAGAGTTTGTCCAGCAGGTTGATAACTCATAAATCAGGCTCTTCCTTTGTAGCATCCATACTATACATTCATCTGTATTGTTAAGTACTCTTTCTAACTCTCCAGTCATTGCAGATACTGCTCTTTGAAACATTTGTTGGCTGATGATTTTTCAAAAGGCAGAATTAAAAACCAGTACAGACTCAGGAGAGATTTGAATGTGCAAAACTTTGAACAAGTATCTACCAGCCTAATTTGCCAAAACTTTTGATTAGCATCTAGCACAGAGAAGAACTTAGAATTAAGTATATCAACAACTTTTTCAACAATCTTCTCCTTTAATACATTTCTATAAGTCTTGAGGGTCTATGAATATGCTAAGCTTCTCATTAGTCACATTATTCAGCTAATCATTTGTCTCAACCTGCTTATTTAGCTATTCATGTGTCTCAACCTGCTTAACAATTACAATACCCACATCTACTATGACTCATTGTATTACATCCGGACAAGGTTACAAATGGGATAAAACAACTAGTCATAACCTTCTCTGGGTGGAAAACAAAAAAATAAAACTTTTTTTGCAGGGAATAAGAGTCCTCTTGAATATAAAGAATGTCACATCCTCTTTCTTTGCAGCCAGTAGCTTGCAGATTGATTGTATATTACACACACACACACACACACACACACACACACACACACACACACACACACACACACAGATGCACACGCACAGAATATATATATATATATATATATATATATATATACACACACAAACACACACACACACACACACACACACACACACACACACACACATATATACATATACATATAGTACACACACACACACACACACACACACACACACACACACACACACACACACACACACACACACACACACACACACACACACACACACACACACACACATTATACTGATTCCATGGTCTCACAAACAAGAAGAGAGAGAAATCTTTTGTAAGAAAGGAGTCACTGTGAATATACACTTAGAAATCAAACTATTGGTAATTTCCTATGGAAAACAACAACCATGAATTTAACTTTGAAAGCCCGAACTTAATCAGTAAGTTATCCAGGTTGAGCTTAATATGGTGTAGGGAAACCACCATACTCTCCACACATTTAATTTCTTGTTCAGTTCTGCTTCTGAGAGGTATTGGTATTCGTCCTGAAGCATGAGGAACTCAGAAGTTCAGGTGAAATCTAAATCCAGCACTATTTTGACAGACAGCCCAGACCAGAAATGAGTTAGAATAACTTTGGGAAAAACAGAAATTAGCTTCCTAGTAGAAATACGCATGTCATTGTTGCTCCTGATATTCTTTGTGTTATGTCAGGAGACTTAATATATAATGTACAAGCAAGAGAACAAAAATCAACTATCTCTTATCCTGGGTCTATAAAATCTCACAATTCTTCTCATCTCCTACTAGACCAGCCATTGACAAAGGTATACAACTTACTCAATTGGAACATGTTCTGCTTCTTTTCATCACCAACTCTAACAAACTCTATAGACATAGTCAAATAAAATATGATGCTTCATCACCAGTTCCCCACATCATGAACACTAATGTGTCACATTATCTAAAGCTAACTGACTCCCTTTAAAAGCCACAACCGACCTCCTTCTGGGCTTCCTACTTTTCAAGATACTCCAGTACAGCGCCCCATCTCCTCCAGCAATGAAGCTCATTTCAGACACCCAACCTGCAATCTCAGAAGCCAGTCTGCACATGGTTCTTCAGTTCAGTCCCCTGCTACAAAACTATGCTGTTCTGACAACAGCGTTTTAGTGCAAGTTCTAAAATTATGGGAATCTCCCTCACAACCTCATCAACACAAACCACACAGAGTTCAGACCTGAACTTATACAGTATTTAATTGGACAACACCAGTGAAAATTTAACTTAACAAATTTCTCTTCTGGCTAACACCTCTACTTTATCAGCTTAAACTTACTGGGGGGATTCAATAAAGCCTACATAGTCATTCATTTCTTACCATGTGCATGTTGCAGTGTGATGCGCACATGGCCGCAAATATTTTTAGATTCAGTAAATTGTCTGTAGTAGTGCACACTCACTCGCAAACATGGTAACTTCTGTGGCATGCTAATTACAGCATAAGTAGCTGAATTGTATGCTAATGAGTAATGAGCTCCCCAAAGGAGCAAATGCCTATCCCAACTGAATGTAACCTCCCTGACATCACAGATGCACAGGTGAAAGCTGCCCTCTCCAAAGCAAAAAACACAGCATCTATGGGACCAGACGGTGTCCCAGGCTGTGTCTTACATGAGCTCCAAGAATAACTGAATCCTCACATTAAGTCACTGTTCAAACTTAGCCTTACTACAGGATATGTACCCAAAGAATGGCGTACAGCTACAGTGGTCCCACTCCACAAAGGTGGTGCCACAACGGACCCCGGAAACTATCGCCCCATAAGCCTGATTAGTCTGGTCTGTAAAGCTATGGAGCGTATTATCATTGAACTCATAAACAAAGACATTGGGAACCTCCAGACACTGGACCCTACCCAATTCGGCTTTGGTAAGGGCAGACCTTGCCTCTTAAACCTAGTTGATTTCTTTGAAACAGTTACCAAAGCCATAGATGAGGGCAAGGTAGTCCACACAGCCTACCTGGACCTTGCAAAAGCCTTCAACACAATACCCCACTCGGGCATCATAAATAAGCTTACCAGCTTAAATATCAACCCCTATATCACAAGATGGGTTGCAAACTGGCTCAGAGATAGAACCCACATGGTCAGAATCGCAGGTGCCATGTCTGAATCCAAACCAGTTACAAGTGGCATCCCACAGGGCTCAGTTCTGGGACCTCTCTTGTTTGGTATATACTTCTCTGAGGTTCAGGCTAACACGGGGGGATTATGGCTGACAAAGTTCACAGATGACTGCAAACTGGGGGCCATAATTGAATCTCCAGCTGACGTAAGCATCCTCCAAAAGGGTCTCACAGAGACGGATGCTTGGTGCCAGAGCCACGGCCTCAAGCTAAATGCTAAAAAGTGCATAGTCATCTCCTTTGGGAAAAACAAGGTGCCCACAAATTACCACATAGGTGGTAATCCATTAAGTACGGAAGAAGTAATTAGAGATTTGGGGACAAACATAGATAGTAATCTCTCCTTTGATAATCACGTTGCCAAAGTGGTTAGAAAGACCTTCTATATAGCCCACCTTATCACGAAAGGGTTCGCATCTAGATCAAGAGAGGTCATTGTGCCCCTCTACTCGTCACTCATCAGGCCCATAATTGAGTACAATGCCCCTTTTGGGATGTACCTTACCCGACACCTGCAGCAACTGGAAAGACCCCAAAAGTACCTCACCAAGAGGATCATGGGCTACAAACAGATGTCCTATGCAGCTCGACTAAAGAAACTCCAGCTCTACTCAGTTGCTTACCGCCTACTCAGAGGCGATCTATGCCTGACGTACAAAGCCATGTCAAACCCAGAATTAATGGACATGCTCCACCTCAAAAAATCCAAGTCCCTTAGAGCTACACGATCCAGGGACCTAAACTTCAGCACAAAAATAAATAGGATATGCTGGAGGGACAGATTAATTTCCCAGAGGCTCCCCTCACTCTGGAATAGAATCCCAATTCATGTTAGACATAGCCCCTCGCTGACCCTCTTCAAGCAAAATCTGGACGCATGGATGGGAGATCGCAAATTCACCCCTGGGATCTCTTCTGTTTCCCTGCTAGACAGAGGCACAGTAAACTAATCTTAAAAGCGTACCTTCTGTGACCTACTTTAAAGAGGCACAGTAGGCTAATCTAATAGGGAGGCAGAAGCCAAATACACTCTGGCTAGGCTTATAAATGCCCTAGGGCAGATAGCCTAGTATCTACCTATGAACCTATGAATCTATGAAGCAAACCAACACCGCTGAGTCATTCAACAAGCTGTAAACCAACCATGTAGACTTTGTGCTCATGTTGCCCGTGTATTTGAAAACTTTCCAAATACCAACATGGAAAGGAGTCTACATGGAAACAAGAGTAAGTAAAAGTTCTTAGATTTGTACAGAAATGACCTTAACATGTAACAGCAGGTACATTATGACATTATTAGACTGGATGTAACAAAAGTAGATTAACATCCTTTTTAAGTGCCATGACATAAATGCAGCTTTGCTCCCCCTCACCCAAATGAAGAATATACTTGTAAGTAATGTAGACAGCTAAAAGTGTAAACCCCATGAAACAGACTATTCATACTGTCATGTATGTATATGCAGTACGTAGCTGACGAAATACAGTCACATTTTATCCAAAAATGTATTCCTCTTTGCAGATATATAGCAAAGTAATACCCTCCCTATTTTTTACAACATTGGGCTCCCCTTCAGTTTCTCTGCCTACAGTTACCAACCATGTCGATTCAGGGCTGTCAGCATGGTAAAGATGCAAATGAGGTCAAAACTCATTAGAATTGCTGAATTGCAAAACACAGTAACCATGTAAGGGTGTTCACTTTGTGTAGTCACTTCCACAGTGTATGTTTTCAATGGATGTCAGCAGTAAATGATGACATCAGGGTTTGTGTCAGGTTACACTTACAGAGGTGTACATGTAGGTCTGTAAAGGGTAAAAGTGTATGTAAGTGGTGCACAATGCACACACTCTGCTTCATCCTCTGAATTTTATGTTAAAAGGTATCATCTCTGTCTGCTTCAAGTAATTTTTCATTTATTTTCGTCATTCTTTCCATGTTGCAGTGTTTAGTGCAATCATGACAGATGGAGGAGTGAATAGCAGGTTTCACTCTTCTTGTCATGTAATTATTCCTGTGGCAGGACGTGTATGTGTAGGGCTAGAGTATAGATGTTTCTGGATTCAAATACAGGGTGTGCAACTTTTCCTTCACATTTTGCATGATATCACAGGAACAGAGGAAAGTAATACAGATTTAGCCTATACTTACCTTATTTTGAATTTGATTTGATTTTTTATTTTGAGTTCGGATTTTGCTGATCGGAGGTGCACATAGAGCACTAATGAGCAAGCAGTAAGTGTGTTTAATAGATGCTAATGACAGCATAAGCAGGTGATTTCCTTTTTAATGAAACAAACCAACATGGTGGAGCTATTCAACAAGATATAAAGCATCCATGTAGCCTTTCCTGAATACTTCAATACCATTAGATGAGAGACAAGGAAATGTTAACTGGACACAATGTTAGGGGCTGCTGTAGCTTTACTTCATATGTATATGCTAGAGGCTGAAATCAGTGCTGCTGGTGTTGGTGACAATAGGCCTAGGTCGAGAAGGGGAAGAGTCTTCAGGCCCATGGTAACCTTCCCGGATATACATGAGCTGGAGATTGTAGAGCACTAAAGGGTGGACAAGAACATACTACAAGAACTCACTGAGCTCTTCTTTCCTCAACTCAGACCCAAAGCCAACAGAGGGGAATCCATCCCAATGGAAGCAAAGGTATGTGCAGCCCTTGAAATTATAGCTACAGGTATTTTTTAAAAAAACAACTGGGGACATGATGGGTGTGTCACAAGCAACAGCATCCAGGATCCTCCATCAATTCCTGGATGCTATGCTCATACATGCCAGTGAGTACATATGTTTTTCCCATAGTTCTCAGGAGAGGGCCAGCAATATGTGACAGCTCTACCATGTAGCTCGCTACCCTGAAGTAATGGGTGCCATATATTGCACTCATGTACACATCAAGGCACCACTTGGTGAGCAGGGTAAAATCTACATTAACCGCAAGGGATACCACTCCATTAACTGCCAAGTCATGTGGAATGCCCAGGGAATTATCTTGAATGTGTGTGCTGGCAACCCTGACAGTTATCATGACTCCCATATCTGGCACACATCACAGCTGTATCAGATGTTTGCTAAGGGGGATATCCCACAGGGCCATTTACTGGGGGATGCTGGCTATGCACTACAACCATGACTGATGACACCCATCAGAAGTGCACACACAGCCACGGAAGAACTCCATAATGAGGCACATGTTCAAACCAGAAACATCATAGGATGTGTGTTTGGACTGCTGACATCATAGTTCCGATTCCTAGATACATCTGGTGGAGTCCTGCAGTATCATCCACACATATGTACACAAGTTTTCACAGTCTGAAGATCCTGCAGAATCATCTGCAGCAGGAGTAGCAAGGGGAAGGGACACACATCCCCCAACCAACGCCTAGCTCACCACAGCCATAGTCAGAGGAGTCTTGGAGGGGGAGCCACCAGCTGCTGTGCCTGGAGGCAAACATAGGCATCCTCAGTATGCCCTTGCATAGTACATTCACTGACCACCTAGGTGCCTAATACCTTTCTCCTATTCACACACATATAGTAAAATTGATGCCAGGCAACTCATGCAACCTTTAGCTCCCCATGTATTGGCTGTGTACTGCTTGCATCAGACAGAGTCAGTCATGAACTAAAAGTGTGTCAACTGCTGTATTTGCAAAAGTCCTGAACCTAGATTGTATTCTTGAATAATATTATAGCATATTCTTGTATTTTGTAACTTGGTACAGTAATCAAGTAAATAGAGGTGGATTTGTACAAAAAGGGCTTAACATATAACAGCAGAGACTTATTCGACTTATAGGTGTCCAGTAGTAAGCAGTAGGCATCAGGCATCAAAAATTCACACACTCATACCTCTCAAGAACACCGATGATCACTGCATGGCCTCAGTTTAGCACCAGTTTCTGATTTCACGATCTTTCCCAAGATCAAACAACAGGCAGGATGCAGAGCAAGGACAGCAGCAAAAACATCATATCCTTGTTTGTGTCATAGCAGTAACATTTTTGCTCCCCTTAAAAGAACAGGCTATGCTTGTTTATGACATAACAGTAACTGAGCTTTGTCCCCCCAAAAAGAGCAGTGTACTCTTGTTTGTGCTATAACCGTAGCTGAGCTTTGATTCCCCCACAAAAGAGCAGTGCACCCTTGTTCATGCCATAACAGTAACTCAGCTATGCTTCCCCCAAAAGAACAGTATATGCCTGTTTGTGCCATTCAACCTAGCCTTCAGTTGTTGACAACTGCATATCATATAACTCCCAGTTAACATCCTTACACATTTTAAGGCCAGTGCTATGGAATGGCTTACATACTACATGTCTCACACTACTGGTCACATAACTGATGACGTACCAATAAACACATGTTAAGACAGAGCTGTGTATTTGCAAGCATAATTATAACAGGTTGTGTGATCACTAAGTGCACTACGTCCAAATATAATAAAAAAAATTAAATGTACAAATTACAGTTGATGATTTTTATAGCACTATAAATTCTGATGCAGTTGGTTGTGTGAAGAATAACTTCATTTATTTGTCGCAAAGCTGCTGCTGTGTCAAAGAGGAATAAGGCATCCATCAAGTTTTCTGAAGATGCACTGGTGTGAGAGTTCAAATCCTGAGCTATGTAGAAATATCACATGTGTACTATCATGTTCTACTATATTGGTTTTCCTCATTTCACGTATTTCTCCTTTTTTTCAGTTCCATATTCCTGTTACTTTCACCAGACAACAAACACATTGCAGGTTTGGCTGCGCTCATTTGGTTTGCATGAAGAACAGCATTGCAGAAACAGGACAAAGACCAATTAGGAAGCAGACAGCCACAAATATAAACCTGACATAATGAATTAATGCTCTTGGGCATTGCAAAAAACAGGTCTGGAGTACAGATGGAACTATCAGACATTTGCAATGCAGCTCATGTTTGTGCACTACTTACCTATGCACAAATGGGAGCATCTCACATGTGTGTACACTTTGTACACCATCACACAAACCAGCTGCTCACTGCGCTATGGGACTCTGTGTGTGTGTGTGTGTGTGTGTGTGTGTGTGTGTGTGTGTGTGTGTGTGTGTGTATATATATATATATATATATATATATATATATATATATATATACGTCAGTAGTGGTGTTTATTCCCCATTTCCTTTGTCTGACATAAAATTACATGTGGAAACATTGCAAACTAAGAGCCCGGTCTAACTATACATCATGTATTTACAATACATTCATGTGTTGGGCCCCCCCACCACCACCACCACCAAGCATTACAACACTGGGGTCTCAGTACTTTTTCCACCCATATATCAACCACACTACAAAGTGTAAAATATAATATTGTGTGCTTCATCATGGACAGGGCCAGTTGGTGGTGCTCACAACCTCACTCTGTTAAATTCAAACATCCAACTATGCTCAATAAGGGTACTTGTGTCTCCTACACAGCTAGGCTTCTAAACAGCCTAGTGCTATTACTGCTATTAGGCTGCTAGCCTCCTATAATGTTATGAAGCTATGTGTCTAGGCAGGCCTCCCAAGCTGTTGTACACCACATGGTCTGCTGATGTCATCTACTATAACTGCACCTGCACTACTGTATAAATCAGACTTGTGCTGTGGCACTTATATTAAGTACTGTGTTCTGTAGTCTGTCCAGTTAGGTAGGGATTCAGTTCTCACTGCAGTCAACTGTGTGTGTTTGTGTTTGTCTAGGTAGCAGAGTAGATGTGATATCCTACAGTTACCCCTACAAGGGCATGGAGTGTCAGTATCTTGATACTTGCACAAGCTTACACATCCATTTTATGCAGTCCTCCCAACCTCTTGTCTCCCACATGGCCTGCTGATGTCATCTACTATAAGTTCACCTGCACTCCTGTAAAAGCCACACTTGTGCTGTGGCACTTACATTAAGTACTGTGTTCTGTAGTCTGTGCAGCTGGATCGGTAGGGGTTCTGTTCTCACTGTAGTTAACTGTATGTGTGTCTCTACTCAGCAGAGTAGATGTGGTATCCTACAGTTATATCTCTAATGGAATGGATGGCCAGTTTTTTGATGGTTGCTCATGCCTACACATCCTTTTCATGCAGGCCTCCCAACCTCTTGTCTCCCACATGGCCTGCTGATGTCATCTACTATAAGTTCACCTGCACTCCTGTAAAGGGCAGGCTTGTGCTGTGGCTCTTGCATGAAGTGCTGTTTTCTGTAGTCTGTGTACTTAGACAGGTAGGGGTTCTAGTCTCACTACAGTCAAGTGTGTGTGTGTGTGTGTGTGTGTGTGTGTGTGTGTGTGTGAGCTGTTGCTTGATATTATAGACAGCATTTTACACCAGTCTGTGGGACACTGTTATCTTGTCCTCAACAGACACTGTTGATGTCATCAGCTATAAACTGTTGTCTGGCACACTCCAAGCCAGACTTGATCTGTGACACTTGTGTCAAGTACTGTAGTCTATAGTCTGTGTACTTAGATAGGTAAGGGTTCTGTTCTAACTACAGTCAACTGAGTGTGAGCTGTTGCTTGACAATGTAGAGAGCATTTTACACCAGCATGTGGGAAACTTAGTCTGGCCTCAACAGACTCTGCTGATCTCATCAGCTGTATGTTAGTTTTGGATATGCAGCATTCCCACCAGGGTATGGTCAGACAGTGGGCTGGAGGCCAGACAGATGTGATTTCATCCTATACCAGACAGGTTACAGTGTCATAGCTTTTAATGTATCCACAAACGTCATGGCATGTTTTGTAGCATCTGTGTTATGTTGATGAGAAAGGCCTGTGGGCTCTCCAGATACACTTTCTAGATCTAAGCTGACCCACCCAGTGGACGTAAGGCAGCCTGCAGTGCTGTAGTGAATTCCTCCATCCAAACAGTAATCACTCACAGCTGCAATCCAGTATTAATCTACACCATATAAAAGGCCATTCTGTAGCTAGGAAAACTGATATTGAGGAGAGAACATGTTTAGAACAGTAATTGCAAACCTTTACTACAGGATATCTGTGCAGAGGAGTACTGCATCTCAGAAGATATTTTCTATTTTGTCTCTTACATACGCCATATGCTGGAATGTTTTTAACAATAATGTGATGCACAGGCTTTTACAATGTTATTTGTATGCATTACTTTGAAATGTACTGATGGGATGGCCATGTTTGTCAAGCTATTTCAGAGGTACATATGATTAGCAAGACATGAAAATACATGGAAAGGACTGTGGTGTGAGAAATATGTACAGATATTTTAGGGACAGGTCCTTTGACAGCACTGTTAGCTAAAAGGGTCATTTGCCTGTTTTGTGGTGGTGGGGGCTAAAGCGAGTTACTCTTATGACACTAACAAGGATATGATGCTCTCCTTACTCTCCTGGTTTTGCATCCTGCCTGTTGTTAGTATAGCACATCTGTAGACTGTTTAATGTTTCTCTAGTGGGTAATAGTGACTGGCTACCTTTTATGTTGCATCTGTAAACACTTATTTTGTAGTTATGTTGTACTTATGGGTATTATACGTCTGTTTTCTTTTACAGCACCTACAATAATGACAGAGAGATGCCTCAATCCATGCCAAAGACCATTTACAGATGCAGTAAACCAGGTTATCATTGATGGTTTACAGCAACATGGTGTCTTCCTACTTCACAAAGGAAAGTGAGAGATGGCTCTTCATCTGCAAATATGGCAGCAAATTGTTGCAGATCTCAACTCCTTGGGTGGCCATGGACAAAGCTATGAACACTTGCATTACATTGCCACTGATATGATCACATCTTCAAGAAGGCGAGCAGCTGCAGTAGCTGTGACCTCCTGGTCACAGGTGAAGACCCTCCTAGGAAACCACCACTGACCCCCCCCCCCAGTGAGCAGTTCCTAGCAAACCTAAGGGATGCAGACAGCTCCCAGGACACTGACATACTACACATGCTGAATGTGGTAGCCAGCGCTTCGGACAAATCAACCATATCCCAGGAGAAGCTTCCAGGTAGTCCTTGTTATCTGAACAGTTGAATACTGTTGTATAGTTAAAGAATTTAAATGAATAAGTTAAATCTGTGTCACATGTATTTATTTGATTGGTGGGGGATTGAAGATTGCTACAGGTATAAGCTTAGCTTGGTGTTGTCAGCCACATTCTTGTTTAAACAATTGTTTACTGCAGCTATAAAGGGGCAAATGTATTAACCTCCATGTTACTGCTGATTGTGATGTTGTTGCTATTACCTCTTGTTTAACTTCTTTCAGGACCATCATGCCTGCATGAACACTTGCCTTCTGCAGTTGGTAAGCCAGATAGTTTGATGTCAGTACTGCTGATCAATTTATACAAATATTGTAGTGTGTGATATTGATCTCAGGCGTGTTAAGTGTATTGCTGGACCATCTGTAATAGTGGCAGCAGTGTTACTTTGTTATCATATATTGCACTATAGTAGTGCTGGTATTACTGTATTCCTGTGTTTCTTGTTTTTTATCACACGTCAGTCTAACAGTGGAAATGTGGGCCCTGTGCCACCTGATGGAGTCTCAGCAGACTCTGATGATGATGGTGGCCAACCTGAGGCATAGTCAGGGGTGCAGAGGCTGAATCTGACACAGAAGTTGACATACTACCATCCCCTGCATTAACATTGCACACAGCCATTAGGCCAACACCTATCCAGTCCACTGAGCCCACAGATATCGGACAGGTGGAGGGTGAGGACATTGATCAGTAAAGTGTGGTTACTGTGGCTTCAGTGCCCATTGAGTCTGGCTGTAGCCAAAGTGTGGGGAAGGTACCACGCAGGAAGATTAATATGGGTGCTCAGAGGGGGCCCGCTGACCCCTCCTTCACCTGGTGCAGGTGTCACTTCCCGTGTCACTCTACATAGGATTAGGGCTATCATGGAGGCACAGGCAAGTTCCCATAGGTGCTCCAGACAAATGGTCTCAGGATGACATGTGTGACTGCCTCCACCATGTTGCTGATTCACTGGATCGGATGAATGACACATTGGAACGAGGGGTGTTTGTGATGGACCAAAGAGTGTCTGTCATGGAATGAGCAGTGCCTGTGATGGAAAGGCTGCTGGGAGGGGAATGTCATCCTCATGGGCAAAGGTCAGCCACATCTGCTGATAGCCAATGTGGCAGTATTTCCACTGCTCTGCCAGTGAGTGTGCTGTCCACATCCAGATGGACAGGCCATGGGGTCATTGTCCTGGACATTTCCATGAAAGTAGCTCATCCAGCAGACAGCAGTAACATTCAGTTAGCAGCACTGCATCTGAGTCTGGTCCTGGACATCAATGTTCCAGTACAAGTCCTGGCAATGGCAGTTCTCATAGTCAGAGATGACAACGATGAACTGCCACCTCAACCATAGGTTCTGCCCGAAGGCGTTTATAAGCCTAGCCGGAATGTGTTGGCTTTCACCGCCCCCTTAGATTAGTTCCCCTGTGCCTCTGTCCAGCAGAGTCATTGAAGTGATCCCTGGGGTAAACTTTGTGTTTCCCATCCAATCGTCAAGGTTTCTCTTGAAGAGGGTTAGAGAGAAGCTCTGCCTAATGTAGACTGGAATCTTGTTCCAGAGCATGGGAAATCTCTGGGGCAGGAATCTATCCCTCCAGCATGTCCTATTTATTGTTGTGGTGAGGTTTGGATCCCAGGAGCATGTGGCTCGAGGGGATATGGTTTTCTTTAGGTGGAGCATGTCCATTAATTCTGGGTTGGACATGGCCTTGTATGTCAGGCAGAGATCACCTCTGAGTAGGCAGTATGTAACCGAGTATAGCTGGAGTTTCTTCAGTCGAGCTGCATAAGGCATCTGCTTGAGGCCAATGATCCTCTTGGTGAGACACTTCTGTGGTCTTTCCAGTTGTTTCAGGTGTCTTGTAAGGTACATCCCAAATGGGGCATTGTACTCTATGATGGGTCTGATGAGTGATGCGTAGAGGGGCCCAATGACCTCTTTCGATCTGGATGCAAACTCTTTTGTAATTAGATGGGCCACATAGAAGGATTTGCTAACCACTTTGGCAATGTGATTATCAAAGAAGAGGTTACTATCTACTTGGGTCCCCAGATCCCTTATTACGTCTTCCGTATTTAGGGGGCTACCACCTATATGGTAGTTTGTGGGTACTTTGTTTTTTCCAAAGGGTATGACTATCCACTTTTTGGCATTTAGCTTGAGGCCATGGTTTTGACACCAGGTATCTGTCTCAGTAAGACCCTTTTGGAGGATATCTGTGTCAGCTGGAGAGTCAATTATAGCCCCTAGTTTGCAGTTGTCTGCGAACTTGCTCAGCCATAGTCCTCCTGTGCTTGCCTGTACCTCTGAGAAGTATATGCCAAACAGGAGGGGTCCTAGGACTGAGCCCTGGGGAATGCCACTTGTAACCAGTTTAGAGTCAGACCTAGCTCCCACAAATCTTACCATGTGGGTTCTGTCCATGAGCCAGTTGGCAACCCATCTCGTGACGTAGGGGTTTATGTTCAGGCTGGTAAGTTTGTCTATAATACCTGAGTGTGGAATGGTGTCGAATGGCTTTCCGAGGTCTAGGTAGGCTGTGTGGACCACCTTTCCCTTGTCTATAGCCTTGGCAACTGTCTCAAAGAAGTCCATCAGGTTTATGAGGCATGATCTGCCCTTAACAAAGCCGAACTGGGTAGGGTCCAGTGTTTGGAGGTTCCCAATGTCTCTGTTAATGAGATCCATCATGATGTGCTCCATAGCTTTGCAGACCAAGCTAGTCAGGCTTATAGGGTGATAGTTCCCGGTGTCTGCTGTGGCTACACCTTTGTGGAGCAGAATAACCATTGCTGTGCTCCACTCTGTGGGCTTGTAGCCTGTGGAGAGGCTGTCCCACTGATGCTGTGTTTTTGGCTTTGGAGAGGGCTGTTTTCACCTGAGTGTCTGTGATTTCAGGGGCACTACATTCTCCTGGTATAGTTATGGGCCCTTTTGGGGGTGAGGTTTGCACTGAACCTGTCTGCCAAGATGTTGGCTATATCGGTCGGTTCAGTGTATTTTTTGCCATTCTGCACTAACTCCAAGCAGATCTGAGAATTGCCACTTAGATTCTTGACATAGCTAAAGAGTGCCTTGTGGTTATCTTTGGAGTCCATGGCAATTTTTCTTTCAAAGCTAGCCTTGGATGATTTTATGAGGGAATGCAGTTTTTTGCTGATACTGATCAGGGATGTCTTCCCTTCTTGAGATTTTACTCTTTTCTGTACTAGTTTCCTCCTTCTATTGTATAACTTGTTTATGGCAGGGGTCCACCAAACTGGTTTCCTTTTCTTGGAGGAGTGAGTCTTGGTTTTGTTTGGGATAGCATGATCCATACATTCTTGTAGGTGCCCGTAGAGGACACTAGTAAAGGACTTTGCAGCTTGGACAGCGTTATCCTTTAGCATGGGGGCTTTGAAATTTCCCACCTCGGTCTTAGTAACGTGAAGTTTGCTTTTGAAAATGTTTTCACGGTGGTTTCTTTGACCAGGGGTGGTGGCGGAATGTGGATATCCAGAGTGATTAGTTTATGGACAGATCTAACCAGCGAGGGGTTGACCTCCAGTGTGGAACACCAGTCACCCATGTTGGTGATGACCAGGTCCAATATGTTGTCACCTCTGGTGGGGGTGTTGACCGGTTGATCCAGGGCATTTGAGTTTATAAATTCTAGGAAATGTTGGGCAAGGGTGTTTGTACTTGAGTAGTTCTCCCAGTTAATGTTTGGGTAATTGAAATCACCCAATATCAGGGTCTTTGGTAGGACCTTTATGTTTCCCAGTGTTTCTGGGAATGTTTCCAGGAATGCGGAGTGGGGGTCCTGGGACATGGTGGGTGATCTGTAGCAAGCTATAATTTTAATAGCAGTTTTGCCCATTGTTAGTTGCACGTGGATGATCTCTGAAGCATTGTGCTGTGCCACTAACCTGGAGGTGTGGGTATCCTTGATGAATATGGATACTCCCCCGCCTTTTGTATTTCTGTCCGGGTTTTGTGGCCGGAATGTATGGTATGAGTTGTAGCCTGATAGTGCTGTGGTGCTCTCTAGAGCCATAAACCAGGTTTCTGTTACTGCACATCTATTGATTTTCTCCATACTGAGGAGTGCCTCGATTGCATGCATTTTGAGGTTTAGACTTCTGGCATTGAGTAGCATTACCCTCAGTTTTTTATTACTTGTGCTATTTACAGCGGTGGGTTTGTCTTTTGAGCCTTGCCTAAAAAAGGCACTATGGGGGTTGCAAGAGCCTAGGCCAGTATTCGAAAGCCTAAGGGTGATAGGTGCAAGCCATTTCTAGCGAAGTAGTGTGGCTTGTCGAGCATGTCATCCCAGGCTGACAGACATGTCTGAATGACACCAGAAGCTTAGCCAATTGTTGAAATTGATAATTTTTTCTCTATACCGTGGTATCATTCTTAGTGAGGGCAGGATGCTACTCAGGGTCAAGGTCATACTGGCCTGGGCTACATAGTCAGAGAGCTCCTCCATGTCTCTTTTCATGTAGTCCAGGGAGGTACGGCTCAGGTAATTCACACCAATGTGGACAATGACAGAGTCATATTTGTACTTGTTCTGGAGTGACCTGAGTGCTTGTGTTATGTGGCAGATCCTGGCACATGACAGGCAGCTAACAGCAACCTTCTCCTTGTTCAGCCTAGTGAGTGGGATGTCAGTGTGCCTGACTATAGAGTCACCTATTACTAGTGTGTTGAGTATGTTATTTTGTGTCACCTATTACTAGTGTGTTGGGTATGTTATTACCATGCATGGCTCACACCTGTCCAACACACCATGGTGTAGAGCTATCATACAGATTGGCTATGTTCATGCAAACACTCATACACCAATTTCACCTGGAGGACCCCTATAGACACACACACACAACAGTTACTTATCTTTTCTCACTGCCCATTTTTTTTTTGCCCAAATGTCTGCCTTTTTCTCCTTCATACTCACACACATTCACTGACCTCTTGTGTCAGCCTAGGCTTCCTGCCCCATCCCCACCACAACACCCTGTGCAAGTGATGATAACTGTGCCACATCCCTGTGTTCTACCTTTCTGATTCAGGGATACAAAATCTGTGTCTGATGCTCAGGGTGCATAGCTAACTTACTGCTTACTGTATCTGCATTGGTGTTGTAGAAATGTTCATTGTACCTGTGACTTATATTGCCCTCAGAAATTTATAGTGCTGTTGGCATCCACATGTCACAACTTTATAGTGAATGCTGTTGTAAGGGTTGTGAACTCAGAAACTGCAATGTGTATCATTACTATGTAGCTCCTTTTCTGTAATGACCACAACACCCTGTGCAAGTGATGATAAATGTGCCATATTCCTGTTTTCTGTATTTTGGATTCAGGAAGACAAAGGCTTTCTATCTGATGCTCAGGGTGCATAGCTAACTAACTGCTTAGTATATCTGCATTTATGGTGTTTAACTGGTCATTGTATGTTTAACTTATATTGGCATCGGAAAGTCCCACAGTTGATAGCACTAAAATGTCACAGTGTTATAGTGGATGTTCTTGTGAGGGTTATGAAGCATGAAACTGCAATGTGTATAATTACTTTCTGACATGTCTCTTACAGGACTTTCAAGTCCAAACATATGGTGCACATCACAGGTCGCACCATGATATTCCAATCTTAGGACTGTATGACAGCATGGCAATTTATTTTCCCTTTCCTTGGGGCTCTTCATTTAAAGTTCTTATTTGTTGCCACTATTTGCATTTGTGTCAGAGGGGGAACCACCAGCTGCTGTGGGTTTAGGCAGACATAGGTATGCTCAGTATGCCTGTGCACTGGCTAAGAGATAATACATAGCACACTCACCACCTAGGGGCCTAAAACCTTCTTCCTACTCAGATACATATAGTAACATTGATGCCAGGCAACTCACACAGCCTTTACCTTGGGTGTGTACTGCTTGTATCAGACAGAGTCAGCCTTGAACTAACACTGTGGCAACTGTTGCATTTACAAGGTAAGTCCTGAAACTGGAGTGTCTTGTTTAATAATATTATGGCATATCCTTGTATTTCCTTACTTGGTACAGTAAGCACATCACAGGTGGGTGATGTGTACAGAAATTACCATAGCATGTGACAGCAGAGACTTATATGTGTCCATTAGCAGGTAGTAAGCCTCGTGCATCAAAGATTCACACAGTCATACCTCTCCAAAGTACTGATGATCAGAGTATACCTTCAGTTTAGCAACATACATTTGTAATGGAAAATCATTAAAGAGAGAAGTTAGAAAGTAATGCAACACATTGCAGTTTCTGACTTCACAGCCCTCATAAGATCAAACCACAGGCAGGATGCAAAACAAGGACAGTATCAAGACCAACATATCATTGTTTGTGCCATAGCAGTAACTCACCTTTGCTCACCCCAAAGAAACACTATGTACTTGTTTGTGCCGTAACAATAACTCAGCTTTGTTCTCCCTTGAAAGAACAGTGTATCTTTGCATGTGCCATAACAGGAACCCACCTTTGACCCCACAAAAGAACAGTCTGTGCTTGTTTGTGCCATCCAACATGCCCTTCAGTTGTTGGCAACTGCATATCATATTATTCCCAGTTAATATCCTCACACATTTTAAGGTCAATGATATAGACTGGCTTACTTACTGCATGTCACTGAGTACTGCTCAGATAACTGTTGAATAACCAAGAAACACAGAAATGTAAGACAGAGCTGCATATTTGCAAGCAATAATCATAACAGGTTGTGTGATCACTAAGTGCACTACATCAAAATATACTAAATATAATAAATGTAAAAATAACAGTGTATGTCTTGATATCAGTGTGCATTCACTTGCACTTGGTTGTGTGAGGAATTATTTAATTTCTTTGTTGCAAAGCTGTTTGTGTGGCAAAGAGGGATAAGATACTCATCCTGTTTTCTGGAGGTGCATTGGAATTAGAGTTAAAATCCAGACCTATGTAGACATATATCTTGTGTATTAACATTTACTACTGTATATGTCATAGATTGACTTTCCTCATTTCAAGTATTTCACCCATTTTTTATTTTTATTTTTTATTTTTTGGGCCAGAGTTTGCAAGATGCACCACTTTGCACAAATAGGTTTGGCTGTGCTCATCTGGTTTGCATGAAACATGGCACTGCACAAACTAGATGAATTGACCACTCAGGCAGCAGACAGGATCCAGACAGCCACAAATAGAAACTGGATGCATTCAATTAATACTAAACATGTTGCCCAGCAGTGCACACCCTCGCATACTTTGTTTTGGAGATGGCAAGTGATGCACAACAGCTTCAAATGTCGCAAAACAAAAAAGTGCACACTCGCAGTAAGCACAATACCTGCAATTGGTTGGAAAATATCATTCTACATTGGTCTTGCTCTGTGGTAGGCATGACAGGCATTCGTGGAGAGGGATTGAGGTTCTGTGCACAAAGATGGGGTGTCCAGGAGTCCAAAGTGTTTGTTGGACTCCTAGTGAATGAACATGGGCCCAGGCTATTGCAGAGGACTATTATGGCTTGGAGTACAAGTCAGAGTCATGTAATAGTCTCACCCAGGCTTTTACCAGTGCTACCAGTATCCCCCACACTGGTGAGCAATATAGACATCACTACAGCGACCTCCAAAGGAGGAAGACGGATACCCTCCAACATTGGATCGAGGAATGTAGGACTGGGGGCACCTCACAGATATGTAAGTATCAATTACAGAGACTACTTGTAAAAGTTAAAAGCCGAATACAGTCAGGACTGGTATTCATAATGGTATTCTGTTCTGTTCTGTTTTTTTCTGCAGCTATCACAGACCAAGAACTGAAAGTGTGAAAGTGTGAAACCCTGCTGCTAGAGTGGCACGGATGAGAGAAGCATGTGACATGTATGCAGCAGAACACTGCTGTTACTGTAGCAGTAAATGTTTAAGATATTTTTGGGGGGGATATCTTCTACAGCTGTATCAATGTGAGCGTGCATATCTCAACTGTAACAGCAAATATGCATGCATTAGTCTGTAGGTCAAACCAACAGTACAGTATTAGACAGTAGTCAGAGTTAATCTATATAACCGGAACTCGCATATGTGTAATATATGCACACACCAAGGACCGATTGCTGCAATCTTTAGTATAGTGTGCATCTGTTATGAGCTGGATTGTCTTAAAAGTAAAAAAATATATTTGTTAGGAGTTGGTAGTCTAAAAAGTAAAGGTATAATTGTATCAATGCATAGTATGTCACATATAAAGTTGCTAATGTTCCCCTTTTTTTTTCTCTCACCCCAACCCTTATCTTGATAAGCCTGCCCCACAGGATCCTCCTGCCCCCACTCCACCAGCTATGGCACCGAGGCCCAGCACATCTGGGATGCCACCTGGCAGCAACCCTTCTGCTGCCCCTGCACTACCTGGCCCCTCAGATAGTTCTGCCCCGCAGGATAGGCCAGTGCTTCCCTCTGGGAGCAGTGGGAGGTGGTGATTTTATCACTTTGTATGACCTGCCAGGGTTAGTGCATAGGGTTGTTCATTACACAGTTGGCGCATGCCTACACTGGATGGAGGCACTGCTCTTCATCACCATACTTAATAACACTGCCATGCTATCAAAATCTATATATCTACATTGTATTACTGGTGTTTACTATCTATTTCCTCTTTATGACATAAAAATACATGTGAAAATATTAAGAAGTACGGTCCCTACCTCACCACACAAAGTAACATGAAATGTTGCGTGATTTACAATGCACATCAATAATCTGGTAACATGCAGAAATACAACTAATAACCCATATGACTAACAAGTGTTATGTGCAAGGCTAAGGAAGGCATCAGCATGGACATTATCCACAGGAACATATGTGACCTTCTACCCACTTGAGCTGACCTGTGTAAGCAGTGCACAAACTCGAGCTGCATTTCTAAAGTGTGATAGTTTAGTATGGAGTCTCTAAAATATACCTGCTAATTAACCGACTCTGTGGCAGCACGTGTTCACACTCAGTGCAGTAATACATACGTGTTTTGGGCTAGATGGTACCGGTTTTGAATACAGCTTTATCTAACACTTGTAACTGCTTTTTGCTGTTGCTGCATGTTGCTGCACATTGTGCACCATTAAAGAAATAATTCTTTAAAGAAAAGAAATGGGGAATATAGGAAAATGGTGAAATGGGGAACAAGCAGGGGAAAAAACAAAGTGAACGCAGGGAGGAATGTGCAGGAGGGATGTAGGAAAGAACCATAGCTATCCATTTCAACAGTTGAAAACTGATCATATGTGCAGAATATTAGCTGAATTTGGACTGTTACCTCTATAGAGAGGGGTGACCACAACACAAAAATGTTGTATAGCCAATTGGACCGAATCAAGAAGACACATTTGTAAAATGGAGAGATATGTCTAGGACAATTTTTATTTTTATTTATTTTATTTTTATTTTGCACTTGTTGACCAGGAGGGTCCAGCTGAGCTATTGCCCTTTTTCAGAGGAGACCCTGGAAGAAAAGCTCCAAAGATATACAATGCTATAAAAATAGCAATACAGACAGATTTCAATAAAAATAGTAATAGAGAATTTTGGTAGTTAAGATACGTAAGCTACATACATGTATATTGTTGACAGATAAAACAGTATTCTAAACAAAAAGGAGAATGTTAAAGTAGAATAAGTTGTATGCTTTGGTTTAAAAAGAGAGTTGAGTAAATATAAGGTTTTGTATGCAGAGTAGCAGAAACTTAAAAGGTTAAATAAGAATTTCAGGGAACAGAGTATAGAAGAAACTTTGGAGGTTGCATAGGATGAAGTAGTTAATGGTAAGCTTTAGTAAGTTAATTTGACTGTACTGTAAAAGGTAGGTAATAATCAGGGAGGGTGAGTACAATGGCAGGACCAGTGTTTTTTAAAGTGATCTTTGGTTGCTAGCTTAAATTGTTTAGGGTGAGTCAGGGACCTTATTTCTAGTGGGAGTTTGTTCCATACAATAGAGGGATGGTAACTATATAAGTTCCACCCTGTGTTGGATTTAGGTTTATGGATTTTTAGTAGGTCTTCGGCTGAACTTCAGAAAAGTCTGGTAGGGGAGTAGTGAGAGATGAGAGAAGACAGACTTGGGCAGAAATCAGGCTGATATAGGATGGAGTGTATGATTTGGAGATGAGATTGTAGGAACGGGTGAAGTAGTTTGGGCCAGTTCCGGGATTTTAGGGAGAGACAGTGGTGAGATTTATGTTTGTTGAGCTACAAATTTAGCTATTTTGTGGTAGGTAGATTCTAATTTCGTAAGTAGGGAGGGTTTCATGTTTGTGAGTATTTGGGGACAATAGGTCAATCATCGTAAAAGGTAGGCATGTGGAAAGAGAAATTTTGGCTTCAGTAGTTAGGAATTTGTTGTTCCTGTACAGTAGTCCTAGCTTTTGGTGTTTTTTTTATACAATTGTTAATGTGAAGATCGAATTTTAGTTGGTCGTCAGTGGTAATGCCAAGGAGTTTTGTGCTAGTTTTGACTGCTATAGGAGTATTGTTTAGGGACCTTATGGAGAAGGAAAGTTTAATGTGGTTTGCAGATTTAGGTAGAAAGAGTAGTAATTTTGTTTTCTTAGGATTGAGGATGAGGTGATTATTAGTGAGCCATGTCTCTACTGAATTGAAAGATGTAAATTTTCATTGTAAAGATTGAAAAATGTTAATAAGGAGAAATTAATCGTAGGCACTAAACAGCCTATAATTGCAAAGTACCTTGCTAAGGTAAGGGAAAACAGCTCTTGTACTTTACAACAAAAAAAAAAAGCACCAAACCAGGCATGTCCAAGGGTCAGCTTCTGGTGATTTCTCCTGTCCACCTGGTGAATCTGGGCATACTGGGGCAATGCAGCAATTGCCTCATGTACACAGACAACTCTCTCCTCCTACCACCCAACACTACAACCTGCGAGAGATGCACTTACATAGCCAAACTGGAAGAAAAGCTCTCTCCACCCAAGATTGTGCTAGACAGTCAAGAGGAGAAGGTTAACACCCGGACTACACCTCAAGGAACACATAGCCCTTCTAAACCCACACCACCAACACCCACACATAGCAACACTAAACCCACATATGTGGAGGCCCTTAACAGTAACCTGCCCAAGCAACAAGGACCTCCAAAGCTGAAACGCAAACACCAATCATAACCAAAGTGTCACATAGCTCACAACACCAGTGTGCCACCCAACAGCAGCCCCTAAGGCAAAACAACGTACCCAACACTTTAGTCATAGGTGACGCTATAGTCAGGCACACTGATGTCCCACTCACCAGGCTGAACAAGAAGAAAATTACAGTCAGCTGCCTGTCAGGTGCCAGGATCCGCCACATAACGCATGCACTCAAGTCACTCCACAACAAGTACAAATATGACTCTGTCATTGTCTATGTTGGAGTGAATGACTTGAGATGTACCTCCCTGGACTACATGAAAAGAGACATGGAAGAGCTCTTGGATCATGTGGCCCAGGCAGGTATGACCATAGCCCTGAATAGCATCCTGCCTTCGCCCAGAATTATACCACAGTATAAGGACAAAATGATTGACTTCAACAATTGGCTAAGCTTCTGGTGTCATTCAAAGGGGATCCAGTATCTGTCTGCCTGGGACGACATGATCGACAGACCACGAAGCTTTGCCAGAGATGGTCTGCACCTGTCGCCCCTGAGATTCAGGTTACTTGCTAAGGCTTTTGCCACCCCTATAGTGCCTTTTTTAAGCAAAGTTCAAAGGACAAAACCACCACTGTAACAGGTACAAGCATGCAAAATCTGAAGGTAATGCTGCTCAATGCTAGAAGTCTAAACTTCAAAATGCACTCTCTCGAGGCACTCCTAAAAATGGACAACATCGATATCTGTGCAGCAACTGAGACCTGGTTCAAGGCTCCAGACAGCACCCCTGCAATACCAGGCTACAACTCTTACCACACATTTCAGCCACCAAATCAGGACCGAAACACTAAAGGTGGAGGAGGGTCCATATTCACCAAGGATATTCACAACACCAGGCTAGTTGCCCAACACAATGCGTCTGAAATTATCCAGGTGCAACTAACACTAGGTAAGACTGCAATCCAAATTGTAGCTTGCTACAGATCCCCACCATGCCCCAAGATTCTCACTACACCTTTCTAAACATACTGGAAAATATTAAGATACAACCAAACCCCCTAATACTGGGTGATTTCAACTACCCTGCCATTAAATGGGAAAACTACTTGTGTACCAACACCTTTGCCCAGCGGTTCTTGGAATTCATAAATTCCAATGCCCTAGATCAACTAATCCTTAGTCCCACCAGGGGCTCCAATATCCTAGACCTGTTCATTACCAACATGGGAAATCAATGCTCCACACCTATGGTCACCCCCTCATTGGTTAGGTCTGACTATAAGCTAATCACCCTTGACATCCACATCCCACCCCCCGCCCCCATAAGGAAACCTCCGTAAAAAAAGTCTCCAAAGCCAACTTCATGTTACTCAAAACAGAAGTGACAAACTTCATGACACCCATGCAGACGGGAACTGAAAGTTAGACTGTTGAATCCTACACTAAGGCACTGTACGAGCACATCCACTCGTGCATGAATTGTGCCATCCCCAGTAGAACGAAGATGCTCTCCTCCAAAAAAAGGAAGCCAATCTGGTGGTTCCTTGCCATAAACAAACTTTACAACAAAAGAAAGAAACTGTTGCAGAAAAGAGGAAAATCCCAGGATGCAAAAAACTCCCTTTCCAGCCTCAGTAAGAAGCTGAGATCCCTCATAAAATCCACCAAAGCTAGTTATGAAAATAAAATTGCCAAAGATTCCAAAGACAACCACAGGGCTATGTTAAGAATCTAAATGGCAATGCTCAGATCTGCTCTGAGCTACAACAGAATGGCATTAAATATACTGATCCCAAGGATATTTCCAATATCCTGGCAGATCGATTCAGTGCAAACTTCACCCCTTTCTCACCCACTAAAGGGCCCATCTCAATACCGAAAGATTGCCAAATTATGATAATAACGGCCACACAGGTAAAAAACGCACTCTCTAAAGCTAAGAATACAGCATCCATGGGACCAGACGACATCCCAGGCTGTGTACTACATGAACTACAAAATGAACTGACACCTCACCTAAGTGTCATGTTTAATCATAGC
This sequence comes from Protopterus annectens, assembly GCF_019279795.1. Taxonomy (NCBI): domain Eukaryota; kingdom Metazoa; phylum Chordata; order Ceratodontiformes; family Protopteridae; genus Protopterus; species Protopterus annectens. The sequence continues at coordinate 558,585,293 of NC_056727.1, forward strand.
CTCACCTCAGACTTCATGCCCACTGAATGGTGCACAGCTAAAGTTATCCCACTCCACAAGGGGCGATCCACCTTGGATCCCGGGAACTACCGCCCCATCAGTCTGACGAGCCTGATCTGCAAGGCCATGGAACATATTATCATGGAACTTATAAACAAAGACATTGGCAACCTTCACACACTGGACCCCACCCAGTTTGGGTTCATGAAGGGCTGATCTTGACTTCTGAACCTGACTGACTTCTTTGATTCAGTCTCCAGAGCCATGGACAAGGGTAAGGTGGTCCACACAGCCTATCTGGACCACGCCAAGGCCTTCGACACCATCCCCCACTCTGGAATCATAGATAAACTTACTAAGCTGGGCATTAATCCCTAAATCACTCGGTGGGTTGCCAACTGGCTTACTGACAGAACCCACACTGTAAAAGTAGCTGACTCCAAATCCAGCTCCAGACAAGTGACAAGTGGAGTACCTATCTACTTCTCTGAAGTACAGTCCAACACTAAGGGACTCTGGCTAACAAAGTTTGCAGATGACTGCAAACTGGGAGCCATTATTGAATCCCCAAATGATATGGATATTTTACAAAAGGGCCTTACAGAAACAGATGCTTGGTGCCAGAGCCATGGGCTCAAGCTCAGTGCCAAGAAATGTGTAGTTATCCCCTTTGGGAAAAAACATGTACCTCTGAATTACCACATAGGTGTGAGTACACTAAACACCAAAAGTGTGATAAGAGACTTAGGGACACAGGTGGACAGTGGTCTCGCCTTTGATAACCACATCGCCACAACAGTCAAGAAATCCTTCTATGTGGCACACCTCATCACTAAGGGCCTTTCATCCAGAAAAAAAGAGCTCATTGTCTCAATGTACTCAGCCCTCATTAGACCCATTATAGAATACAATGCCCCATTTGGTATGTGCCTCTCAAGACATCTGCAACAACTGTAAAGGCCGCAGAAATACCTCACTAAAAGAATCACAGGCCTAAAGCAGATGCCCTATGCTGACTGTCTAAAAAAATTCCACCTATACTCTGTCCCATATCATCTACTCAGAGGTGATCTCTGCTTAACATACAAGGCCATGTCAAACCCAGAGCTGTTGGACATGCTACACTTAAAGAAATCCCAATCCCTCAGAGACACACGCTCCAGGGATCTAAACCTTGTCATCACAATGAACAAAACATGCTGGAGAGATAGGTTCATGACCCAAAGACTCCCCAGACTCTGGAATAGACTGCCCATACATGTCAAGTAGAGTGCCTCTTTGTCCCTCTTCAAAAGGAACTTTGATGATTGGATGGGAGATGGGAAATTCCCACTGGGGATCACATCAGTCGCCCTGCTAGACAGGGGTCCAGGGAAGTAAATACTGTGGGAAGAAATAGCCAGGGAATTGTTATGGCTAGGCTTGTATAGACCCTAGGGCCGATAGCCTAGTACCAACCTATGAACCTATGAACCTATTTGTTAGGAGTTCTAAGGGGGAATTAGCAATAGTTATGACTGTCGTCTGCGTATTGGACAATGTTAGATTGAGGACAAGAGGAGTGGAGTGAGTTGGTGAAGATATTAAAGAGTAGAGGTCCAAGAATGGAACCTTGGGGAACACCATTTCTTACTGAGAGAGAGGTAGATAGTGCTGAGTCCCTATGTACTAACTGCAGCCTATCAGAGAGATAGCAAGAGAACGATGCAACTGTATCGGGGAGAAGTTTAGGTCTACAAGTTTACTAAGTAGCAGAGTGTGTGAGACAGTATCAAAAGCCTTAGAAAGGTCAAGGAATAGATAGGATATGAGTTTGTGATCTTCTTTAGCCAGGGCAAAGGTGTTGAGAAATGATAGACCTGTGGTTGTACTATGCTTGGGATGGAAGCCATGCGGTGTTGGAGTGAGAAGTTTTTCTTGTAAGAGATAATGCATAACTTGTTTGTGTATACATTTCTCAAGGATTTTGGAGAGAGGGGAGAGGATAGCAATAGGTCTGAAATTAAATATTTCTGTGAAGCTACCTCCTTTATGAACAGGAAGAGTGTAAAACTGTTTCCAGATGGAAGGAACTTTAGACTCAGAGATGGAGTGATTGATTAGTATAGATACAGGCATAGCAAGGGAGTGTGCGGAAATCTGGAGAAAGTAAGAAGGAATATTGCATGCTGATACACAGCATGGTTTGAGCTTTGAGAGTAGAGTTCTGATATAGTCAGCGGAGACAGGTTTGAGAGGGAAGGAATTTACTGAGATAGTGGTTGCAGGGTGTATAGGGAGGTATAGGGAGGTTTGAAGTGTTGTTGTTTGAGAGGTTGGGATTAAATAGTTTGGAAACAGATTCAATAAAGTCGGTGTCAAAGGTATTGGCAGCTTCTTCAGGTGACTTGTCAGGACATGGGTTTGGTGAAGTTGGGTTATCTGGATGTAATATTTGGTTTATAACATTCCTGAATTTTGTTTGGATCAGATTTTAATGTTTTTGGGGGATTATAATAAAAGTCTTTTTTGTCTTTGTTGATAATTTTTTTTTGTCTGATTTCTAAGTTCTTTATACTTTAAGAGGTCCGCTGGAAGTTTGGCTTGTATCCATGTTTTCCATGACCTATCTCTTGATTTCATAAGGGTATGGGTGGTTTTAGTTAGCCAGGGTGAAATGTTTGCTTTTAACTGAACTTTTCTTAGTGGGGCTAGAGAATTTAAAATATTTAAGAAAGTTGAGTTGAAGGCATTTACTGCTTCGTTGAGTGGGAGCTGAGTAAGGAAATTCCAGTTAATTCTAAACAGGAGGGTTTTAAAAGTGTCTGGGTTAAAAGTTGAAAGTTTGCAGCAGGTGATAAGCCAGTGTGGTTTGGGGAGTTTTTTTTTTTTTTTTTTTTTTTTAGAGAGAGAGAGGATTGTTGGGGAAGGGATGTAAGTATGTCTGAGTCAGGTAGGTTGGGTAGGTGAGGAACCAATTGCAGACAGACAAGACATACAAGACAAGACAGAGGGATGGTGAAGGTGGGTGAACACCATGGTTGGGGTGAGGGTGGGGACATTGAGGACCTATGGACTTCAAGCTGGGTGACAGTGAGAATCAAGTCCTCACCCAATGGACTGTTATTACTGTACCCTCACTGTGCCACTGGGTGTAGTGACTGCCCACCATCTGCATTGCCTCCTGGTCTGTTGTACAAGAATGGAGAGCAGGAGCTCCATCCCGTGTAGGCGTGCACCAACACTGCGGCACACAGTCCTACGCGCCATACCTGGCAGTTAGTCATGAGTGATAAATTTACCACCTCCACCACTGCTCCTGCAGGGAACCACTCGCCTATCCAACAGGGAAGAACTACCTGACAGCCCAGGTAGTGCAGGGGCAGCAGAGGGGGGTGCTGCCACGTAGTGTCCCAGACATACTGGGCAGCTGTGCTGTAGCCGGAGGATTGAGGGCAGGAAGATCCTGTGGGACAGGCCTACCTTGCTGTGCTGTGAAAAAAAAGAAAACATATTAAAAAAATAAATAAATTAAAAAAAGAGAGAGAGGGAGAGGGAGAGAAAATAAGGGTTGGGGTGAGAAAAAAAGAGAGATAACATTAGTAACTTCATATGTGACATACAAACCATTGCTATAATTATTTGACCCTGTTCTGTTACCTTTATGTTTAAGACAACAAAGTCCTAGCAAATTTATTTATTATTTTTAAGACTACACCATTCATAAGAGATGCACACTATAGTACAGATTGCAGCAAGCAGTCCTTGATGTGTGCATGTATTTTACATATGTGTGTCCACACTGAGTCTATATCACTTAATCAAAATATGTATTTGTTGAATATGTATTCATCGAACTCTAAACATCAAAATTCATTTCAGCGAACCTCAGACTTTTTCCAAGGTGAGGAACTACTCACCCACTAGCACTCAAGAACACACACTGCACAAATCAAACCCATCCAAGTGGGGGGAGGGCTTTGCCCCACACCCCTCCAAATGTGGGGGAATGCACCCCCACATCTCCCCAATCATATATACCAACTCCAAGATTTCAGTAAAGTAGGGAAAAGGGTGAAGTGCTTCCTAACCCTAAGAAAAAGTCCGATAAGTGATATGGACCTATCCGGATTATACTAATTACAGTTTACAGTTTACAGCAGGTCATTTGTACCACTGGTATAGAAGTCTGAAGTTACCTTGCAATAATGATGAGAACTTAACAGTACTTTATATTTGGGAAGTGTGGTTTTTAAATTCACAACCTCGGACTACTCTTTAATACTGTACTATTATTTTGTCCTACAGACTAATACATGCATAGTTTCCTTTTACAATTGAGAGATACACATGCTCACTGCTATTTGAGAATATGGAACTTTTGTTTTGTGCTACAGACTAGGGCATGCATACTTTCTTTTACAGTTGTGATAGGCATGCTCAATTTGATATAACTGTATTAAATACCAAATAAGATGCCCTTGACGTTTACTGCTACAATAACAGTACTGTGCTGATGCATACATGCCACATGCTTTTCGCATTCTTGCCAATCTCATGGTATGAGTCCTCACATTAAGAGCTCTCCATGTGGCAACTGTGGAAAAAAACAGAAGAGAACAGAATACCATTATGGATACCAGTCAACTTTATTCAGCTATTAACTCTTACAAGTAGTCACTGTAATTGATACTTACATGTCTGTGGGGTGCCCCCAGTCCAAAATTCCCCAATCCCATGGTAGAGGGTATCCCTCTTCCTCCTCCTGAGGTCGTCAAAGTGGTGTCAACATTGTTCACCAATGCAGGGGATACCTGTAGCACTGGTAAAAGCCCTGGCAACACTATTCTATGCTTCAGATTTGTATTCTGAGACTGAATAGTCCCTCTGCAGTAACTTTGGCCCATGATGCTGAACTAGGAGTTCAACAAACACTTTGGACTCCTGGACACCCCACCTCTATGCTTGGAAGCATGTTTTCTCACCTGAAACACCAGACATGACTACCAGAGATCAAGCCCAATGTAGAGTGAGGTTTTCCTGCCAACTGAGCTTTATATCCTGATGTTTTCCCACCAATTCCAGTTATTGTGCGCTTACTGAGTTTGCACATAGTGTTTGAAAATGTTGAGCGATGCTTACAATCGCACAAACACAGTGAGTGGGTTCTCTACTTTCAGTGTTTGTGCTATGTGGCACATCGAGCAAATAGTGGCAACAAAAAAAATTAAATGACGAAAATTAAAGAAAGGGAAAAGCAGATGCCATACTGTCATCCTATCATTGGGCAGAATCACTGCTATCTGTGTCATAGCTCTTAACCTTCCATCTCCAAAAAGAGAAACAGTAGCCCTCATAATGTGGAACAAATGGGCAATATGTGGAAAATATTCTGTGGCTTACTAGCATCTTAAAGTAATGTGAAACGTCATGCAACATGAACTGTTTAACACCCAAAATGAGGTATGTGAGAGGCCAGCAACCGTAGACGGAAATACTATCCACATTCACATAAGAGGTTTCGTGGCCAGCATGAGCCACAAAACCTTGCTTATGCATGCCACGCCTCATTAATATGCATGGTGCAATGCCTCGTGATGCACAACATTGCGCCCATGGTAATACTCCATGTAGACTCTTTACAAAACCTACATGGAGGTTATTGAATCCTGGGGTATATCTTTATACAAGACTACTACTGAGTATGTTTTCTTGACTGTGGTTTCACATCCATTTCCTTGGAATATGCTACTTGTAGCATTTCTGTATATGTTATGATTTGTTTAAGCTATATTGTTACTACTCAGATATAACCCAGGCTGAGCTAGGAAATGGTCAGTCTGTGATCAGTGCTCTACCCTTCTGCAGTAATCTGTTAACATCAACCATATGAGTTCTTATGTGATGAAGTCAACATTCATGACTGTCCTGTGTAACACACTGTGTGAAAAGTAGGGCATTTTGATTAGCCTGTATTGACACCAGCAATGTTGTAAGAGACTGCCTTGTCACCTGAAAGGCATCGCAGTTGGCCACTGTTAATGCTTTGTGGGAGTAGCTATGGTGATCTTTGGCAATCCAGTCATGCTGCCTGATAGGTATGTGTTTGCTTAATTTTGCAGGTTATCAGTATAGGCCTATGAAGTGCACATTAAGTCCTTTTCTTTTTGTTTAGTAAATCCTTGCAAAGACAAAGAAAATCATGGCACATGGCTGTATAAACAGCAACAAGGGAAGCTACATCACAGCTTGGTCTGGGCAAATGCATGCTCTAACAACTCTCTAGATTCTGCCTCACAGTCATGTTACATCATCTTGATGTAACTGTTTTTCCTTTGCCAGGTGTTTTACTACTGTGTTGTATTCTAGGCCATGTTTTCCATTTTGTGGTAGTACTACATTATCACATTATACCTCACTGCACATTTCTAGTTATCTAGCCTAACTTTTGATGTTCTACTAGAAAGATTTTTGGCACAACACAGCCTAACTTTCTTATTTTGTTTTTATACTGTGCAGATTCACACATGACAACATTTGTTGCATGATACTGTCCTTAACCAATGTAAGTCTTTCAGCTTTTCCCTGTTAGGGGGGTCACCACAGTGGAACTCAGGTCCGCTAATGATTGGCAGTGGATTTTTACGGTGCCGAGTTGCCAGCCCAATGTCCAACCTTCAAAGAAGGCACACTGTTTCAAGCACGCACCTACCTGCATGTGTTTAAACATTACTCAACCATGGGGAGGACATGCAGAGTCCACATAGAAGGCGCTCCAGCCGAGAATCGAACGGGAGAACCTGTTGCTGTGAGGCAACAATGCTAACCGCTGCACCAGTGGTACAGTATTATGCTTCACTCCACTCCATAGCTCTCAAATGTCCCTGATTTTGCCTCATATTTGTGCTCTGACCCTCAGCACTTTTTTTGATTTTCTGGAAAATCATTGAGGATTGCATCCAATCAATAATGATAGAAATAAGTTTTGTACTTTGCATTTGTTCAGAAAAATGCATGTTGATGCAAAACCTGATGTTCATTTTTAAGTGAATTATAGTAATATTTTTAAAAAATTGTCTCTGATTTCAGGCTATTGTCTCTCCGTTATTTTTGTCCTTGTCCAGAATGCTTGATCAAAGAAGTGAGAGGTATGCCACACTCTGTCAGCATTTTGTTTTTCTTTTAATTTACACAGTGGTTTTCCTTTGAATACATTTTATGGAATTGTATTACATTAAGCAACATGTGTCTATGTCTGGCCCAAGAAACAGTCATTATTTTGCTTACAACATCTTGAATTCCTAGATCGCAATGAGTTTGGTTCATATTCTAGGCATGTAGTTGTAAGACCTTATCAATAACTATAAATGCTGTGCAAGTCTATGCCTCTTTTCCTGCCTTGTAAGTTATGACTGGTACCTGACCAGTGGAAAATAAAGTTATTATCCTCCTGTATAATGAACTAGATGATAGGACCATATCTAGAGCACTGCGTACAGGTCTACACATGTCATCATCATAGATACCAGTACAGGATAGATGCAGGATAGAGGTCTACACATGTCATCATCATAGATACCAGTACAGGATAGAGGCAGTTAAAGATAACAACACGATACACAGTCAGCAGCAGAGAATGTACGAAGAGAAACTACAAGTGCTTACTAAACATAAGTAGGCTTCAGGTTTCAGGTTTCAGTTATTTACTACAAAGAGTACAAAAATTAGTAAACATACAAAAGAGATCATCAGAAAATACACAATAAGTAAATAATCTAAAGACACAAGAGTGGACAATGAAGCAATGCAAGTGTCAACAAAGACATTAAATATTCAAAGACCCAAGGGCAAGGGGAGCTGGAAGGATAATTAATCAAAAGCCAAATAAAACAAATGAGTTTATAGTGATATTTTATAGGCACTAAGCATTGGAGCATCCTGAAGCCATCCAGGTTAGAGTCTCCAAAATTGCAGACTCTGGTAAGCAAAAGATTGAACACAACAGGATACAGGCTACCTAGTTGGTACCACTGTCAGCTCTTGGAATCACAGTGCAAAGAGATTAGACTAGACAGTAGGGCATGAGTAATTCCTATTTACATAACTATAGCAGCAGCCACTCAAGGCACTGTAAGATGAGGCTGACATAGTAATAAGAAGTACCAGTGAATAAATGTGCAACATAGTTTTAAACAAGATGGTTTTGAGTTTCAAACTAGCTGGAGAAAAGAATTTGAAGGAGAAAGGCAGGTGGGGAATATACTTGAAAACAGTACAATCCATAAAGATTAAGTGAGTATAATCAGTTCAAAAACAGATACAAAAAAACAAGAGAAAACACTCTGAAGATATAAGAGAGACAATAGAGGGGTGACACAAAGAAATATAATTTCATAGGAAGGGCTGTGGGAGATTGCAACATTTTCCTGAAGATGTAATATGGTAAAAAGATCAACAGAATTTTGTACTGCATGGAAAAAAATAAAAACTTATTGTTGACATGTAGGAATAAAGCTAAAAAAGAAATAAGCTGCTACATAGGACCTTTAGTATATGCAGTAGGCATGGGAATGGAAAGTCTAGGCTGGCAAACAGTTATGTGTCACTATCAAATTTTATTTCACCTCTCAAACTGATCTATCTTTCTTCTGTTTCCTGGGAAAAATATGCTATTCACACATATAACATAATACAGCTTAAAATTATATTATGACCTTTACCAGACTCATTGTACCAGTCATTAAGTTGAACTGAAGTTAGCATTTAGAAGTATTTCACCTTGTCCCCAAAGTGCATATTACAATGGAAATTTTCCACAGATATTGCCTGAGGCTATATATAGTCACACCTACATGATTAAATAAACAATAAACAAATGACCTGTCCTTGGTCTACAGCTGAGCTGAATGTGGTTCTAAGAAACAAAGACCTACTCTGGGCTCTTGCCAGCTGCATCAAACTGAAAGCTTACTTGGTCTGCAATGAAAGAATGAGAAAACTATGCAAATAACTGAAGTATTCATAGCAACAGCTACCTAAAATCACTGCAGTACAACTAATAATATACTTTCTAAAGTTCCCTGCATCTGTAGAATAATCTGTATACGTCTATGCTTATTAATGAAGCCCTGTAACAAAATACCTAAGTCCCCCCACCCCCACCTTGCACCTATTCAAACTTTTTTCACAGGTGTTTTTGCAGCCAGTTGTCTAAAGACGAATATGGCAACCATTTGGATTTGACACTAAAAAAAGAACAGTTTTATATTTCTTTATATGGAGAAAAGAGGTTCACATTTCTCATAGCTCCAATAGCATGTAACTACTCCTGTAATTGCTGTGTAGTGAGTTTGACTCTATAGTGTTTCTGTTTTCTTTCTTGCATGTCTATCGATTTTGCATTGCCTGGTCTGGTTAAAAACTAAATATGTGTTTATATTATATGTTTTCCTATGCAAATGCGAACAATGATTATTCACCATTCATTGCAAATTACATAGCAAAAACGGTGAGCTGAAAAACCTTAAAAAAACACAAAAAAAAAATCCTTGGAGGGCAAGCCCCCCACCCCCCAAAAAAAATTATATATACCAACTCCACAGTAGTACCATAGTGGAAAAAAGGAGAAAACCCCTGAAAAGCTCACTGCTGCCTTGCACAATACAATACAGTACATTGTAGTGAAACTCACAGCAATATTAAATTTTCAAACCTCATCTGTTCAGCCAATGATGCAGTGGAATTGCATAGGTAAGCTACACACACAAATATATATAGATATAGGTATAGACATAGATATCCACACACAAATCTCTCTCTCTCTCTCTCTATATATATACATATATATATATATATATATATATATATATATATATATATATATATGGGCAGCTGATCGAACAACCAGCAAAACTCCCTGCTAATAATATATATTATCTCTAAGTTCATACAATCCCAGGGGAAAGGAAATAGTCCGCTACCAAGACACTGCTGATCTCACACACCTGTGACCATCTGTTTGCATTGGCCAAATGGTGCCGACCAAACAAGATGTTGGCATAGCCGGTCATAGGTTCATAGGTTCATAGGTAGGTACTTGGCTATCGGCCCAAGGGCCTACGTAAGCCTAGCCAACAAGGTTCCCTGGCTTATGCCACCCAAGAAAGTTATTTTCCTGTGCCACTGTCGAGCAGAGACACAGAAGTGATCCCCGGGGTGTATTTCTTATTTCCCATCCACTCATCAAGATTTTTCTTGAAGAGTGCTAATAAAGAACTTTGCTTGACATAGACGGGTAGCCTGTTCCAGAGTATGGGAAGTTTCTGGGAAAGGAATCTATCCCTCCAGCATGTCCTGTTTTTTGTGGTGGCAAGGTTTAGGTCCCTAGAGCATGTAGCTTGGAGGGATTGGGATTCCTTTAGGTGTAGCATGTCCAACAGCTCTGGGTTTGACATAGCTTTATATGTTGGGCAGAGATCACCTCGGAGTAGGCGATATGCTACAGAGTAAAGCTGGAGTTTTTTTAGGTGGTCAGTGTAGGGCATTTGTTTGAGGCCAGTAATCCTCTTTGTGAGGTACTTCTGTGGCCTTTCCAGCTGCTGCAGATGTCTTGTGAGGTACATTCCAAAAGGGGCATTGTACTCTATAATGGGTCTAATGAGTGTCGAGTAGAGGGGAACAATGACCTCTTTTTTCCTGGATGAGAACCCTTTTCATTCGACCCACTTACTATGACAGCTCCCTGTATAACATTTGTTAGCTTTCAAATCAGTAACACTCACATTATGAAGGTGTTAGGGTAGAAGATTTGATTAAGGATAATGCAGATCTTCAATAACTCCCCAAACTTATAGTAAGTGAATCTGAATTTTTTTCTGGTTTATGAAAATGTACGCTAATCCTACGATTAGCATTTCTTGGTTCTACTAACAAAGCAGTTATTTGTATTTAAGCCCATTTCTGGAGGTTATTTGTTATGAATTTTGACTGCTTCATTTTGTCAAATGTTGTCCGTCATAAAGTTAACATTTTAATTATGTCTACAGTTTATAATATGTGGACAAAACCCAGCAAACAAAAGATAAAAGTCCACCTTGGTTCAGACAAATCACAAATGTAAGCAGCAAAAAAACAACAAGGACCAAGACAGCTAAAACCATAAATTTAATTGTAAAGCGTAAAAGATCTTTTACTCTTTACAATTAGATTTATGGTTTTAGCTGTCTTGGTCCCTGTTGGTTTGTTGCTGCTTACAGTTTATAATATCTTAACTTTTTTATATGAGGTTTATTTCCAGTAGTGAAAATAAACAAAAGGATAGCTTCACTTAGTTTATCTACTTGTCTCTTTTTGCATGGTTATAACATTTCGGCTGATTTGGGGGAGTTCCTTACAAAACATAGTATTTTTTTTTCTTTTGTTACATTTATTGGCCTTTTAGAATGTTTAGAATGCACAGTCTCCTGAGAATTATACAACTTACTTGTAATTAAATGTCATTTATGGCAAGTATAGGTTTGGTCTTTCCCGTCTACCTTCACAAACCTTTTCAATATATGTTGTAAAGTGTAATTAAAAAGGTAAACTAAACCATCTATCTGATGGTGATGCGATCAGGTCCATATAAATGATATCTGGTTGATGGTTTACTGTGTACCCTCCACCCCCACCATTCCATTACTTCCATTATACGCAGTTTTATAGCCCATATAAATAACACAGTTATTCAACTGATGGCTTTCTCTGTATGGGATGGGAGTGCAATAAATGCATGGTATAAACCATGCTTGCGTACTGGTTTTAGCATTTACTGGTAATGCTAAGACACCTTTTAACACAAAGCAGTTTTGTCTAAAGATGAAACATTTAAAGTCCACTGGTCTGGTTTTGCTCTTTTCTCTGGTTGCCTTGGGGTATACGTATCTATTTACTTCCCCAGTGCATAGCATTTTAATAACCATATTATTGATTGTTTGCCTTCTGAAAGTATTGTCAAAACTCCTGCTGTTTTACCTTGATAAGTGTAACAGAGCTGCATCTGTCACACCTCTCTAGCATCCAGATTTTTGCTGAATATCCAGATTTTTGCCTCATATTTTTGGTCAGTTTGTCATAAAAGTTGTGTTCTTCTGGTAAATCAGTGAGGCCTGAATTCAGTAAATAATGACAGACGTTTTAGTTTCAGGACTCTCTATTGAAATGTTGGCACTTAAAATGCCAAGTGCCAATAAGCTGAAAAAAAGACCAAAACACAGGAGAAGAGCAAATTTTAAAACTCACACTTCTCCTTAAAACTTTTTTTGTAGGGGGGTTTTCCCTGCATCTCCCCAAAAGGGGGGACCCCCCACCCTCTGAACTTGTATATACCAACTCCAAGGTAACCATACCTTGGAGAAAAGTGAATATTTTGAGAAATGGCATCTTGGACTTAGTATACGTAAGCCCAGTCTTTCGGCCATTCACTCTCCGTATTTCCTGACATTTCAAATAGTTACAGAGTTTCAGACTTCATAGTCTCCCAAAAATGCATGATAACACAAAACATTGTATTCTAGCAACTTTCTAAGGTTATAAGAGTAATATTTAAAATGTATCCCTAGTTTGAGCATTTGCCCACCCCCCCCCCCCCATTATTTTTTGTCTTTGTCTAGATTTCTTATGTTAACATGTTGAAAAGTATGGCCTTTATTACATGAGCTACAGTCAAGTACTACTGGTTAAAAATGATTATTTGATTTATTTTGTCTATTACTGCTCATATATCCCCGAATTCTCCTACATTTACTTCAGATTTTCGAATGGCTTGATCTTTAAATTATACAAACTCTAAGCATGAATCTTACCAAAAAAAAAAAAAAAACAAGGCAGGCTATTTCAAAAAATAAGAAAAGCCTGTCATTTTAGTAACCACAATTATAGGTTCATAGGTTCATACTAGGCTATCTGCCCAAGGGCATTTATAAGCCTAGCCCATAGTTATTTGGCTTTCGCCACCCCTTTAGTTTGAATAAAACTATGCCCATTATTTTGCTGTGCCTCTGTCAAGCAGTGACACTGAAGTAATCCCTGGGGTATATCTGCGATCCCCCATCCATTGGTCAAGATTCCTCTTGAACAAGGCCAGCGAGGTGCTCTGCCTCACATGTACCGGGATTTTGTTCCACAGCATAGGGAGTCTCTGGGTGATGAATCTGTCCCTCCAGCACATTCTATTAATAACCGTGTCAAGGTTTAAGTCTCCCGCCCTTGTGGTTCTGAGGGATCTAGAATTTTTGAGGTGAAGCATATTCATCAAATCAGGGTTTGACATGGCCTTATATGTCAGGCACAGGTCACCTCTGAGCAAGCGGTATGAGACTGAATAGAGCTGGAGTTCTTTCAGTCGGGCAGCACAAGACATATTTTTGAGACCCTTTATCCTTTTGGTGAGGAACTTTTGGGGCCTTTCCAGCTGCTGCAGGTGTCGGGTCAGATACATTCCGAATGGGGCATTGTACTCAATCATAGGTCTTATGAGTGATGAGTACAGGGGGACGATGACCTCCCTTGATCTAGATGTGAATCCCTTCATGATCAGGTGGGCAATGTAGAAGGTTTTCCTAACTACTTTAGCAACATGAGTGTCAAGCGAAGGCTACTGTCAACCTGGGTCCCCAGATCCCTGATGACTTCTTCTGTGCTCAGTGGATTGCCACCTATATGGTAGCTAGGGGTAACCTTGTTTTTCCCGAAGGGTATGACTATGCATTTCTTGGCATTTAACTTTAGGCCATGGCTCTGGCACCAGTTATCCGTTTCTGTGAGTCCCTTCTGAAGGATATCTGTGTCAGATGTGTTTTCGACTATGGCCCAGTTTGCAGTCATCTGCAAACGTTGTCAGCCATAACCCTCCTGTGTTTGCTTGTACTTCAGAAAAGTAGATGCCGAACAAGAGTGGACCCAGGACTGAGCCCTGTGGGACACCACTTGTGACAGGCTTTGAGTCTGACATGGCTCCAGCAACTCTGACCCTGTGGGTTCTGTCACTTAGCCAGTTTGCAACCCATCTTGTGATGTATGGGTTTACATTCAAGCTGATGAGTTTTTCGATGATACCTGAGTGGGGTATTGTGTCGAAGGCCTTTGCCAGGTCAAGGTAGGCTGTATGGACTGCCTTTCCCTCATCAATGGCCTTGGTGACTGTTTCGAAAAAGTCAACCAAGTTTAAAAGGCATGATCTGCCTTTGACAAAGCCAAACTGGGTTGGATCCAAAGTCTGCAAGTTCCCTATGTCTTTATTTATGAGTTCCATTATGATCCTCTCCATGGCTTTGCAGATAAGGCTTGTCAAGCTAATGGGACGGTAATTTCCAGGGTCAGTGTCTGACATAAACTCTCCCACCAGTAAATCACCTGCAGCAAATAAAATTACTACAAGTAAAACTTTCTAGCTGATCAAAGTATAAACATAAAATGCCTGTATGACCCTGCAATGAAAAGTGTACAGGTGTTGTTGGCTTCCACATTCAATTCCTTGAAATGTGTACTTAACAGTTTATAAACAACTCACTACCACAGCTTACACACTCGATTTCCTGCTGATCATATCTCTTCTTTCCAGCCAAAAGTACTCGTACACTAACTGACATAAACCAGCTGAAATGAGCAACATTAGGCCACATTACTAACAATATTAACGTTGGCAGGCAACTATATCAATTATAAGGCATAGAAAAATAGCCAATTAACATTTCAGTCATCAGTGCAACTGCCCTACTGATGTGTCATAAATAAGTCAATGAAAGTTACAAGCCGCAAAGATATGTATATATACACATACATATATATATATATATATATATATATATATATATATATATATACACACACACACACACACACACACACACACACACACACACACATACAAATATTGTTTTCCATGACCCTCCCCTGACCATCAGCTCTCCTCTCCAGACCCTAGTCACCCAATTGATCCAGTCATTCCCTTGTAGCCATGAGCAGTGAGGGTCAGGCAATCTGTGGAGAGACCATCATATGTCTGATGAATGATATGTAGCACCCTACACCTGCACTGCCTTTTTCAGGCTCACTGGTTGGCACTTGAAGCTTATGAGTCAAACATCCCACCCCTTTGGTGATGTGTCTGTCTGTCTAGGGTCCTATCCTCTAGGGGCATGCAGTAAGAGACACTAAATTACATCTCACCTCCGTGGTTGCTCATCACTTCCTCTGTGGTCTAACCCCATGACCTGGTATTCCCACACCTCCTCAGCACACACACCCTCGTTACTCTCCCCAAAAAAGACAATAAGGCACAGCATCTTAACTCTTTCTCTCACCCATCACTGTCTCCTCCATCAATGAGGTCATAAATTGAACCATGATCACTTAGAACATTGTCAGAGCTTCATCTCTGTATGGCACTGAGCTGACTACAAGCTGTGACTATTAACGAAAAGTTACTCTATGGCTTATGTTGTTTGCCAGCTGCTTTGCAAATTGTATTTTATTATAAACAGTAAATGCTTAAGCCAAAAGGTACACAAGCATGGCTCACTGCAAAACAAATGTCATGCCAGATATGTAAGGGACAAGGCTGTTCTTGGATCCACTCCATTGTCCCAGATATGTCTCATGGCAACCAGAGGGATGATGTAGTGAGTCACACCAGTAGTGCCCAGCAGGTTAAAGTAAGAAAATGAGCACAAACTTAAGTCACTAATTGATATACCAAATGCAGATTGGCCTCAGCAACATACAGGGAATATGCACTGCTGTCCTGGGTATGGGCTTCCAACTAGAACTAGAACTACTCACTGACCACACAACAAGTTGAGTCTTTGGAGGAATACCCCAGTACCCTTTCAAACCACTTTATCTGTAAAGTACAGAATCTTCTAGTGCTCCTTACACACAGTAATTGCCTGTCATACAAATTGGTATTTTCACACACACACACACACACACACACACACACACACACACACACACACACACACACACACACACACAATTCTCAGGGAAGACTGGTAAAACTCTTCACTTCTGTAGATCAGAGTGCACGTGCTGTGTGCACTGTATCTTTAAGAAGCATATCAAAGGCATAACGTACATGTATAAAGACTGAGCACGTGCCATACCTATTGCCATTTTGAGACTGCAGCCAGAGATTAAACATGCATGAATTCTGCAGTTAGTTTGTGTATAAGTTCCTTAAGTTAAAGTCAGTAATTTTCTATTAAATGTGTTCGTATAAAATAAAGCTGCATGAACAGAACCCATGAAGACTCTTCTATTGTGTCTAAGAAAGGAGAGCAACATGGTGTCAGAACCGGGATCGCAGAGAATAAAGATTTGGAGCCATGAGGAGCAGAGGAGACAGTGAAGGTAAATTAAGAGAAACAAACACGAAAAAGGGCCAGAAAAGAATCAAAGGTAATGAGAACATGCACAAACTACTTCTTTCAAAAAAAAAAAAAAAAAAAGGTAAAATGGAGCATTGCAAGGGCACAAACTGTATTATTAAGCATGCGGGAGGCACGAAAAGTTTCTTAACTAAAGGAAATGTTAAAAAACAATGATATTCAACAAAATGATTATCAGAAAAGTAAAATGAGCATGTTTAAAATAAAACAAGCATATTTAAGGGCAAGATGGCATGTTTAGAGTAAAACGAGCACAAGAAAAGTACAATGGGCATGAAAAGAGATTAAATATGCACCACGAATATAATAAAGAGCAAAAAGGGCACATTGAACATAAAAAAAGCAAGGCAACAGTATGTTTTTAGGCAATGTGCTGTGCTTGGGCATAACTATGACTTTGTATTGTATTAAGGGCATAACTAAAGTTATTTGCAGCATCTCAAAGTGTGCAAAACTGCCTACAGTGTGTGCTTATTACTGTGTATGCATCCTGGAGAATTTATCTGTATGCAAAGTGCAACTATTTTGTGAAGTACAGTCAAAGTACAGCCATTTCGAAAAGTTTTATGTGCTGGGTGTGTCTATTCACAAACTGCTGCCATTACAGAGTGTTTCTTGCAGTGTAAAGAGTTGCCTAGCAAAGTACCACTATTTGGGGGAGATTTCAGTGTGCTGTGTACAGTTTATTCGCAAAGTGCAATTACTTCAAAATGTTATTGATTCTGAGCTTCTCTTGCCCAGTTCATTTGCATTGTGATGGTGTTTGAAATGCTTCTTAAAATGATAAGTTACTTTGCAAGATAATAATTTCAAAAGTATCACAGTGCCCTAGAGTCGTATTTCGCAAAGTCCAGTTGCATAGAGACTTGCATCGTGCAGTTGTTTGATATGTTTCTTACACTGATAAGAGGTGATGTCTTGTAATTAAGTGATTCAAAGGTGTTACAGTGTCCGAGAGAGTTGTTTCGCAGTAAAGCCCAAAAGCATAATTTCAGAGGCACAAAGTTACAACTACTGGCATATGTGTATGTGTTCGTGCTTGTTTGCAAGCCCTTCACGTTGGTATGTGTTAATATGGCAGACGGATTGCTAAAGCCCTTACCACTTGTATTTGATCAGAATATTGTAGAGAATTGGAGGATATTTGAGCAAGGGTATGATATTTTTATAGAAGCAGCTTATTCAGATAAAGATTCACACACCAAGGCATTAATTTTGTTAAACCTAGCTGTGTCAGAGACCATAGAAAGAGAGCGTTCATTTGTGTATGCACCAGCAGTATATGAGGGAGAAGGTGAAAACCGTCATATTGTTGTACCAGCTGAATCAAGGGAAGACCCTGAGTGTTTGAAGAGCAAATTCAGAGAAATGTGTAACCCTCATACAAATATTACACTAGAGAGACATTTGTTTTACAGAAGAGATCAAAAACCAGGGAAACCTTTTGCAGCTTATATAACTGACCTGAGAAACAAAGCTAAAATGTGTTGGTTTGGTGGCTTAAAAGATGAGTTAATAAAGGACAGGCTTGTATGTGGTATTAATAGTGCTGCTGCGAGAAAGATCTTGCTTCATGACAGTGATTTGATGTTGGGTAAAGCCATAGAAATTTGTCAGATCCATGAACTGACAGAAAAATACACAAGTATGCTTGCAAGTGACAACTGCATGGTTTCAGCAGGCTCCAGAGCAAACATAGACAGTATGCAACACGTGGCAAACAGAAGTAGGCCTATGCACATGGTAGCCACAGCCCCTGCTAGCTCACCAGGAAAACCATGTAGCTCTCCAGCAAGTTCTAAGGTTGGTGCAGTTAAAGGAGCATCCTCAGTGCAGTACAAGTGTGAATCAGCAAAACCCAAGTCCAGCTTTATTGTTAACTGTCATAGTTGTGGTGCAAATCATGAGTCTAAAAGAGACAGATGTTTAGCATTTGGTCAGCAGTGCCACACATGTAAAAAATGGAACCATTTTCAAAAGTTTTGCAGATCAAGTAAAACCCACACAGTTGCAAAGAAAGGTCACACAAAAAAAGCAAGTTGATCAAGTAGACACATGACAGTCAGCTTTCTATGTAGATGGTGTATCAGTAGTTGGTGAAAGAGTTGATGCAGTGAATTTACTGGCAAAGAGTGAAGTATTTTGTACTGTCTGTATAAATGGTAACTCCACAGAGCTTGAAGTAGACACTGGTTCAAAGTGTAATGTTATATCGGCAGACACATTCGCTAGAGTGAGACCTAATGAGCAACTCAATGGAACCAGTAGTGCAAAACTTGTTGCTTATGGAGGTGAAGAAATTCAAACCAAAGGTTCAGTGATGCTTTCACATTATTTGGACAAGAGCTGTTACAACTTGATATTCTATGCAGTCCAAAGGCCAGTACACTCTTTAATGGGTCTCAAAGATAGTTTGAGAATGAATCTGCTTTCTTTTACCAAAGAAGTTCATCACATAAATACGTCTCTGAGTTCCAATTTTTCTAGTCATTTTCTCAGAGTATGCTGATGTTTTCAATAACAGGTTGGACAAACTTCCAGTGGTGTATTCAATGAAGTTAGACCCAGAGGTCACTCCAGTGGTCAGACCATCAAGAAAAGTTTCAATAGCTATGCAGAATAAAGTCAAGAGTCAGCTGGATAAAATGGTACAACAATATGTAATTTGTCCAGTTACAGAACCAAACTGAGTGGGTGTCGTCCATGGTAGCATCTCACAAAAAAGGCTCAGATGAAATCAGAATATGTACTGACCCAAAAGATCTGAGCAAAGCATTGAAGAGACCATATCATCTAATGTGCACAGTCAAAGAGGTCGCAGCTCTGATACCAAATGCCATTGTTGTTTCTGTTTTAGATGCAAAGAGTTAATTTTGACAAGTGGAGCTTGATCGCAGATCCTCATTACTAACCACTTTTGGTATCCTGTTTGGCAGATACAAATTCCTAAGGATGCCATTTGGAATAAATTCTGCAAGCGAAGTCTTTCAGAGTGCAATGGAGCAACATTTTTTGAGTTATCCTTGTGCCATAATAGTAGATGATTTATTGGTTGGAAGCAATGGTGAAGCGGAGCATGACAGAAACCTAAGGAGAGTTCTAGACAGAGCATGTGAAGTACAATTGAAGCTCAGTCCTCTGAAGTATAAATTCAGGCTTCCAGAAGTTAGGTATGTAGGTCATTTGCTTACCAGTCGTGGTTTTAGGCCAGATCTGACCAAGCAAGCAGCCATTCTTGAGATGTCAGCACCAGACAATGTTCAAGCTCTACACTGATTCCTAGGCATGGTCAACTATTTAGGCAAGTTCTTACCAGACTTCAGTGAGGTGACAGCACCTTTAAGAGAGCTAACATGCAAAAATGCTGTATGGTCATGGTTGGAACATCACCAGAAGGCATTTGAAGACCTCAAACAGAAAATTGCTACTCCACGTACGTTAAGATACTATGATGTGAACAAACCAGTCATTCTTTCCTGTGATGCTTCAGAATTTGGTTTAGGTGCAGTTATACTTCAAGAGGGCAGAACAGTAGCCTATGCATCCAGAACACTTACCCAAACTGAGATGCAGTATGCTCAAATCGAAAAAGAACTTTTGGCAAAAGTATTTGCATGTTCCAAGTTTCATGATTATGTTTATGGTCGAGCTGTTCAGATAGAAACTGATCACAAACCTCTAGTTACTATTCTAAAGAAAAGTCTATGCTTTCCACTCCAGCAAGATTATAAAGAATGATGCCCAAATTGCAAAAGTACAACTTCAAAATGGTCTACATGAAAGGCAAACTACTCTATCTGACTGACACCTTATCCAGATCGCTCAGAAATACAACAGAACAGCTTGGTGCAGAGAATTCTGACTTTGATGTGATGGCAGTGCATCATTTTTCTGCCACTAGACTTGATGATTAAGAGAACACACTAGGACTGATCCAATTTTGCAAAACCTCAATCACTACATTAATGCTGGATGACCATCAAGACAATCCAGTGTACCACCTGAAGTGCAAACCTATTTTCCTTACAGGGATGAAATGTTGATGGAAGATGGCATTATTTTCAAAGGTCCTAAAATAGTTGTTTCTGCTTCCTTACAACAAGAATATGTTCAGAGTTTGCATCATGGTAACCCAGGTTTATCATCCACTAAGAGAAGAGCTAGAGAATTAGTATTTTGGCCATCGTTACTGAGAGACATTGAAAAGGTACTTTCTTCTTGTTCTGTATGCAATAGTGCTAAGCCACATCTGCAAAGAGAACCACTTCAGCTAAGTCAAGTCCCTGAAGTACTTTGGTCGACAGTAGCCATAATATCTCCGAGTGGAACAATCAACACTACTTAATATTGGTAGATTCTTATTTAAACTGGATTGAGATGGAAGTACTACCTAATATAACATCTACTACTGTTATTACTAAGTTGAAATCTCATTTCTCAGTCCATGGTAGTCCACACAAAGTTATCTCTGATAATGGTACTCAGTTTATTAGACAGTAGTTTACTAGGCAGTTGTTTTGGAAGTTTGCAAAAGAATGGGACTTTGTTCATGTTACTAGCAGTCCTGAGTATCTGCAGTCCAATGGTCTAGCTGAACGTGCAGTGCAGAGTGCAAAGCAATTACCAGAAAGGTCAAAGTGTGACAATACAGATGTCTTTCTGAATTTATGTACTCTCAGAAACATACCCCGTGATGATATTCTTGTCTCATCTGCTCAAAGACTTCTTTCCAGGCAAACTAGAACAGCACTACCTATTTGTTCCAGTTTATTAAGATCTAAAGCTAAGAACAACAAAACTTTTAATACTCAACTTTTCAAAAAAACTTTCAATCCAGAAATCTAGTTATGACAAATCAAGCAGATTTCTTTGTCCATTGAGGGAAGGAGAAATGGTGAGAATACAAACGGCAAAAGGTTTCGACCAGATTGGTCAAGTTACAGGCATCTGTGCTGAGCCGAGATCCTACCTTGAACAATCTGAGGGTATGGCGTACAAGAGGAACTGCAGACATTTACTCCCTGTACCAGAATCATCATAATATAATTTGAAGGACACGGACTCTAAATCTCAGAGCAAATCGAATGCTGTTTCCATCCCAGAGTGTGTTACTAAATATGATTACAATCTTGAAGGTGTTTCAGACTCTTCAAAGACTTATCAAAGTATGGAGATCGTTCCAGTTGTTAAGTCCAACTCCCAGTTTTATGTTGCGCGATATGGACGAGTATCCAGGCCCAGTGTGAAATATGCAGCAACATGGACTTAACTGTGTATATATGTATATCATTTGTGTAACTGCATGACACAAAACTGTGTGTGATATCTGCATGCCAAATAAGACTCATAACATTGCATGTTTTGTTTTTCAAGAGGGAGGATGTAGATCAGAGTGCACGTGCTGTGTGTACTGTATCTTTAAGAAGCATGTCAAAGACGTAACGTGCATGTATAAAGACTGAGCAGGTGCCATACCTAGTACCATTTTGAGACTGCAGCGAGAGAGTAAGCATGTATGATTGCAGTAGTGAGTTTGTATATAAGTTACTTAAGTTAAAGTCAGTTAACTTCTATAGTGATGTGTTTGTATAACATAAAGCTGCTTGAACAGAACCCACAAAGACTCTTCTATTGTGTCCAAGATAGGAGAGTAGCAACTTCCTCACAGCTTTTATCCTGGTAAGGTAAAACTGCCACCATTCTAGAGCATTTGGCTAGAGACCCTCCTGCTGCTGAGCCAGTCTTGACTTGTAGCCACTTTTTGTTGAACAGAACACCTATATCACACAGCCGGCTTGTTTAGACAGGCTAGCAAATTACAAGTTATAAATTTCCCCTCCCTGGACTTAAGTAATCTCCCTACACATCTCTTGTATTCTGATTTATTTTCTCAATAAATATCAAAGCAGTCTATGAAGTTGTTATATTCTCTGCAGGGTGAACACTGACTCTAATATAAAATGCAGGGATAACTTTTAATTTTATGACAGGCAGTAACCTGATCCTCTAATGTTTCAGGCTCACACACACACACACACACACACACACACACACACACACACACACACACACACACACACACACACACGCACACACACACACACACACACACACACACACACGTGTAGGTGTCATTCTCTTGACATGGATGCCAAGCTTCACTCTCAAGGTGAATTTCTTCGCATTCATGTCTCGAACACATAATAAGAAGGTTATGATTGGCAACCCGCTACGTAGTGCATGGAGTGCCATGACTATGCCCCAAAATTAAGAAAAAGGCAGGCTTTTTAAGCACATTTCTGAACACAGTCCTAGCAATCCATATACTGCATGAATAATATATATATATATATATATATATATATATATATATATATATATATATATATGTATAGGGTTCCTATTATTTCCTCGAAGAGGCGTTCGATATGAAACCACAAAATAGGAAAACATCGACCATCCACATAAGCTATTTCTTTCCTTGGGAAAGAAATCACTTGACCATCCTCATCAGTTTGCCGTTTTCCCCACTGTAGTGGGATCTCAGAGTTTGTATATTTAGTTAGGGGGTGGGGGGGCACAGCCCTCTATGTTGGGGGGTGTGGGGGGATGAAACCCTCCACTTTGTAGTGTTTGTGGTTATTTGTTGGTGTTTGTAAGGCAAGCGATTTCTTTCCAAGGGAAAGAAATCATTTATGTGGAGGTTCAATATTTTGAAAGTTTCGGGTTTTAAGGTCGATGAAGAGGCGTTCGATGGAACGCCATTTCGAGGAAATAATATAGACTATATATATATATATATATATATATATATATATATATATATATATATATATATATCTATAAAACTGAATGTTTTCTCTTCCTGCACCTGTGGTCACTACATCTACATACAAGTTTACTGAGACATTGTCATTGTTTCATAGCCTGCGGTCACTACATCTACATACAAGTTTACTGAGACTTTGCCATTGTTTCATAACCTGTGGTCACTACATCTACATACAAGTTTACTGAGACTTTGTCATTGTTTCATAACCTGCAGTCACAACATCTACATACAAGTTTACTGAGACATTTTCATTTCTTCATAGCCTGTGGTCACTACATCTACATACAAGTTTACTGAGACTTTGTCATTCTTTCATAACCTGTGGTCACTACATCTACAAAAATGTTTACTGAGACTTTGTCATTGTTTCATAACCTGCGGTCACTACATCTACATACAAGTTTACTGAGACTTTGTCATTACTTAACCTGCGGTCACTACATCTACACACAAGTTTACTGAGACATTGTCATTGTTTCAAAACCTGTGGTCAATACATCTACACACAAGTTTACTGAGACATTGTTATTGTTTCAAAACCTGTGGTCACTACAGCTATATACAAGTTTACTGAGACTTTGTCATTGTTTCATAACCTGTGGTCACTATATCTACATACAAGTTTACTGAGACTTTGTCATTGTTTTATAACCTGTGGTCACCACATCTACAAAGAAGTTTACTGAGACTTTATCATTGTTTCATAACCTGCATTTTTTGGGGTTTTTTGATTGTTTATTTTTGGATACTGTGTTTTATTTGTACCTTAATATTACCCAGTATATCAAGAAACATGGAGTGGGCATCCTGGGGCATGGCGGGGGATCTGTAACAAGCTTACAACCTGGATTGCAGTCTTGCCCAGTGTTAGTTGCACTTGAATAATTTCAGATGCATTATGCCTGGAAGTGTGGATATCCTTAATGAATATGGACACGCCTCCTCCTTTAGTGTTTCGGTCCAGGTTAGGTGGCCGAAAGGTGTGGTATGAGTTATACTCTGGTAATGCAGGGGTGCTCTATGGAGCCTTGAACCAGGTCTCCGTCACTGCACAGATGTCAATGTTCTCCATTTTAAGGAGTGCCTCGAGTGAGTGCATTTTGAGGTTTAGACTTCTAGCATTGATTAGCTTTACCCTCAGATTTTGCTTGCTTATACCTTCTTTGGTGGTGAGTTTGTCATTTGAACCTTGCCTAAAAAAGGCACTATAGGGGTGGAAAGAGCCTCAGCCTGTATCCAGAATCCCAGGGGAAACAGGTGCAGGTCATCTCTAGCAAAGCATTGTGGTCTGTCAATCATGTCATCCCAGGCAGACAGACACTGGATTCCTTAGAATGACACCAGAAGTTTAGTCAGTTGTTGAAGTCAGTCATTTTGTCCTTGTATTGTGGTATCATTCTGGGCGATGGCAGGATGCTACTTAGGGCTAGGGTCATACCTGCCTGGGCTACATGATCTGAGAGCTCCTCCATGTCTCTTTTCATGTAGTCCAGGGAGATACGTCTCAGGTTATTCACACCAACATGGACAATGACAGTCATATTTGTACTTGTTGTGGAGTGACCTGAGTGCTTGCTTTATGTGGTGGATCCTGGCACCCGACAGGCAGCTGACAGTAACTTTCTCCTTGTTTAGCCTGGTTAGTGGGACATCAGTGTGCCAGACTATAGAGTCACCTATGACAAGTGTGTTGGGTACATTGTTTTGCCTTATGGGCTGAAGTTGAGTGGCACACTGATTTTGTGGGCTGTGTGTCATTTGGGTAGTATTGGGGGGTGGTGGTTGCTTGCGTTTCAGCTTTGGAGGTCTCTGTTGTTTGGGCAGATTTTTATTGAGATCCTCCGTGAATGTAGGTGTGTGCTTTGTGTTACTATGTGTGGGTTTAGGTGGTGTAGGTTTTGATGGACTATATGTTGAGTGTGGTGTGGTGCAGGTGTTTACCTTCTCCTTTTGACTGTCTAGTACATTCTTGGCTGGAAAGCTTGGCTTCTAGTTTGGCTATATAAGTGCATCTCTTACAGTTGTAGTGTTGGGTGGTAGGAGGAAAGGGATGTCAGTGTACATGAGACAATTGCTACATTGTCCCAAGATGCTCAGATTCATCAGGTGGATGGGAAAATACCAGGAGGTGACCCTTAGACATGCTACATCTACATACAAGTTTACTGAGACTTTGTCATTGTTTCACAGCCTGTGGTCAATACATCTACAAAGAAGTTTACTGAGACTTTGTCATTGTTTCATAGCCTGTGGTCACTATATCTACACACAAGTTTACTGAGACGTTGTCATTGTTTCATAGCCTGTGGTCTCCACATCTACATACAAGTTTACTGAGCCTTTGTTATTGTTTCATAGCCTGTGGTCACTACATCTACATGCAAGTTTACTGAGATTTTGTCATTGTTTCAAAACCTGTGGTCACCACATCTACATGCAAGTTTATGAGATTGTGCCATTGTTTTATAACCTGCAGTCACTGCATCTACATACAAGTTTACTGAGTTTTTGTTATTGTTTCATAGTCTGTGGTCACTACATCTACATGCAAGTTTACTGAAACTTTGCCATTGTTTCATAACCTGTGGTCACTGCATACAAGTTTACTGAGACATTGTCACTGTTTCATACCCTGTGGTCACTACATCTGCATACAAGTTTACTGAGACTTTGTCATTACTTAATAACCTGTGGTCAATACATCTACATACAAATTTACTGAGACTTTGTCACTTTTTCATAACGTGTGGTCACTACATCTACATACAGGTTTACTGAGACATTGTCATTGTTTCACAGTCTGTGGTTACTACATCTACATACAAGTTTACTGAGTGTGTCATTGTTTCATAGCCTGTGGTTACTATATCTACATACACATTTACTGAAACTTCGTCATTGTTTCATAACCTGCTGTCACTACATCTACATACAAGTTTACTGAGACATTGTCATTGTTTCATAACCAGCGGTCACTACATCTACATACAAGTTTACTGAGACATTGTCATTGTTTCATAGTCTGTGGTTACTACATCTACATACATGTTTACTGAGACTTTGTCACTGTTTCATAACCTGTGGTCACTACATCTACATAGCAGTTTACTGAGACATTGTCATTGTTTCATAGCCGGTGGTCACTACATTGCATACAAGTTTACTGAGACTTTGTCATTTCTTAATAACCTGTGGTCACTACATCTACATACAAGTTTACTGTGACATTGTCAGTGTTTCATAGTCTGTGGTCACTACATCTACATACAACTTTATTGAGACTTTGTCATTGTCTCATAACCTGTAGTCACTACATCTACATACAAGTTTACTGAGACTTTGTCACTGTTTCATAATGTCTGGTCACTACATCTACATACAGGATTACTGAGACATTGTCATTGTTTCATAGACTGTGGTTACTACATCTACATACAGGTTTACTGAGACTTTGTCACTGTTTCATAACCTGCGGTCATGACATCTACATACCAGTTTACTGAGACATTGTCATTGTTTCATAGCCTGTGGTCAATACATCTGCATACAAGTTTACTGAGGCTGTCATTTCTTAATAACCTGTGGTCACTACATCTACAGACAAGTTTACTGTGACATTGTCATTGTTTCATAGTCTGTGGTTACTACATCTGCATACAACTTTGAGACTGGCATTGTCTCATAACCTGCGGTCACTACATCTACATACAAGTTTACTGAGGCTTTGTCACTGTTTCATAACGTGCAGTCACTACATCTACATACATGTTTACTGAGACATTGTCACTGTTTCATAGCCTGTGGTTAGTACATCTACATACAAGTTTACTGAGACTTTGTCATTGTTTCATAACCTGCAGTCACTATATCTACATACAAGTTTACTGAGAAATTGTCATTGTTTCGTGTAAGCATAGTTACCATGAAGAACCTTGCCGTGTATTAACTTTAAACTGCTCTGTGAAATAGTAGGATCACTTACTATGCTGGCCACTGTTTCCTTTTGCTTGACCAGTAGACTACACTGTATATGCCAGGTATTTAGTCTCAGGAAATGACAGTAAACCTGTTTTGCTTGCATCTCTTTGTTAATTGTTTTGTTCTGACTATAAAGTGATTGCACCCAGTTATAAATTGACCTATAAATTGACTTGAGGGTGAGGTGTCTCTACAGTAGAATGTATTGCTAAATATCCACTTGCTGTTGTCTCTTCTTACACTCAGTCACTATCTTCCTTTATAGAGCAGGTATGTGTCATATGTTATTACATTTCTGTTTGTCCTAAGACTGTGTAAAACAGTGTAAAGGTATTGGTACTGTATTATATTTGTAATAATTTCACTCAGATCGGATAACCTTTATGTTTGCCTGTGTGTCTGTGTGTGTATATATACATATAAATATATATATAAAGAGAAAGATATATATATATATATATATATATATATATATGTATATATATATAGAGAGAGATAGCTATATATATAGATATAGATATAGATATAGATATAGACAGATAGATAGATAAATGCATAGAAAGACAACTCCTTGACTATCTACTAAACCGTAATCTAGTATCTGCATCTCCACATGGCTTCAGATCTAAACACAGTACAACCACTGCCCTTGTTAGTTTTACAAACTCAATGAACCAGCTTAGAAACGATAACCAGCTCATCTTGTCTATCTTTCTTGATATGTCTAAGGCCTTTGATACTGTATCCCACCAAAAGCTACTAAATGAGCTTTCTTAAACCTAACCCAGCCAGCCTTCTTCTGGTTTCTCAACTACTTAACTTACCACCAACAGGCAGTTAAGTGGCAAAATGAACTCTCCACCCTACTTACCAGTCTCAGTAGTAGTATCCCAAGGCTCAATTCTCAGTCCATTGCTCTTCATATTCACCAACAGGCTCAGCACAGCCACCCAGCATGCAACCATTGTTCAATGCACAGATGACTCTTCGCTCATATGTTCAGCTCCCTCCCTACCAGACCTACAATCTACCCAACAATCTTTCCAAGACAATGAAAAATACCTCTCAGACTCTCAACTCATACTCAGTCCAAATAAAACAAAGCTTATGCTCTTCACTAATAGCAAAGTTAGTGATAACTGTCCCCTTTCACCATCTACTCAGCCAATAAAACTAAAATTGAACCTGTCTAGCACACCAAACTCCTTGGAGTCACAATTAACAACAACCTAAAATTTGACAAACACCTCACTGTAACTATTGAAAAGGTCCACATTAAGCTAGGCTCACTATACAGAAACAAGCCATACTTAACCAAGGCCACTAGACATTCCATAGTTAGGAATCATCTACTCTACCCTTCTGTATTTCTCACCAATATCCACTAGTCTCAGAAAATCAAATTTGAACAAACTGGAGTCCTGCTATAACAAAACTGCAAGCTTCGCTACTAACCTCCCTTACAGATCACATCACTGCACAGCACTTCATAAACTAAATTGGATTGACCTACCCAATCTCCTATCTCTCAACCAACTAACTTTCATTTCATTCCATGTTCCACCATCCAGACAACTGTCCAGCACTCAAGACCTTAGTGCAGCCATGCTCAAACAGCAGGCCACTAATATCCTCCAACAAACTACTACTCAAAGTAATTAAATCTACTAATTGTTATGGTAACTTTCTATTCTCCCACCAGATATCTAAGTCCTTGAATTCCAGGTCTCAGACAATACTAAATTCTAACAACACATCTATATTTAAACTACTGCTTAAGGAACACCTAACCAAAAACTGGCTTTGCTCCAGCACTACTCCAGACTGATCATTCTGTCCTTCCTTGTTCTTACAACCAAAATATCTCTTCCCTTACTAAATTCTAACATCCAAACTATCCCTTCTCTCACGGAATTCCAATTTCCTTATACCTATCTCGAGCTCACTACTGCTCCTGTTTTTATCTACCTATCTCATGCTTCCTGCAGTTTCATCATATTCCCTCCCTCTTGTTCTTCATCTCAATATTACGTTAGCTATCACTGTTTAAGACGAGTAATACTAGCACAGCAACAATCAGCCATATTCTTGTTCATATACCATACATGTATCTGATAAATATTTACCACCAAAGCCATGATACTGATCTATTGATCAGTCATTTCTCTATGATGGCACAAGCTATTTCATGCTAGCTCATTTATCAGCTTTCTTATTTTTCCACTTCATATTACTCTCTCAATATTTATTGTTTATGTATAAACTATTTACTACCTATATTTACCAAAGTTATGTATTCTTGATTGTTATCAATTTCTTGTATTGTTTTTAATGTGTTTTTGCAATGGAGATTTTCTCCCCAGGCCTCCGATGAAAAAGGGCCACTGGCCCAGATGGACATCCCCTGTAAAGAAGTGTAAAATAAATAAAAAAAATGCTTTTATGATGACCTCAGGCCTGAAATAATAGAATTAAAGTGATATGTTTTACTCTTTCTAAACAGGATTTCGTTAAGCTCCTCTCACCACTGTTAAGCTCTAACCTTTTGAAACGTTATCTGAAGAAGTTGCTTCATTGAAAGCGACGAAAAGCGCTTCATTAAATAGTTGAAAGAATATATTCCTAGTTTGAGTCTGAATCTACAGAGCTTTTTTGTTCTGGTTTGAAGCTCTAACCTTGTGCTATACCATTAATAGTGGCCAACAGTCACCACGGGAGAGTGGCAGGAAGCTGGTAAACACTTCATTCAGACTTTCTAACACTTAAAAACGTCTATAGGAAGTGTTTATCAGCTTCCTTCCACTCTTCTGTGCTGTCCTCTCTGTGTCAGCGGGAAGCTTTTAAAGCTGTGAAACACCTAGCCCACCTACACTTTTTATTTAACTTTTGTAGTGCACACTAGGTAAAGCTTCACACGCTACAAAGAACTATGATTTAATCTCTCTGATCATGACCTAGCTTGTTATTAATTCTCTACATGCATGTCAAAATTCACTTTTCAGGCTTCACTCTGTTGATGAATTTCTTCACATCCATGTCTCAAACATATAACATGCTGGTTTTGCTCAGAGACTCAGTCATAATAAGAAGTTATGTCTTATCATAACGTTCCATGTTAGTTGTCTTCTTCTCACCTTCTTTCTTGCTGGATGGGTTCGGAGCAGATCCTCGGCTCCGAATCGGCCTATATTATAACTCGAGAGCTATTTTTACCGGCTCGAGGCAGCCCTATATCCCACAATACCATGCGCTAACTCCACAGATCTCGTTTGGAAGCTAAGACATAGTATAAATAATAATATTATAATAATAATATTATAATCCTCTTTTACGAGTACAGATTACCTGCTAGTAACACTAAGGATACAAGGAAAAAGACACAACATATTGTATCTCCAGAAATGGAAGGACTCAGAACCTCGAGTCTATCCAGGCTAGGGGGCAGGAGGGAGGGACGCAAGAAAGAAGGCGAGAAGAAGACAACTAACATGGAACGTTATGGTAAGACATAACTTCTTAATGTTAAGTTGTCATTCTTGCCTTCATTCTTGCTAGATGGGACAGCGTCCCTAGCATCTTAGTCCTGGGTGGCACAATGGAACAGACTCCTGAGTACAGTGGAACCAAAATTAGCTCTATTTCTGGAGGCTAAATCAAGCTTGTAATGGGCAATAAAGGTATGTTTGGACGCCCATGTAGCTGCTACACAAATGGCATATAGTGGTAACCTTGCTTGAAATGCCGTTGAAGTTGATAGTGCCCTGGTAGAATGAGCCTTAGGCCTAGAGGGAAGTTGCCTGTGTCTCAACTCATAGACCAAGGTAATAATAGATGTCAGCCATCTGGAAAGAGTAACCTTCGATACCGGAAGCCCTTTCTTGCCTGCAGCATAAGAGAGAAAGAGCTGGTCTGACTTTCTGAATTGTTTTGTTCTGTCTAGGTAATACCGTAATTGTCGATGAACATCCAATGAATGTAATTTTTGTTCAGCCCTGTTGGTATAGTCTGGGAAAAAGACAGGCAAATCAATGGAGTGGTTTAGATTTGCTTCCGATAACACTTTTGGTAGGAAGTAAGGGTTTGTTCTGAGAGTTACCCTATCTTTATGAAAAACCAAATAAGGAGGACAGACAGACAAGGCTTGAAGTTTCGATACCCTACTGGCAGATGTTATAGCTACTAAAAACAGCGTTTTCCAAGAAAGAAGTTTGAGGGAGCAAGAAGCTGCAGGTTCAAAAGGGGGCATAATTAGTGAGGTTAGAACTAAATTCAAATCCCATTGTGGGGGTGGATCTTTGACTGGAGGTCTGAGCAAAAAGATGCCCTTGAGAAAGGCTTTACAGAGTTTGTGGGACATGATATTTGCTTCTGAGAGTCCAACATGAAAATTAGCAAGGGCCGCTAATTGTACCCTGATAGTGGCCGATGATGACCCTGAATGAAAAAGCTCCGCCAGAAAGTCTAGAACCTCATGAATGGGTGCATGGAAAGGATCTAAGGATCTAGTTTGTGCCCAGTGTGAAAAACGCTTCCATTTACTCGCATAAGTCTTCCTAGTATTGGACTTATGGGAAGCCAGAATGATATCACGAACAGGAGGAGAAATAAGGGGAAGCCTGGCTATGGCTGGAAGTGGAGCAACCAAGCTGTGAGGTTGATGGAATATAGAGACTGATGCAGCTTGCCCGTGAGGTGGGTCAACAGATCCGGAAGGAGTTCCAGATGCCAAGGCTGTTCCAGTAGGTATTTGTGCAGGAACGGGAACCAAACTTGTCGAGGCCAGAACGGGGCAATGAGGATCATTTTGGATCTCAATGCGGTTGCTTTCTGAATTAATTGCGGGATCAATGGAAAGGGAGGAAAAGCATAAAGAAGACCCCAGGGCCAAACGTGAACAAGAGCGTCTCTGAGGGGTTGGCCTGGTAGAGGAAAAAGTGTGAAGAAGTCGAGGCACTTGCTGTTTTGGGGAGTTGCGAAAAGGTCGCCGCAAGGCTGGCCCCACTTCCGAAAAATTCCGTCTGCTACCGCTTGATTTAGAGACCACTCTTGAGGCATGAGGATAGTTCTGCTCAATCTGTCTGCTATGACGTTGGACTTCCCAGGGATGTGCGTTGCTATCAGAAACCGTTGAGATGAAATCGCCCATTGCCAAAGTCTGAGTGCTTCTCGACAGAGGGGGTAGGACCTTGTTCCGCCCTGCTTGTTTATGTACCACACCACAGACATATTGTCCGTTTGAATTGCTATAGTCCCCGTGGGAAGAGAGCTCTGAAGGGCTTGCAACGTCAAAAGCACCGCCCTCATCTCCAGGACATTTATGTGCAGGTGGCATTCTGACTGTTGCCAAGTGCCCTGGACCGTCCTGCCCTGATAATGCCCCCCCCACCCGATCAGGGAGGCATCCATTGTGACAGTGGCAACTGGAGGGGGGAGAACAAAGGGTCTGCCCTGAAAAAGCTGAGGGGAAACCATCCACCAGGAGAGATGTTTCTTGCAAGATGGGGTTATCAAAATGTTGTGGGTCATTGGTAGCTGTTGAAAGGACCACTGAGAAAACAGCATCCACTGAAGAAGCCTCATGTGGAAGCGGGCTAATGGAAGTAGAAGAATCGCGGCCACCATGAGGCCCAACACTTTCAATACTAGCCTGACTTGGACTCTGTTGGGCTGAAACAGGAGCTGAACATTCCGCCTTATGTCTGTCACTCTCTGAGGTGGTAATGTTGCAGACATTTCTGTGGTGTTTAATACGGCGCCTATAAAGTTTATACATTGACAAGGCAACAAGGAGGACTTTGCAAAATTTATAGAAATACCCAGACTGTTGCAAAGTTGAATAGTGTAATCCCTGGCCATTATGAGATCCTGTTTGATGGTAGCGGAAATGAGCCAGTCGTCTAAGTATGGAAACACCTGGAATCCTTTCTGTCTCAGGTGAGCCGTGACCACTGCCAAACATTTGGTGAACACCCGGGGGGGCTGTGGTGAGGCCAAAGGGCAGGGCCCTGAATTGAAAATGACTGACTCCCAGCCGGAAGTGGAGAAACCTCCTGGAGTGCCTGTGTATTTTTATATGGTAGTACGCGTCCTGGAGGTATAACAAGCACATCCAGTTGTCTCTGCCCAAAAAGTGTTACCATCCGAAATTTTGTCTTTAGTACAGAGTTGTTTAACCTGCTGAGGTCCAAAATGGGTCTCCATTCTCCTGTCTTTTTTGGTACCAAAAAGAATCTGGAGTAGATTCCGGATCCTAGCTGATCTGCTGGGACTGCCTGGATGACTCTTTTCCCTAACAGCTTTTTTATTTCTAGCTGAGCCTGACCCCCTTGTGCGGGTGGCACGTCTGATAGGGGTTTTGGCGGTTGTACCGGAGGGAAAGTGAAAGGGATTTTGTAACCCTCGGATATGATGTTCTGTACCCATGTGTCTTGGGAGAGGGATTGCCAGGCTTCCGGGTACAGAGATAATCTTCCCCCGACTGCCTCCGAAGGCGGACAGTCGGGCAGCTTCTCAGGGATGCTGAAAGGGTTGGTCAGGGAAAGATTCCCTGGAACCCTGGTTCTGTGGACCCCCTCTGCCCCTGGGGCGGCGTCTGTTATTATTCCCCCCTCTGCCACTAGGGGGAAATTCACCACGTGCGGCAGGCGCGACTACCTGTGGTTTGCGGAACCACATCTTTCCACCCCTCTGTCCCTTAGGATAAGGTCTAGAAGGTGTGGAAAAACGGACTCCCACGGCAGAGAGAGTCTCACCATCTTGCTCGCATCTGGTGAGGGTATTCTTCACCTGAGGTCCAAACAATTCCAAACCATCAAAGGGGGTGTTGGAGAAGGATGCCTTGAAGGGATTGGCAAAGTTACAGAGTCGCATCCAAGCGTGACGTCTCAACGCAATGCCTGTGCCAGCGGCCCTACTCGCTCCATCGGCTGCATAAGAGATAAGCCACACGGAGGAGTTAACAATGGAGTTCAGGGTAGCCAGCTGAGAGTTTATTTTGTCCTAAATCCCCACAGCAGAAGGATCCTGTACCATTTCACCCAGCTCTTTGAGCAAGTCTCTCTGAAGGCGGGTGAAATGACATAAATAGTTCAGCGATCGCATAGAAAAGGTCACTGAAGCAAAGGTCCGCTTGTTGTACCTGTCCATGGTCCTGGACTCTTTGTTAGGAGGATGAACAGATACAGAAGGATCAGCCAGTTCCTTCTTAGTGGCTGCTGCTACCACCATAGCATCAACTGAAACACCTTTGGTGAGAAAGGATTTGTCATCTGGTGCAGAAATAAATTTAGAAGGCCTCCTAGGGGTAGGTTCCATTGAATCAGGAGATGCCCACGCCTTTCTAGCCACTACCTCCATTAGTGGGTCGAAAGGGGGAGACACCCAGGAGGTGGAAGGGCGAGATTCAAAGGCGTCAAGGTAAACTGACTCGTCCTCGGAAGGTTTGAGAGTGGACCAATTTCTCCTCTGTCTTAGGATCTCCAGGATGTCTGAAAAGGAGACATCCTCAGAGGGGGATCTGGGGGAAACTTCCGACTCATCCAAGTCGGTGTCTGACGTGACAGACTCGGGGGAGTCTATGTGCTTCCTCTTGCACTTTCTTTTCCTAGGGGGTTCCCCTGAAAGTTCAGGGGAGCCCTCGGAAGAGGAGGAAACACCCAAGGTGGGTACCCTACGCTTTGGATCTCTGCTGTTGGGTGTAGGAGGATGGCCAGAGACCGTAACAGGCACTATAGAGGGAAGAGCCGCAGCACTTAACCTTGGAGTGGACACTGGGTCCAGCACACTCCTCATCACCTCGAAGGCTCCCCTATCAGATACCAAAGGTAGCCCCGGCTCCGAAGAGACCAGAACCGCCCCTGGAACTGACAGAGAAGGCTCCGAGAATGATGTCAGGGCCGAGCTAACCAGAGCCGAAGCTCCGGTTGGGATAGCGGGGTCAGACAAGGGTCAGATGCCACTCGCACGCTCAGAGCCGACAATGAAGTCTCGGCGCCCGGACCACTCCACAGACGAAACCAATGAAGAGGTCGGAGCCGATGACACCGGAGCCGAAGGAGGAAGTATCGGCTCCGACGTGGGCAAGGTCACGGTTCCGACAAACTCTGGCTCCGAACTCGAGAGATGAGTCAGAGGAGGAATGGATAGCTGTATCGAAGGAGCCACAGTCTGGTGAGATGGGCTCTGGAGCATTTGGGCCAGCTCCTGAGATTTTATGAGTCTACTGACCACCCTCTCGATGTCGTGGTCGGAGAGCCTGGATGACCTCGATGAATGAGTCCTATGAGGGGACCTCGGAGCCGATCTGACGGACTCTAGCGAAGGCGACCTAGAGCGCTTGCGCGCTGGGGTCGGCTCCGATGATGGTTTCGGAGTGGAAACTACTTTGCTCGCCTCGGAGCCAGACGGAACCAAGGTCGGAGCCGTTTTGATAATGCCAGCCCTCGGCTCAGAAGCTGGAGCCGAGGGTTTGGCGGTTTTTGATGACTTCCCCGAGCCAGACTTGGACGGGGAGTCATCAGGCTTTAACAAGCCCCTTAGGATGAGCTTGTTACGCCTTTCCTGCAGGACTCTTGAACTAAATCCGTGACAAACGGAACAAGAGTCCTGCAGGTGTAAAGGCCCCAAGCAATAGACACAAGAAGTGTGACTCTGTCAGAGACATTTTCTGACAGCACGAGTCACACTTCTTGAATCCCGAAACCTTAGGGTCCTTTGACATTCTGACAAAAAAAGGAACACAGTCAGTCCACACACACACACGCACTTATTTAAGTTAAAGGGAACTGAATAAAAACCCACACACACACTGAAAGGGGTGGGGGAAAACTAAGGAAAAGCCCGAAAGCCCAAGATAAAAAACTAACTAAAGAAGGGGAAAAAGGGCTACCGACAGGGTAAGGCAGTTAGAAGGGACCTAAAGAAGGGTAAGTAACTGGAAAACAACTACCGAGACTGAATATATATATGAAAAAAGCACTTACTGACCAGAGCCAGTAAAAACAGACTACCTCGCAGCGAAGCGGCAAACGAGATCTGGGGAGTTAGCGCATGGTATTGTGGGATACAGGGCTGCCTCGAGCCGGTAAAAATAGCTCTCGAGCTATAGTATAGGCCGAGTCGGAGCTGAGGATCGGCTCCGAACACATCCAGCAAGAATGAAGGCGAGAATGATAACTTAACATTACTCTATGTTATGCTTCTTTTAAAGCTGTTACGACTGGGTCTTGTATTGTAGCACACATAGCAACTACCACTGAATAACATCGGGAGCATTTTTACAACTTTAAAAGTTGCAATACACTCTGCACTGCTAGTCTAAAAAAAAAAAAAAAAAAAAAAAACAGGAAGAGTGAGGTTTATAAAACTCTTGGAGAGGTATGCTTCACTTCTCATTGTCAGCTGAATGACAGTATTAAGTGTTTTGCAGGTTTAGAAGCTGTAAACACTTACCAATCCTAAACTTTTGTTTCTCTGTAACAGAATATAAATAAGTCCAAGCTTATCTAAGCATTTGCTTTTTAATTACTGTGTTTTATGCTGTCTAGTGGCATTTTCTTGTTTTGTATTTTACTTCAGGTTTTGGCTGCTTTGATCATTTCAGCTACCTGCTCACCTGATTCACAAAATAAATAAATATGCATTTGCCCCAAGTATGAGCCAACTCACAATTTTTTGAAAAACAAATTGTTGGAAATACTGCCAGTGATAGCAAGTAGCTACTCTTAAAAATCTTCATTACCTTTAGCACAAGAAACAGGTATTAACCTGTTAATAATCTGACTTTGGTTCTTTAGCAACAGGGTACCTGTGAGCTACTGTAACTGCTCAGTTCTATACTTCCTCGGTAATGTCCACATGATGTCCATCTCTGCTTGCATGTAAATATCAAAAGAATGTAGCCATATGACTGCAGTAAATTAAAGTAAGGCTTTGTTATGTTGGGAAAACAATTCACTGGGCAGAATATACCATGTAGACTGCCAAATTATATAATTTCTAGTGTAGAAATAAGTTTATATTCATGGTTTATGTTGGTGATAAAGGCATCTCACTGTTCTTTTGTTGAACTTCAGTTTCCTGCCATGAAAACATTTCAGGGAAACAATGGAAAAAGAAAATAATAACCTTTAGTTGTTGTGTCTTTCGGCTTTTCCCGGTTAGGGGTCGCCACAGCGGAACTCCGGTCCGCTAATGATTGGTAGTTGATTTTTACGTGCCGAGTTACCAGCCCTGACGCACAGCCTTCAATGAGGGTACTCGCGCATGTCTTCACGCAGAAGACGCTATAGTTGAGAATCGAACCGGACAGCATTCTTATAAAATCCTGATATCTAAATAATTATATAGGAAACTGTTAATGACATGAGTCACTTCCTGACTAT
Source organism: Protopterus annectens (assembly GCF_019279795.1). Classification (NCBI taxonomy): domain Eukaryota; kingdom Metazoa; phylum Chordata; order Ceratodontiformes; family Protopteridae; genus Protopterus; species Protopterus annectens. The sequence continues at coordinate 558,622,891 of NC_056727.1, forward strand.
AAAGCTGCATTTCAGGTTAGGTACTGCAGTAGAATGCCTTTGTTTAAAAATTAATTTATGAAGTGATACAGTACTGGAATCAATAGTGACTGCTCTTCTGAAGAATTGACTTGTTTTGGTTTATTCAAAGTGTTTTGTTACTGTATGTAAAACACTGACAGCTACATTCTATTAAATCATTCTGAGGTATGACAACATAGAAACCTGGGCTCACAAGTTAAAATTAAGGGTGATATTCAGAGTTCTGCAATGCACAAATGTACAAAATGTGCCACTTTGCATATATACAAATTTAGTAATGCAAACAATAGGCACTGTTTTTAACACATATGAAGCCAGAGGAGAACCATCCAGATAAACTGCGCAGAGATGGAACTGTGTTAAGTTTGCTAAGAAATATGCAAGAATCTGTGTATGTTTTGCACACATGTAACTGTTGCGTGTCTTCATAAGTTTTCATAGTTTGGTGGCTGGTGCCACTCTGCACTAATATTACGAGACTTCACGTCAAGAACAAGTATGTATCCTGCCTCAGAGCCACTAGCTAGCAACTTTGCAGGTATCCTTCTATGGACACCATTTTATGGCTTTTATAAGTACAAAAGGGGGTAGATAAGGATAGAGGAAAGTAAGGAAAAGGGGAGAGAGACAATAGGAAAATATAAAATGGTTGTTCTGGAAAAAAATGGGAGAGAATGGATGTATTTTTGCTGAGGATAGATCCCCTTTACTGAGATATGTAAGGGAAGACAGGGAAAGCATTGTAAGGGAATAAGGGTTAGGGAAGAAATGAACATACAAACACAAACAAAAACAGACAGGGCTGGGTCGTCATATAGTAGGTTGGGTTCACAAATGCAAGGGAAGACAAACAGAAGTTGGCCAAATGATAATGAGGTAGGAGTTGTGGTAATGCACAAGATGTGTGTTTGATACAAAAGGGTTGGTGCACAGATGATGCAGAATGGATGGAACACTGGACTGACCCATTGTCATCTTGGTCCAGAGAACCAAAGACAGACCCCTGCGCATGGAAGCCTGGGCAGTCAAACCCTGATGTCAAGGGGACTGAGGCTCTGGTCACTCAGTAATCACCACCTCTCTACAGGTCTGTCAAGTATAGCTTCCATCAGTTGCTGCAGCTGTAGCTGCTGTGTTTCAGAGTTGCTCCACCAGGTTCAACCCTGCAAAGCAGACCCATGATGGGAGGAGGCTGGAAATCTTTCTCAGACTGTAGAGGACAACAGCTAAGGTGCCATAGGCTCTATTGGATATGTAGGAGACAAAAAAATGAGAAAAAGAGGAAGTCATACATAGTAAAATGCAATGGTTGCTACGTTACAGTATGAAGTAACCCAAGTACTATTCTGAATAATGCTATGATACCAATTTATGATTTAATTTAGTAATCTACTTAATACAGTAATCTGTCTACTGTCATTCTACCATCTTGTATCAAATCAGTACATAATTTACATATTTAAATATTGCAGTGCAATAATCAGTATGATAATAATGCATAATACAATTAGTGTGATATGCTGTAAATCAATAAATGAGGAGTTTTTATTGATAAATACTACAAATGTTGTTGTGTCTTTCAGCTTTTCCCGGTTAATGTATTTGTTTGAAATTCACATTACTTACAAGGTCTGGGGACCAACCATGCCATCCTCCTGTGAAAGAGGTGGTGGTAGACAGAAATCACAACCCATGCTACAAAAGAAAACAAAAAGAAGAAAATTGAATTATTGGAAATTCTTGCAATGTCAGTTACAAAAAACATTTGCAATATTATCTGCAGTTAGATATGTCAGTCAATGTATGATTTCATAGTAGTATCATTCATCTAACTGCAGCTTCACAGATGAGTGTAGTAAGATTTATGTAAGTGGAATGTTCCCCTACCTAACACTGTGTGATTAGTCATACATTATTTCTCTAGCCTGTCTAGAAATGCAACTATGCCACTCTCTACACTAACGACTACCTATCTATGCAAATGATTTTCTTTCCCCTCAGCTAAGAAAATGTTGTGCATAGTTTATCATGCAGTGGGCCTCTATAATATGCCTAACTGCAGACAGATCATTTACTACTATCTATGTTACAAAGTTGAATTACCAAAACATCGGCATTCCCATAAGCGAAACCAAAGCATTGTAACTGCACTACCTCAAAAGGCCAAATTTTGACTGGTCAGAACATCCAAAACATATTTTTTGCAGGGTAGCAAGCCACCCACACCCATACACATTATATATACTAACTCTGTGATTGAATTACAGCTAAGAAAGGACAAAATCCCAATCTCTCCTATACCATAATTTCACAGAAACAGCCACTACTGCTGTTCGATGTTGTGGGTAGTCGATGTTTTTGTAATTCAGGATAGTGTAACTTCAGTGTTCTGGTCTCAATTATATGAATGTTGACTTTCTGGTCAGTGGACGTTCTAAAGTAGACCTGATGTAATACATTGAGATGTGCTTGTTTATTTCAATGGTCCTTCCCCTACCTCAACCTTATATTGTGAGAATTGCACTCATATCATATGCCCTACCTTAATTAAATTATCAATGTACCAATGACTACACTAAGGACTACCTGTCTATGTAAATCCTTTCCTCCTCCCCAAACAAGAAAATGGCTTACATGAGTTATTCACTTAGTAGGCCTCTATAATATGCCTAACTGCAAATAATTCATGTAATGTCTTGCATAGTTCATCACACAGTAGGCCTCTAATTTAAGGTGTGCTTGTTTATTTCATAGATTTGTAAATTCACAGATATTCCAAGGCCACTGAGGCTTATGATCATTCACACCTTGTCAGTTATCCTCCCTCAGGCCACACCTCCTTTCTTCAGGACAGCCATACCATCCCAGAATCCATTTGTAGATACTCATCCAGGCATCTTGTTTATACCTAAAGGAAGATGGTGAGTTTCACAGCTTAATATACAGGGGAAGTTTAACCAAAATTATGGATGGCACTGGGTTATAAACCTGTCCTCCCACTATGTTTTCTTTAACTGTTGGTGAAGACTTAGGACTAGGATCTAATGGCCCAATTTTATAAAGGGAATTTTTGAAAACTTGGTGTTTCGTTGAATGGATTTAGTCCAAAGATCATTGGAAGAGGGTTTTGTGCCAAGCATTTGGAAAGAAGCTATTGTTATTTCTACTCCTAAAGGTGAGTCTTCCTCAACTATTGAAAATTATAGACTGATTAGTCTGACCTGTATTCGCAGTAAATGCTTTTGAATGTATTGTTTGCCATCTTATTCAGGATGATGCTAACCATTTTACTGGCATTTTCCAACTTGGCTTTTCTGTTGGATGTATATGTTTAACCGATCTATTTCATCTGTGTAATAATTTCACTAGTTTCCTGGACATAGAACTGTGGCTCCAATCTATTTGAATTTTACAGGGGTATTTCATTTAGAGGTGCAGAATGCTGTATAAAATACCATGGTTAAACAAAAAAATCAATCTCTTTGTGGTTAAATGGATAACTCAGTGGATAGCAGAAAGGAAATTTGTAATGATGATTAAAAGTTGTCTTTCAAACAATGGACTCTGTATGTGTGCCCCACGGGAATCAGTTCTGGGCTGGACACACTACTATTCAGCCTGTCAATTTCTGTATTTCCTAATCATGACAATATCTGGCTTAGCAGATTTACTGCAGTAAACGGTATACTTTCAAGAGCAATGAGCAACATGTACTTCAACGGTACTTACAGTCTATTTTTCATTGGTCCTCCCTTAATGGTTGGAGGTTGAATATCAAAAAGTACATGGTGATGCATTTTAGTAATAATAATTTTGGGTACCCACTTCCCATGGATAGTGATATTCTAATGGTAACCATACAGGTTATGGATTTAAGTGTCTTAATGGTCACTTGTTGCAGATTTGATGCTCACACTAAAGATGTTGTGAGACGATATTTTGGATTAATAAGGGATATAAGGAGTGTTAGCTGTAGCCAAGCAAATATTTTGATAACCTTTAGTTATCTCAACTGTTAGAACTATTAAAGATTACACAGGATCCTTTGTTGTTTCATTGTAGCACAGTCTGTATTTGCTGGGCTTAACAATCATCAATCATGGTTCTTATTCCCATATAAGGACTTTATAGCCCCCTTTTTTTCAAATTTATAATTTCTGCCTAACTCAAAACATCATGACTGATTTCTGGAAAAAAGACGTTTTTAAACCCCTCCCCCAAAAAACTAACCTATTCCACACCACTGACTTCCATTCCATCTCCATTCTTCCCAAACTTGGTAAAATCCTTGAAAAATTAGTTTACAATCAACTCACCCATTATGTCATCCAGTATCATCTACCATCCTCAAAACAACATGTTATTCGGGCTGGTAGGTGAACTTCTACTGCACTCTGGACACTTATTGATAATACTCTCCTGGCTATGGCCAAAGGTCTCCTCACTAGAGTCATCTTTCTAGACCTCGCCAGAGCTTTTAATCTAGTTGACCATAACATTCTGTTAGATCACCTACCTGAAACTGATATTAGCCCAGATACAGCTCCCTAGTTTGAAAATTGTCTTTCCAGTTGATACTTCATAGTTCAGTTTCAGAACACCCTCTCTCCTTCTACTCCTTTGCTTAAAGGAGTCCTTCAGGGTTCCATTCTGGCTCCCCTTCTTTTTTCCATTTTCATTCATAAACTACCACTTGACCTCTTTCACCTCTCTTTATTTTTATTTATTTATTTTTCATTTGATAACTGGAAAAATCAGACTGAGTCATTGGTCTAGTTTCAGCAGAGACCCAGGAAGAAAACTTCCACAATAGATTTAAAAGTATTTAAACAGTAGTTGAGTAATTATATACAAGGGGAGAAAGCCCTGTAACAGATTAAATATTTTACAAGTTAGGGAGAGAGGCTCCATAAAAAAACATACATGAAAACATTTTACAGTGGCTGCTAAGTAAATATATACAAGGGGAGAAAATCTCTACAGCAGATAAAAACACGAACAGACTGAAATACATTTACAGATATATTAAGAATACAGTATTTACTGCAAGTAGCACTACACACTGCAGATGGGGATAGCCTACTTCAAGCAAACTAATACATAGCTCTTCAAAATACTGACTAAATTTCTAATTATATATGGAAGTGAAAAGTACTCTGTTGCCAAAACAGACAGAGTAATAAAATGAGATGAGGAGGGAAAATTAATGTCACGGCGAGAGAGGCGATTACTGTTATAAAGATGAGAAAGTTATGAAAGGACACGAGAGGAAAATAAATAGTACTAAGTGTTGGCTGAAGAGGTAAAAGAGCATACATTATTTATTGCATTTGGTAACTGGGTTGGTCCAGCTGGGTAAGAATTTACCCTTTTTCAGTGGAGACTCGAGGGGAAAGTTTACAGTAATACAGAGCAAGACAATGTCATGAATACTATGGATAAAAAAAAAATAATGTACTCCATGGAGTTATACATAGCTTTATACATAAAAAAGTAGAATAATAAGGTTGTAAGAAGAAAAACACAATAATAAATCCAGGAGATATGCAGTAAGGGGAAATAAGATTATAGGTATTATTTTGAAAAGAACCCTGGTATTATTGGATTAGTGGCTAGAAGGAGAATTGTGCATGTGCATTAGTAGTGTGGTATCATTATAGTGAGAGCTTCTTTTAATGTTGGATCATTACTACCTGCTAAGATATAGGTTCATAGGTTGGTACTAGGCTATCGGCCCTAAGGCCTAAGCAAGCCTAGCCATAACAATTCCCTGGAAATTTTTTCCCACAGTATTTACTTCTCTGGGCCCCTGTCTAGCAGGGTGACTGACATGATCCCCGGGGTGAATTTCCTATCTCCCATCCAATCATCAAGGTTCCTTTTGAAGAGGGCCAATGAGGTGCTCTGCTTGACATGTATGGACAGTCTATTCCAGATTATAGGGAGTCTCTGGGTCAGGAACCTATCCCTCCAGCATGTTTTGTTCATTGTGATGATAAGGTTTAGATCCCTGGAGCGTGTGGCTCTGAGAGGCTGGGATTTCTTTAAGTGGACATGTTAGTGAATTCAGAGTGACAAAGGCAGAGTTAAAGTAAGTAGGTGGCCATGTATCTGTTTTGAGGATTGTGCATGTACAGTTCCAGGTGTCAGATAGATATTTTTAGATTGGTCTTGAAATTGGAAAGGTTGTTTGTATGTTTAAGGGATGAGGGCATTGAGTTCCAGGAGTGGGCTACATAGCTGGAATACAGAGGTCCTTGCTGACATGTGTGGTTTGTAGGTAGTGAGGAACATTTTGTTTTCAGATTGAATTGGCCTAGCAGGGCTGTGTGTGTACAATACGCCTAGTACGGCTTTGCTTGTTCTGGCCTGTATATTAATTTATGGACTAGTGGTAACTGTGTATAAGTGAGTAAGTGAGTGAGTGTAAGTGACTGACGATATGGTCCTATTGTACCCATACCTAACCTCCTTCGCCATACAGCAACAACTACAACATTACTTCCTTTCTATTATCAAATGGGTTAATAACAAAAAGTTAATTCTGAACACTTCCAAAACTAAAAGTACCTCCACTGAATGACAGAAAAACTCTCAGTCACTTCTTATCCACGACCATCTTAGCAACCCTATTAATCAAGTCATCCCTTCAAATATCTTGGTATGTGGCTTAATCCTGCACTGAACTTTCACCTTCACCTAGAACACAGATACTGAAGAAAATAAATTCCCTCCTATTTTGGTTGGATAAAATTTCCCTCTTTCTCTCCAGACTACCAGAAATTCCATAGACAAAGGCATTCTACTAGCACAGCTTGAATATGGACATCTACTGGTTGTAGCAGGATCCAAGAAAAACTCCTCCACCATCCAAACTATCAGCAGCTCTATCTGCCATTTCATTACCCTCTTCTCTAGAAATGAGCATCATTGTATCACCCTTACTAAACAAATGTAGAATGCACCAAAACTGTAGAAAAAACAAAGTGCCCGGACAGAGCCAAGGTTCAAGTAGAATGTAACGCAATTTATTTAAAATAATAGATAAACAAGCGTTTTCGCTCCTGTTCAAGCAGAAGCTTCTTCAGCATGAAAAGAGCGCCAGCTCAACATATTTAAAACCATTGGATGACAGGTTGTTGATGTCACTCTAATTAAGCATTTAAAATGCAAGAGCACCAAAATAAAAACATTTCATTCATGTTAAAAACTATATGGGTGTATACCCATGTGTGAACAATAATCACGCAGTCAAGGATAAGTACAGTAAAAATAGGTAACAAAGGGACAAATTATACAAGTTTTAACCTTACGTAAAAGGGGAATATAAGTAGTAATTGGTAACTACTAGTATGATTACTAATCTGCAAGAGAGGCTTATGCAACAACAATCAATGAACAGGTAATGTTTAACTAGAAAAGTCCTTATTCTTCAGTAGCATGCCTTAAGTAAAGGTAAACAGTGCCATCGAAAAGACAAATAAAGATGATGTGACTCAAAAATGCCTAAACATACTGTCACATGCATAATAGGGCTATGAGAAAACTCATATGAACCGACAATCACCTTAAATAACTTCTATACTTTAATATAGATGCTATATTACAATTATCATTGAGACCCGGGTAAGAGAAGGCGTCTAGTTGTAATTGCCACTCTAACTCACGGGTCTCTAGTAATAAGGATTGCGGTCCCCCCTTACATCACACTTTACATGGTCAATACCCATGAATTTAAAACTGTGGCCGCAGTTATTCAAAATGTGTTTAGAGAGAGCATTGTCGCTCCTCTGATTCTTGATGGCATATAAATGTTGGTAAATACGGTCCCTAAATCGGCGATCCGTCTTACCAACATAGAATGCATGACAGCATTCACAGAAGGCCACATACACGATAGATTTAGTGTTGCAATTGATTTTATGATTAATGGTGAATTTCCTTTTGCCGATAGCAAAAGAAGTACCTACTCGTAAGTGTGTGCACCATTTGCAAAACCCACAGGTGTATGTACCCTTATGTCTAATCATGAGGTCAGCTGAGCTATTTCTCTGTAACATATCTTTGAGGTTGTAACCTCTTTTGAATATGAAAGTCGGAGTAGTACCCAGCCTTTCATGTAGTCCAGCATTAATAATGAAATACCAGTTCTTGCGAATAATTGAACACAAGAACCCTGAGTGTAAGTTAAACGGGGAAATGAAGGCTACAGGGAAATTTGACTTGCTACAAGTATCACCAACTTCCACGTTGTTGTCAACAATTATCGTTGAATTCCCTGGTGACTGTACACAGTTGTCAACCAACCTACCCTGCTCTTTAGGTGAAAGCAGTGGTAAGTAAATTCCTTCGCTTCGTTTCGTTAACACTTCACCAATCAGATCGAGGATGAGGTCATCTGGGTACCCACGATTTCTGAACATGTCAGTCAGTAGTGAACATTCTTGGTGGAATGCATCATCAGTACTGCACATACGAGCAGCCCTGACCAATTGCCCTTTAACAATAGACCGTTTCTGCCTCCAAGGATGGCAACTTGTAAAATGTAGAAACGAATTACAATAAGTTGCCTTCCTGTAAATTGATGAGCAGAATCTATTGTTGTAGTTGTCTTTAACCAATTGGACATCTAGATAGTCAATAACAGAAGTTGAAAAATGGTGGGTAAACTTCAAGAAGTCAGTTGTAGAATTCATATGTGCTAACAGGTTAGAGGCGTCGACCTCGCTCCCTTGAAATAGCACAAACACATCATCAAGGAAGCGAGTGTATATCTTAGAACACTCAACAAATAGTGGGTAGTTGAACAAAAAGTTCTTCTCCCAAAAGGCAACAAACATGTTGGCAACACTGCTGCCACATGGGGAACCCATTGCTATACCTTTCTTTTGCAGGTAATGTTGACCGTCAAAAATAAAAAAGTTGGAAGACAAAACTATATCAAGTAGTACTGTAACCAAGTAGATGTCATTATTAGATGCTCCACATTCCCGTAACATAAGTTCAATCCATTCGACAGCCTCCTCGTGTGGTATTGATGTATACAAATCAACCACGTCGATGGTCAAAAAATTGAGGCTGCTGTCGAAGTTGGTGTCATTGATCAAGCTCAGAAAGGACCAAGAGTCTTTACATATTTGGGGGATAGTTTTTAGATATTTGCTGATGATGCTGTCAATGAGACGAGCACAAGGATGTGTGATGGAACTCCTGCCATCTACTAAAGCCCTCATTGGTGGGTCAGTGAGGCTTTTGTGAATTTTAGGGATCCCAAACATGACAGGTACCCTAGGGTAGGAAAAATCAATGAAGTTGGATGTGTTAATGTTAATCCGGCCTTCAAGGTAGAGATCCCTAAAGTATCCTTTAATTCTGTTGTAAGTGCCTGTTAATTCATTAAACGAAGAAATTTCGTAAGCAGGTGTGTCTAATACCTGTAGCATACGACTAGAATATTCAGCTTTATTAAAAATAACTAAACCCCCACCCTTGTCTGGCTTGATCACTCTCACTGCTGAACTACATAATTTGTTTAAGGCCATAAGTTGGTCAGAAGAAGTGTTCTTACAGGACCTATCGTCCCTCCCTACTGAATGTAATTGCCTAAAGTCTAATTCACAAGCTTTCTCAAACGTGAATAGGCTAGGATGTAGAGGAGGATTAAAAGTGCTGGGTAACTTTAAACCAAGTGCACTACCAGATAAATCATTATTAAAAAAGGTGCTCAAAGGTACTTCTTTTGCTATCGGCAAAAGGAAATTCACCATTAATCATAAAATCAATTGCAACACTAAATCTATCGTGTATGTGGCCTTCTGTGAATGCTGTCATGCATTCTATGTTGGTAAGACGGATCGCCGATTTAGGGACCGTATTTACCAACATTTATATGCCATCAAGAATCAGAGGAGCGACAACGCTCTCTCTAAACACATTTTGAATAACTGCGGCCACAGTTTTAAATTCATGGGTATTGACCATGTAAAGTGTGATGTAAGGGGGGGACCGCAATCCTTATTACTAGAGACCCGTGAGTTAGAGTGGCAATTACAACTAGACGCCTTCTCTTACCCGGGTCTCAATGATAATTGTAATATAGCATCTATATTAAAGTATAGAAGTTATTTAAGGTGATTGTCGGTTCATATGAGTTTTCTCATAGCCCTATTATGCATGTGACAGTATGTTTAGGCATTTTTGAGTCACATCATCTTTATTTGTCTTTTCGATGGCACTGTTTACCTTTACTTAAGGCATGCTACTGAAGAATAAGGACTTTTCTAGTTAAACATTACCTGTTCATTGATTGTTGTTGCATAAGCCTCTCTTGCAGATTAGTAATCATACTAGTAGTTACCAATTACTACTTATATTCCCCCTTTTTACGTAAGGTTAAAACTTGTATAATTTGTCCCTTTGTTACCTATTTTTACTGTACTTATCCTTGACTGCGTGATTATTGTTCACACATGGGTATACACCCATATAGTTTTTAACATGAATGAAATGTTTTTATTTTGGTGCTCTTGCATTTTAAATGCTTAATTAGAGTGACATCAACAACCTGTCATCCAATGGTTTTAAATATGTTGAGCTGGCGCTCTTTTCATGCTGAAGAAGCTTCTGCTTGAACAGGAGCGAAAACGCTTGTTTATCTATTATTTTAAATAAATTGCGTTACATTCTACTTGAACCTTGGCTCTGTCCGGGCACTTTGTTTGTTTTTTCTATTGTATCACCCTTAATAAAACCAGTTGGCTACCTGCCCAACAATGTAACAACCTGCTTCTTGGAGCCCAACTCTATAAGCTCCTCAAGGAAAACTCTCATTCTTTCCTTCTTCCAACTTCTTTAGTTGACCCCCTCCCCCTCAGTTACAATCTAAGAAGTATTAATCACTCTGGTCCTCTTCTTCAATGTCCCAGAACTAGACTTCATTGCACCAACCATGCGGTCTCTATCCTAGGCCTCAAACTCTGGCAATCCCTCCCTACTAATCTTACAAACTTCACCTCATATGCCTCATTTTGTGCTCAGCGTAAAGATTATCTCAGATCCAAGTCAGTTTGGAATGGCTTTCCCTGTGGAAACATCATTTAATTCTCCACTCTCCCCTACACCAGTCGAGCACTTTTGTCTTCTTCACATTAACATGTGACATCTCTTCCACAGTGTATATATTGTATGTAATTCATTTTAGTGTATCCTTACCTTTTGCACTCTTTTATACTTAGTGCTCTATCACTTCACTGAGTCACGCTCTTCTTCTTCCCCCCTTAACCCTTCATGTTGTCCTCTGTACTGTATACTTTATTATTGTCATCACTACTGTTATTAATTGTTATCTTGATATAACATTTTGCTTGTATTCATGATAATTCTTGTTAACTTGCTTGTCTACTGTCATTTATATTTGGCCAGGCTGAGACTGAAACAGGTCCATATGGATCAGTACTCTATTCCACTTAACAAACTGAATAAATAAGTCACATGAGTTATAGAAATAGATTGGAACAGCTGTTGTTATACTCCACATGGTATAGACTTTCAAGGAGAGATTTAATTTTGATTTTCAAATCTTTTAAAAAGTGAGATATTGGTTGCTTCTTTGGGTATATCTGTTTCTACTTACAATATTAATACCAGGAATTGTAAACGTTTTGTTAGGCTCCCTGAATTTAGTGCATCATTTAAGAGCTCTTACTTTTATTAGAGTGGGTGATTATAAAATGCCCCACAAAAGAACATATCAGATGCTGAGGACTTGGAGCTCTTTAGAGGATTATTAGACAAAAGGTTCAAGAATTATGCATATGACTCAGAGCTGCCCTTTAGAAAACTCTTAAATGGCCCAAATGGACTCTGAGTTTGGGCTACATTACATTGAAACATTATAATGCAGTCCATGACTTTACAGATGAAGCTTGCAAGACTGATAGGTCTGCAATTACACAGGTGAGTTGTAAGGTCACATTTAGGAGACGCATCACTGCTGCAGTGTACCACTAATAGGGGAAAATCTGTAGCTAAACTTAGGTTAAACATCTTGAGTAGTGTGTCTGCAAATTAGAAGTTATGTACCTACCATAACGTTCCATGTTAGTTGTCTTCATCTCGCCTTCTTCTTGCTGGATGGGTTCGCAGCCGATCCTCGGCTCCGACTCGGCACTAGCTTTAGCTCGAGAACTCCTTTTACCAGCTCGAGGCAACCCTATATCCCATGATGCAAGGCGGAACTACCTCAGATCTCGTTTGGCAGCTAACTAACCCTGCTAAAGACTTATCCTAATATAATTAGGAACCATGGTTCCTAAAAGAAGTCCTCATAACAATGCTCCAGAGGAAGCAATCTAATAGGAACTCTCCAAGATCTGTCCAGGCCAGGGGAAGGAGGGGGGGAAGAAGAAGGCGAGATGAAGACAACTAACATGGAACGTTATGGTAGGTACATAACTTCTAAATGTTAAGTTGTCAATCTCGCCTTCATTCTTGCTGGATGGGACCGTCCTAGCACCTGTATCCCGGGTGGCTCAATGGAACAGACTCTTGAGAACAGTGGAACCAAAACTGGCCCTATCTCTGGAGGCCAAATCCAACTTGTAATGAGACACAAAAGTATGAGGCGTGGCCCAAGTAGCTGCTGCACAAATAGTGTCAATGGGAAGTCTATCCTGAAAGGCTACAGAAGTGGATAGACTCCTGGTCGAATGAGCTTTTGGCTTAGAAGATAGTTGTTTGCCCCTTAGAGAGTACACATAGGAAATGGTGGAAGTCAACCATCTAGATAAGGTCACTTTAGATACTGGAAGACCCAACCTGCTTCCTGCATAGGAGACAAACAATTGGTCTGATTTTCTAAGTTGTTTAGTCCTATGTAAGTAGTACCTGAGCTGACGATGAACATCCAAAAAATGCAGCTTCTGTTCAGCTCTGTCAGAATAGTTAGGAAAGAAAACTGGTAGATCAATAGATTGGTTAATATTGGCTTGAGATACAACCTTGGGAAGAAAGGAAGGGTTAGTCCTGAGCGAAACCCTATCCTTATGAAACACCAGATAAGGTGAACGAATACAGAGGGCCTGAATCTCAGAAACTCTTCTTGCAGAAGTAACAGCCAACAAAAATATAGTTTTCCATGTCAACAACTTTAAAGAACACGTAGCAGACGGTTCGAAAGGAGGTAGAATTAGGGATGCCAACATTAAGTTCAGATCCCATTGCGGAGGAGGATGTTTAACAGGCGGTTTTAGGAGAAAAACTCCTCTCAAAAAGGCTTTGCATAACCTATGAGACATGATGTTATTGTCTTGCAAGCCAACATGAAATTTGGAAATAGCAGCCATTTGTACTTTGACTGTAGATGATGACGATCCTGAATGAAAAACCTCCGCCAGGAAATCCAAAACAGAATGTATAGGAGCGGTGAAGGGATCAATATTTCTGGCGTTTGCCCAAATAGAAAAACGTCGCCACTTGCTAGCATAAACAGTTCTAGTGGACGACTTTAAAGAAGACACTAAAATGTCTCTGACTGAGTCAGAAATCATTGGTAGCCTGGCTAGGGAAGGAAGTGGAGCAACCAAGCAGTGAGGTTGAGAGAATGAATGGCTCGGTGCTGCTGACCCGACTGGTGGATCAAAAGATCCGGAACTGGGTCCAGATGCCAGGGCTGCACCAGAAGGTGACGATGTAGAGACGGAAACCAAATTTGTCGAGGCCAATATGGAGCAATGAGGATCAATTTGGCTCTCAAAGCGGTGGCTTTCTGAATGACTTGTGGAATCAATGGAAAGGGAGGAAAAGCATAAAGAAGTCCCGAGGCCAATCCTGGGATAGAGAGTCTCTCAAGGGTTGGCCTGGAAGAGGAAATAGTGTGAAGTAATCTGGGCACTTGCTGTTTTGAGGGTAGCAAAAGATCGCAACAAGGGTGCCCCACTTCAGAAAAATCTGATCCACTACAGACTGATTGAGAGACCACTCGTGAGGCATCAGAATAGATCTGCTTAGCCTGTCCGCCAGTAGGTTGGACCTGCGGGATGTGCGTTGCTATCAGAAACCGCTGAGAAGAGATCGCCCATTGCCAAAGTCTGAGAGCTCCTCGACATAAGGGATAGGACCTGGTTCCGCCCTGTTTGTTGATGTACCAGACCACGGACATGTTGTCCGTCTGTACTGCAATAGTCCCTGTGGGAAGAAAGTCGCCGAGGGCTTGCAACGTTAAAAGCACTGCTCTCATCTCCAGGACATTTATGTGCAGGTGGTATTCTATGGGTTGCCACGTCCGTGGACCATCCTGCCCTGATAATGCCCCCCACCCGATCAGAGAGGCATCCGTGGTGACTGTGGCAACTGGAGGAGGGGAACAAATGGTCGGCCCTGCTGAAGAAGAGGGAAGATACCCACCATCGTAGATGAGCCCTGCAAGACTGTGTCACTAAGATCTCGTGTCTCATGGGCAGATCGTGGTACGACCACTGCGTGAACAACATCCACTGCAGGAGACGCATGTGGAAGCGAGCTAGTGGAAGAAGAACAATGGCTGCAGCCATTAGGCCTAGAACCTTCAAGACAAACCTGGCTTTGACCTTGTTGCTTTGTAACAGAAGCTGAACAAATTTCTGGATGTCCAGAATCCTTTGATTTGTTAGTCTGGCTAACATTTTGACGGTATTTAGTTCTGCGCCTATAAAGGTGATAGATTGGCAAGGCAGCAGAGAGGATTTTTCGAAATTCACCGAAATTCCTAGACTCTTGCAAAGCTGTAAGGTGTAATCTCTGGACCGAAGAAGCTGATCCCTGGAGGTGGCGGAGAGGAGCCAGTCGTCCAAATAAGGAAACACTTGGAATCCTCGACGTCTCAGGTGAGCTGTGACCACCGCCATGCATTTGGTGAACACTCTGGGGGCTGAAGTGAGGCCAAAGGGCAGTGCTCTGAATTGGTAATGACTGGCTCCCAGCCGAAAGCGGAGAAACCTTCTGGAGCGTCTGTGAATCTTTATGTGATAGTACGCATCCTGAAGGTCTATCGAGCACATCCAGTTGTCCTTGCCCAGAAAGGGCAGAATGGATTGCAGCGTGACCATCCGAATCTTGCCTTTTTGACAGACTTGTTTAGTCTGCTTAGGTCTAGTATTGGTCTCCAATCTCCCGTCCTTTTGGGGACCAAAAAGAATCTTGAGTAGAAGCCGGATCCTACTTGGTCTGCCGGCACTGTTTGGATGGCTCTTTTTCCCAGGAGTTTTGAAACTTCCTGTTTTGCCAAATCCCTTTGACCGGGTGAGATGTCTGGAAGGGATTGTAGAGGTATGGGAAACCTTTCGAAAGGGGATTTTGTAACCCTCGGATATAATCGACTGTACCCACTTCTCTTGTGATAGGGATTGCCAGGCTACTGGGTACAGCGAAATTCTTCCCCCGACTGCCTCCAAGGGTGGACAGTCGGGCAACACCTCAGGGATGCTGAAAGGGCTTCTCAGGAAGAGGCTCCCTGTTGCCCTGGTTCTGAGGACCCCCCCTGCCTCTAGGGTGGCGTCTATTATTGTTACCCCTCTGCCTCTAGGGGTAAACTGACCACGTGTGTCCAGTGTAGCTCCTTGGGCTTTACGGAACCACATCTTCCCCCCCTTCTGACCCTTGGGATATGGTCTAGAAGGAGTGGAAAACTGGACTCCAACGGCAGAAAGAGTTTTACCGTCTTGTTCACATCTGGTCAAAGTATCCTTCACCTGAGGTCCGAACAAAGCCGAACCATCAAAGGGGGTGTTGGTGAAGGACGCCTTAAAGGGGTCCAAAAATTACACAGCCGCATCCAGGCTTGGCGTCTAAGAGCAACACCTGTGCCTGCGGCCCTGCTCGTTCCATCGGCTGCATAAGATATGAGCCGCATGGAGGAGTTAGATATCGAATTCAGGATAGCTAGCTGAGAGGCAATCTTTTCCTGAGCCCCAGCAGCTGAAGGATCCTGGACTACTTCCCCAGTTCCTTGAGAATATCTCGTTGAAGCCTGGTGAAGTGACAAAGGTAATTCAGCTTAACGCATTGCAAAGGTCGCTGAAGAAAACATCCGCTTTCCATACCTGTCCATGGTCCTAGAATCCTTATTAGGAGGATGGACAGGTACTGAAGGATCCGCCAGTTCCTTCTTAGTGGCCGCCACCACCATAGCATCCACAGAGACACCTTTGGACAGGAACTGTTTGTCCGAAGGGGCCGTGATGAATTTGGATGGCCTCCTGGGGACAGGTTCCACAGAATCTGGGCCGCCCACGCCTTCCGAGCCACTACCTGCATGAGTGGGTCGAAAGGCGGAGACACCCAGGAGGTGGAGGGTCGGGATCCAAAAGCCTCCAGGTATACCGACTCATCCTCGGAGGGGTCAATGGAGGGCCAATTCCCCCTCTGTTTGAGGAGCTCAAGGATGTCTGAAAATGAGACATCCTCAGAGGGGGACCGTGGGGAACCCTCCGACTCATCAAAGTCAGTATCAGATGTAGTAGACTCAGGGGAGTCTGTGTGTTTCCTCTTACACGTCCTCTTCGCAGCGGGTTCACCTGCAGGGTCAGGAGAAACCTCGGAAGAGGAGGAAATTCCCAGTGGGGAAACCTGGGGCGATGGATCCCTGGGCCTGAGAGCAAGAGGCTGGCAAGAGGCTTCTGCAGGCACTGATGAGGGAGGAGCTAGAGGGATAGACCGTTGACCAGGCTCAGAGGCCAGGACACTCCTCATCACCTCAAAGGCTCCTCTCCCGGGAGACCTGAACACACCCGCTCGAAGAAACAGGAATGGTCGGCTCCAAGGAGAGAGAAGGCTCGAGGCAGATGTCGGCGCCGAGCTTACCAAAGCCGAAGCTCCGGGAGGGAGAGGCGGGTGGGACAAGGGTCCGATGCCACTAGCCCCCTCGGAGCCGACAGTGGAAACCCGACGACCGGATCCCTCCAAGGAAAGTCTCAAGGAGGAGATCGGAGCCGAGGATGACGGAGCCGAAGGATGTATCGGCTCCGGCATCGAAACAGTCGCTGTCCCAAGAAGCTCCGGCTCCGAACTCTGGTGTGGAGTCGGAGGAGGAATCTCAAGAATTGGGGCTGTAGCCGAAGTCTGTTGAGACGGGCTATGGAGCATTTAGGCCAGTGCCTGAGACTTCAACAGCCTGCTTACCACCCTCTCCAAATCGTGGTCAGACAGCCTGGAAGATCTCGAAGATCGGCTCCGATGGGTCCGCTCCGACAAAAGAGGAGACCCCGGAGCCGAGTGGATACTTAGTATCGAAGGGGACCGGGATCTCTTGCGGGCCGGAGCCATCGGAGCCGAAGTCCCTTGAACCCCAGATGGAGCCGAGGATCTCGGCTCCGATGCTGGATAAAGTGTCGGCTCCAGCCGGAGCCGACAATGCAACAGTAGTCAAGGTATCGGAGCTGGCCGGCACCGAACCCACTACTCCGGCAGAAGAAGCATCGGTTCCAGCCGGAGCCGATATCGGCTCCGACGGAGCCGGAGCCACCGGAGGAGGCTTAGACACTGTAGCCTGAGCCTTCGGTGGCTTAAGAGGTTTTCCTGCCCCTTGCTTAGGAGGAGAACCTTCAGGTTTCAACAAACCTCGGAGGATCAGTTTGTTCCTCCTTTCCTGCAGGACTCGCTGGCTAAAGGCATGACACAACGCACAGGAGTCCTGCAGGTGCAAAGGCCCCAGGCAATACACACAAGAAGTGTGACCGTCTGTCAGGGACATTTTCTGACAGCACTGGTCACACTTCTTGAAGCCTGAGACCTTGCCTTCCCTAGACATCCTAAAAGGATATACACACACAGTCCCCACAAACACACAACTTAATCCCTACACAGACACACAGGAAGGGAATAACTTGGGGAACTAGGCCTGACTAAAACTTTCACAGAAAAAACTATATTAAAAGTTTAAAAAAAGGAAGGGAATAGGGTGGGCTGTACTAAATACAGGCTAACCTGACACTGAAGGGAAATTAAACCCCTAACTAACTTTTTTTCTTATTTAACAAGAAAAACTTACCTCAGCTGGCAAAGGAGACCTCTTTCGCTAAGCGGCAAACGAGATCTGGGGTAGTTCCGCCTTGCATCATGGGATATAGGGTTGCCTCGAGCTGGTAAAAGGAGTTCTCGAGCTAAAGCTAGTGCCGAGTCGGAGCCGAGGATCGGCTCCGAACCCATCCAGCAAGAATGAAGGCGAGATTGACAACTTAACATTGAACGTTTAACACATTAGATGTCCTGACTGAAATCACTGTTGCAGTATTCCTGACATAGGTTTTCACCACTGACATCCATCAGGGTAACAAAGCTTTACCTTCCCTAGATTGTACATCCAATACATGACCTCAGCTCATATGTGTTGGGCTACAAAGGCAAACATACAAGTATAGATCCCCAGCCTATCAGATTGTGCATCCATCGGACTGTTTGCTGTCTGGTCGTTGGTACCTTTGCTTCGATCATTTATCCAGATAAGTGACCATTGGGGAACCTTATTTTTTATCTTTTGATTCTTTTTGAAAGTTGTAGATGTCAGCTAGGAGGGGGAAGTGTGCGTGAGGTAGGCAGATTCCATACAAGGATTTGCATAACAAGTGCCTTTTTTTTTTCCTTGGTCTGGAACATGATCACAAATATTGCTCCATCTGTCAGGTGTTCATTTAAAACCCCCTTATGTCTAAGCTTTCTATTCTCAATACCTTTCTCGAGATGGGCCATCTTGAATGCTTGGTCCAGTCCAAGATGTTAAACTTTGCATCCTTAGATGTCCCTCTGTCATCAAGGAAAAAACTTAAGAGGCCTTGAATGGATTTTCTGACTCTGACATACCTGCTGAGGTTGCAGAATAAGAAGTTATGTACTCACCATAACGTTCCATCTGAGTAGGTATCTTCATTTGTCTGCAACCTTTGGGATACGGATCTGATCTCGGATCCGAGCTGGCAACTTCTACCACAGCATAGATCCGAGCTCCTAGCTCCTCCCTTTACCCATAATCCCCTACCAACCCTGACTGACCTCAGATCAAGTTTGCCCTATACCACAGCTAATACTGTGTCCCAGAATGAACTAATCTAAAGAACCCAAAGTATGATCATTTTGGTCAGGGGGAAGGAGGGGGGGATGGTTGCAGACAAATGAAGATACCTACTCAGATGGAATGTTATGGTGAGTACATTACGTCTTAATCTGAAGTAGGAACTTCATTTGTCAGCAACCTTTGGACAGAGTCCCCAGCTACCTGAATCTTGGGTGGCCTTCATGGAAGAATATTCCGGAGCACTGCAGAGCCAAAAGACGCCCTACCTCGTGAGACAACATCTATTGTGTAGTGGCTGATAAAGGTATGAGATGAAGCCCAAGTGGCTGCAGAACAAATGTCATCCAGGGGAACCCTAGCTTTGAAGGCAGCCGATGTAGCAACGGCCCTAGTAGAATGAGCATGGACTCCCTGAGGTGCAGGCCTTCCCGAGCTCTGATATGCTAAGAGAATACAACTAGATATCCATCGTGAGAGGGTAACTTTAGAAACTGACTTGCCGGAGTTGGTTTTGGCAAAGGAGACAAACAACTGATCGGATTGCCTATGACCAGCAGTTCGATGAATATAAAAACGTAGTTGTCTGTGCATGTCTAAAGAGTGCAGCTTATACTCTCCTTTGTTTTGATAGTTGGGGAAGAATACTGGAAGATTAATAGATTGATTAATGTTAGCTTCCGAAGATACCTTAGGTAGAAAAGACGGATTGATCCTGAGGTAAAACTCTGTCTGGGTGGAAGACCAAATATGGTGGTTTGACACAGAGAGCCTGGAGTTCCGAGACCCTCTTGGCTGAAGTTATGGCCACCAAAAAGGCCGTCTTCCAAGAGAGGTATTTAAGATCAACCGTGGCCGCCGGCTCGAAAAGGGGGCTAGTCAAGGCCTGCAAAACTAGGGATAAATCCCATGGAGGTACCACCTCTTTGACCGGGGGCCTGAGGAGGAAGGTACCCTTGAGGAAGGTCTTACACAGCTTGGAAGTAATAAGCGGGCCTGACTCCTGCCCTACATGATAGTGTGAAATTGCTGCAAGTTGTACCATGACTGTGGAGGAACTAGCCCCCTGGTGAAAGAGAGAAGTTAGAAAATCTAGAACTGACGCTACCGGTGCCGTAAAAGTATCTAAATGACGGTGCTCTGCCCAAATGGAAAAGTGTTTCCATTTACTCCGATAGACCCTTCTGGTGGAAGGCTTGTGAGCTGCTACTAGAATGGCTTTGACTGGTGATGAGATACCAGGAGTCCTTATCAGGAGTGGAACTGGAGCAACCAAGCTGTCAGCTTGAGGTAGGCCAGGTTTGGGGTCGGAAGACCCAGGGGGTGAGAAATGAGATCTGGGAGGGGATCCAGAATCCAGGGCGGATGAATCAGGTGAGACCACAGGTAAGGGAACCACGTCTGACGAGGCCAGAATGGGGCAATGAGGATCATCTTGCTCCCCAACTGACTGGCTTTCTACAATAGTTTCAACATCGGGGGCAGAGGAGGGTAAGCATAAAGCAGACTGGGAGGCCAAGCATGAACTAGAGAGTCTCTCGGAGACTCCCCCAGAGGGGGGATCAGAGCAAAGTAATCGTTGCATTTGGTATTTGAGGGAGAGGCAAAAGGATTGCAACAAGGTCGCCCCCATCGGGCAAATACTTGCTCTGCAACTAGAGGATTGAGAGACCATTTGTAAGGAGTTAGGATAGTACGACTGAGCCTGTCCGCTAAAATGTTGGACCATCCCGGAATGTGCATTGCGATGAGAAAGCTGTTGGTGGATATCGCCCATTCCCACACTCTCATGGCCTTGCGGCAAAGAGGGTAAGACCTGGTTCCCCCCTGTTTGTTGATGTACCAGACAACTGACATGTTGTCCGTCTGCACTGCAATCGTCCCCACCGGAAGAGGGTTGTGAAGTGCTTGCAACGTCAAAAGCACCGCCCTCATCTCCAGGACATTGATATGCAATGAGGTCTCTATGTCGTTCTACGTGCCTTGGACTGTTCTGCCCAAATAGTGCCCCCCCCCACCCCAGGCGAGAAGCGTCCGTGGTCACTGTGGTGACTGGCGGAGGCAGCGAGAAGGGGCATCCCGTGTGGAGATTGGGGGACTGGAGCCACCACACGAGCGACCTTCTGCAAACCCTGCTTAGGGGAATGGGATGAGACAGGGGATTGCGAGACAGGGACCATTGTACCAGGAGGGTCCACTGTAGGACCCTCATATTCAGCCGGGCCAAAGGCAGCAGTGGAATTGCTGCCGCCATGGACCCTAGAGCCCTCAGGACCAGTTCCGCCGACGGAGCTTGAAGTTGAAGGATGGCCTGTATGTGCAACCTCAGGTTTTGAAGCCGATCTGGAGTTAAGAAAGCAAGCATTAGTCTGGAGTCTAATCTCGCCCCTATGAAATCCAATACCTGTGTAGATGGTCAACCCCAAGAGTGGAGCCAGATTGAGGAAATAATCCCTGCATGAACAAAGTAGATGCCTTGTTGGGGCGGTAAGGAGCCAGTCGTCTAGGTACGGAAAGACCTGAATTCCCTGGAGTCTCAGGTGGGCCGCTATCGCCGCCAAGACCTTGGTGAACACCCTGGGGGCTGAGGTGAGACGAAAGGGAAGGGCCCTGAACTGGAAATGGCTGGCTCCCAGCCGGAAGCGGAGAAACCTCCTGGAGCGTCTGTCCACCAGAATATGATAGTACGCATCCTTGAGGTCTATTGAGCACATCCAGTCGTTCTCCCGCAGTAGTGGGAGAATAGATTGCAGTGTGACCATCCGGAACTTTACCTTTGGTACTGCCAGGTTCAAGAGAGAGAGGTCCAGGATGGGCCTCATGTCCGCCGTCTTTTTTGGCACCAGAAAGAACCTGGAGTAAAACCCTGATCCGAGCTGATCTGGGGGGACGGGCTGGATGGCTCTTTTTTGTAAGAGCTGCTGAATTTCTGCAGCAGCCGCCTCCCTCTGATTGGGTGGTACATCAGGGAGGCTTCTGATTCTGGGGGTTACAAGAAAGGGAATTTGGTAGCCTTTGGATATAACACGAAGCACCCAGTGATCCGTTGTTATGGACTCCCACATTGCTAGGTGCCTCGAAAAACATCCCCCGACTGCCTCCAGAGTGGAGCAGCCAGGCAACCCCTCAGGGGTTCTGTGTGGGCCTCTCAGAGAAGGGTTCTCTGGACCCAAAATTCCTGGGACCCCCTCTGCCTCTACGGCGGCATCCTCCCTGTCCTCCTCTGCCACGAGAGGACTGGTTGTCTGGAGCAGACTGGGATTGATGCGATTTCCGGAACCACATCTTCTTCTGACCCTTTTGGTTCTTGGAAAAGGACCTCTGGGGAGCAGAGAAGCGGACTCCGACGGCAGACAACGCCTTCCCGTCTTTCTCGCTCTGGACAAGGGTGTCGTGAATGGTTTTGCCAAACAGTGCAGAACCATCAAAAGGGGCATTCGCAAATTACGCCTTAAAGGGTTCCGAGAAGTCACAATGTCAGAGCCAGGCTTGTCTCCTCATGACCAGCCCGACTCCACCTGCTCTAGCAGCTCCCTCAGTGGCGTGAGACAAAAGCTGCATAGAGGTGTTGGAAATAGAATGTAGGGTGGACATTTGGGAGGAGTACAGTTGCTTGTCCCCTTCCGACATGAACCCTGGGGGGGGAGCAGCGTATTCTTTGATTAGATCCCGCTGCATCCGAATGATGTGTGCCATATAGTTCAGAGCCCTCATGGAGAAGGTCGCTGAACTGAAGGCTCGCTTCCCAAGGTGGTCCATCGCGCGAGACTCCTTGCTCGGTGGATGAACCGTGGGGCTCTCCTGAGCCAACTCCCTCTTGGTGGCTGCCGCCACCAACATGGCATCCACAGGGGGACCTCTGCTCCAATGGGTTCTCTCTGTCGGGGGACTCAAGATTTTGTCCGGGTGCTTGGGTACCGGCTCTACAGTGTCCAGCTCCCTCCAAGCCCTAGTGGCTATAAGATCCACCAAGGGGTCGGGGGAGGGGACACCCAAGAGGTAGATGGCCCTGCCTCGAACGCCTCTAGGAATACGGACTCATCGGAGGAAGCCTTGGGGGCAGACCCCCCCGATTCTGAGCATTTCCATGATGTCTCCAAAGGAGACATCCTCGGGGGGGGTGACCTTGGGGAGCCTTCCCCTTCATCCAAGTCCGTATCTTCTGTGAGGGACTCAGGGGAGTCCACGTGCCTCCTCTTGCACTTCGACTTGTGAGGAACCTCCTTGGGGTGGCTGTCTGAGGAGTTCTCACCAGCAATATCATGTTCCGATGGAACACCTAGAGACGCTGAAGCAGGCTGCCCCGAAGGCCGGGTGACGGGAGCCAGGACCAGTTGAGAGGGAGTGCAGGGGGGAGCCAAAGCCAGGACCGGAGGCCTGGATGCACTCAACAGTGCCCTCTCCACCGCAGTGAAAGCCGAGGGGGAGCCACTCTCTGACGGATCCGAGATCCGACTCCCACTCGGATCCGAGGTTGGGATCGGACCCGGAGCCGAGACCATCGGATCCGAAGGACCCGCGTGCTCCGACCGGGACGAGGCCGAAAGCATACCGAATCCCTCGGATCTGAAGCTCGGCCCACGGCTCCGAGAGGTCGGATCCGACAAACTCGAGGGAATAGTCGGAGCCGAAGTGCCCAGCACTGTCGGCTCCGACCCACCCCCGGATCCAACGTGGCTCGGCTCCGAACGCTCCGAACCCAGAAAGCGGGTCGGAGAAGGAGCGATAGAAGCAAAAAAAAAAGGGGGTCGAGCTCCCCCCGGAGGGGGGGGGGGGAGGCAAGAGCACTCCCATCTGCATCTGGGCCTGGATGAACCTCCTCATCATCCGGTCCATGTCTGCATCTGACATACTGAAGGTGGACCTCGAGGAGGCCACCGAGGCAGGCCTAGAGTGTCGCCTCGATGACATCGACGGGGACCGGGTCACCTCCTCCTCGGGTCCCGGTGAGAAGCGAGGGGATCGGATCCGAGGAGGAGGTGAACTAGAAGCCCTGGAGGGAGAAGCCCGTTTGGCAGGCGGGGCCGAGGAGGAGTCCTCGGCCCGCCGCTTATAGCGCTTCTCCCTCCGCTTCTCTTTCCTGGCCTCCCTCTCCTCCGGAGCCGAAGCGGGAGGTTGAGTCCCAGCTGGAGGGAGGGGGCAGGAGTGGCCACTACGGAGGACTGGGTAGCAGTCACAGAAGTACCGGAGGCCGGAGCCGGGTCTGGGGGCAAAAGGCCTGCCAGAATCAGCTTCGACCTCCGGTCCTTAAGTGCCCTGGGGTTGAACGCAGTGCAAATCACACAACCCGAGGAGAGGTGTTCAACCCCAAGGCACCTAACGCACCGGTGTGGCCATCAGCTGGTGAAAGCTTGTGGCCACACTCGGTGCATTTCGAAAAGATGGCTTTAGGAGCCTCCGACATCACTAAAAAGAAACACACCCACTAGGCCCCTACACACTACACACACACTGCGACCAGCGAGGGCAGGGAGGAGAAATAAACGGTAAAAATTAAGTTAATTTAAGCTATAAGAAAGTGAAATTAACATTAAGGGGAACCTAAACACACACACACACTCGCGCAAGAAGAATTTAAGGAGAAAATGAAAACTTTTTTTTCTCACAAGATCTGACAGACCAAGAGCTCTGGAATCTAGCTGTTGCTTGAAGAGCGGCAAACTAGATCTGAGGTCAGTCAGGATTGGTAGGGGATTATGGGTAAAGGGACGAGCTAGGAGCTCGGATCTATGCTGTGGTAGAAGTTGCCGGCTCGGATCCGAGATCGGATCCATATCCCAAAGGTTGCTGACAAATGAAGTTCCTACTTCAGATCCCGTGATATGCCAGGCTACTTCTCAGATGCCAGCTACTGAGACCGCTTCCATGTCACATAATTTCCAAAAGATGGCACTGCATCTCTCAAATTTTAGTTAGGGGAGAGATCCCAATCTGCCTAATAAAGGTCAGGCATGTTTCCAAATTTCTACATCTCATCTAGGAGGAAGTCTTGCCTTACATTAAAAAGCAGAAGAGAAAGCATGTGGTCTCTTCCTTGGCAACTAGGGAGAAGAACTGGATAGATTTCTCACAAAAGTTGTTCAAAACTATTAGGTCTTTGCAACCTCCCTGTTTTGGGTCTCCACAACCACAGACTACTCCTCAAGAACCTATTGATCTCCTCTTCTTCTGATAAGGAACAGGACTATAATTCTTACCATTCTCTGGACTATTTCTATCAGCTGTATTCTCCAGGTAAATCTCTTCCGATGAAGTGTACTCCCTTTCATCTGATTCTCCTATTGAGGAAACTTTTTTGAGGAGACTATACAGAACATGATGAAATATTTTTAATGGCAATTCATGCAGATCTTTTATGTTCAGAAGAGGTATTATGCTCTCTTGGAGATGGCTACCTCTGCCCCTTCTCCAATCCTCCCTGTCCTTCAGGCTTTCATGGATTCTTTTCAGTCCACCTCTTCTGCACCTGATTGTCAACCACCAGGTCTAAAGAGACCAGACAGGTTTTTACAAGGTCCCTGATGACCTTAAATATCTGTAAAAGAACCCATTGGCAGACCCTTCTGCTGTATCTCTCTCTTAAGATAAACCCTCTATGCTTCTGTCCAGTGCAAATGCCCTACCTACTCACAACAGGGAAAGGTTTACACCTTTGCTATCCTTGTCTTTAGGGCAATTAATTACCGTACTTAAATGACAAAGTATTTGGTCACTGTCCCAAACTCCTTAAACAAAGTTATACTGGATCTTTCTACAGCATTGTCTAAGCATCAAGTGCCAAACTTACTTTTTCAGGTCACGCAGATTGTCGGACACATCATTAAGTGCAGTTATGATCCTGTGGCTGCTTCTTCTGGGGCAGCTGCCACTGGATCTGTTAGTTATAGATATGCATGCCTTTGCAGTCTGTCTATACCTGAGGATTTCAAATGTTAAATTCTAGACTCACCCTTGGACAAAGACTTACTCGCAGTCAGTCTATACCTGAGGATTTCAAATCTAAAATTCTAGACTCACCCTTGGACAAAGACTTACTGTTTGGCCCTCAGACAGCCAGTTTGTTCAAAACTCTCCAACACCAAGGTAAGACCATGACAGACTGCAGACAAATCCTACTCTCCTCAGTTCCTAAATGCCATAGGTACTACCCAGCTAAATCTACCTCCTTCATTAAAAGGGATACTGGGACAGTTCAGAAACAACCCATAAGAAAAGATATTCTAAAAAAACCCATAGGGAACCTCCAGTGGGGAGGCCACCATTCTGAAGCAAAAACCTTTGACTACCTCAGCAGTACCCTTCCCCCTGTCCTCAGCCCCATTACCCATCTTTCTCAAAGACTGTCACTCTCCCTGACCAAGTGGGAAGCTATTACTACAGACAAGTGGGTCCTCTCCATCATCAGGGATGGCTATGCCATGTCTCAGGAAAAATTAGCCCTCTGAAAAACATTCCACAGCCTCCTCAAATCTAAATATATCCTCTGATTCCCATTATTCAAGACCTCTTGAATGAGAGTACCATAGAACAAGTCCGAGAGCACATCATGGGAAAAGAGTTTTACTCCAGGATTTTTCTAGTCCCAAGAAAGGAAGGGAAGTGGAGACCCATTCTAGACCTGTCTGTCGTTCACCTGGTCAGGATGTAAGACAAACATTCGTGGGTTCTGTTCAAGCAGCTTTATTATGTACAAAATATATCACAAATGAGGCAATAGCTTTAATTTAGATAAATTTTATAAACAAACTGAATCTCTCTCTCACACATGTTCACTCTCTGGCTGCACTCTCAAAATGGCAAGGAAGCTAGCACATGCTTGTATTTATATACACATGCTGTCCTTGCAAATGCTTCTTCTTCTTCTTCTCCTTCATACACTGCTGGTGCATGCACAAATGAATGCTCTCTATCAATGCTCTCTGACCCAGCTAGGTTTAGCAAAATGAATGCATCTTTATCTGAGTAAGCTGCTTGTATGAAAATATCATACTCTTTGTGAAATATTCTCCAATTCTCTGCAATAATCTGATGAAAGACAAGTGGACCTGGCCTGCGAAATGCCTCTGATATATCAGTGACATCAGTGAAGGCTTTTGCAAGTATGCACGAATATACACACATACATATATATCCCAGAAATTTAACCCAATACTTGTAACTATGCCCAATAGCACCGTAAGCCTCTGAGTAATTGAACTCTGCGAAATACTTTGCAAAATAAGTCTCCATGGCACAACAACACTCTTGAAATTATTGTACTTCAAGAAATGATGTCTTATCTGTGTAAGAAACATTTCAAATAACTGCACTGTTTGAATAAACTGGGCAATAGAAGCTCAGAGTAAGAAACATTTTGAAGTAACTGCACATTGTGAATAAACAGTATACAGCACACTGAAACACTTTCCAAAATGGCTGTACTGTGCTAAATAACTTTTTTCAGTGCAAGAAACACTCTGCAATGGTGGCCCTTCATGAGTAAACATACTCAGCACAAGAAACATTTAGAAATGCCTGCATTTTGACTGCACCTCACGAAATAGTTTCACTTTGCACACAATAAACTATTTGGAATAAATACACAGTAATAAACACACTTTTCTGATAATTGTTCTATCAGATATCTTAATTTCAAACATTTCATTTAAATAATAAACTTTTTATGCTTTTTGTTTGCTTAATAAACATTATGTGCTATTCAGTTGCTTAGTAATGCGTTTTGTGCCCTTGTGATACTCTATTTTATCTTTTTTAATAAAATCATCGTTCTTGCAAGTTTTCATTACCTTTAGCTTGTTTCTGGCCCTTTTTTTGCTCTCATTTCTCTTATTTTACCTTCACTGTTAATTCTGCACCTAGTACCTCTGAAAAGCAGTCTCTGAAATCCTGGTTTTGGCACCATGCCGTTCGCCCGGTCAGGATGTAACAGCCAAACATTTGTGGGTTCTGTTCAAGCAACTTTATTATGTACAAAAACATCAGGAATGAGGCAATAGCTTTAATTTAGATAAACTTATAATCAAACTGACTATCTCTCTCTCAAATATGTTCATTCTCTGGCTGCACTCTCAAAATGACACTGAAGCTAGCATGTGCTTGCTATTTATATGCAAGTGCTGACCTTGGAAATGTTTCTTAAAGGTGCAACATACATACATATTCTACACTATCTATCCTGAACACTTACCTGAAGGTAGCATCTTTCAAAAAGCTCTCGCTTCAGACTCTTCTTGCTTTTATCCTTTCACTGGCTTTCTTAGTAACATTAGAGCTGAAGAATGCCTACTTACACATACACATTCATCCTTCTTGCAAGAGATTCCTCAAGTTTTTCTCTGGATCCTCGCAATTTCAGTTTACTGCTCTGCCTTTTAGTCTTTCCACTGCCCCAAGAGTGTTCACAAAGTGCCTAGCTCCAGTAGTAGGTTTTTGTTGCACTCAGGGCATTCAGGCTTTTCCCTACCTTGATGACCTTCTGATCAAGGATCTCTCTCCAGAAATTCTTCTTTAACATCTTCACTTCACTCTCCATCTTCTGACAGGTCTGCGTTTTACTAGAAACTACAAAAAAAAAGCACATATTTTTCCTAAACAGGACCTGGTGTTTCTGGAAAGCAGACTGGGCACAAAGAAAATACATGCCTTCCTTCCCCAAGAGACAGTTCTCAGTCTGTCTGGTTACTTCCAAAAACTCTTCTCTACAACCCACTGCTCAGCAAGTGAGATGATAAGAACTTTGGGAGTCATGGCAGCCACTATCCCGATACTCCACCTGGAAAAACTTCACTTGAGGTAAATTCAGTGGTACTCGAAATCTGTGTGGTCCTGGCATCATCACCCATCGGAGACCTTGATTCTCGTCCTCTCTTGTCTAAAGAAGAATCCACATTGGTGGAAGGAACAGGTCATCCTCAAGCCAGGATTACCTTTCACACCTCCTCCTCCTCTTCAACAAGTTCACACAGATGCCTCAGATGAGGCATGGGGGCATGGACAGGATCACACTGAGTGCAGGGAAAATGGCACCCTCAGCTCCTGAAGGAACATATCAATCTGAAAGAAATAAGGGCTTTTCTGCAAGCTCTTGGATTTCTGCCTACCTTTGCAAAACTGGACCACTCCAAATGTACACAGACAACACCACAGTAATGTGGTACATAAACAAAAAGGGAGGTACCAGGTCTTACCAACTGCACATAGGTTCATAGGTTCATAGATTAGTACTAAGCTAACTGCCCTTGTGAGCCATTTTAAGCTTAGCCAATTATCCCATGTGAGACTCAAACCCTGCACCTTGTGTTTGTAAGGCAAACACCTTAACCATTAGGCCACATGTTAGTACAGGTGGCATGGAACTTGGCAGCAAAGATGAATATCATGCCCACAACCACATACATCCCTTCTCTGCACAATGTCCTAGCAGATCACTTAAGCTACTCCCTGTAGGACCCCCACAAGTGGACTTTGAACAGAGAGGTCTTCCTCAACATCACTCTTCAGAGTGGCACTCCTCAGATATGATCCCTTTGCTTCACCAAACAACTATCAGGTCCCTAAGTTCTGTACCAGGGACCCGTGTCCCACAGCCTGGAGAACAGATGCCTTCTCTTTCTAGTAGACATGGTAGTTCCTCTATGCCTTTCCTCCTCTGCCTCTTCTTCCAAAAATTCTTCTCAAAGCACAAATGGAGTCACCACAAACTCCTTTTGCCGGTCCATTTTGGTTGCGGCAACATTGCTTCCCTCTGCTATTTCACCTGGCAACACGGAATTACAGGAAAATTCCTCTACAGCTGCTCTCAGCAAAAAAGGATTGCTGCTCTGCCCAAACCTTCCATCTCTTAGCCTGACCCTGTGGATGATCGGGCTTGAATTCCTCAAAGACACCTCTTTTCTGAAGAGGTTGTACAAGCCCTACAAGAGGCTAGGAGACCCACTACTAGAAAAACGTCACCACTAAGTGGAAAAGGTTTTCCTATTAGTGCTTCAACATACCTTTCAACTGTCTAGATTTTTGCAGAATGTCCAGATTATTGGCTTATATTTTTGGTCTGTTCCTCATAAATGCGTGGTTTTCTGGTACATTATTGAGGAATGAAGTCACTAAATAATGACATGCATTTGAGTTTCAGACTTCGTATCCTTCAGAAAATGCATGCTAATATAACAACTTTCTAAGTTTGTGAGAGCAAATTTTAAAATCTGTCTTTATTTTGGGGTCTTTGTCTCCCCATTATTTAAGCATTGTCGGGATTTTTTGTGTTAAGAGGTTGAGAGGTATATGCTGCAAACATAATTAGGATCCACTCTTATTGCAGGTTCCTACTTTATGCAATACCTGTGTGAACATCTTCAATCAGGCTTGGCCTTCTCTTCCATAAAAACTTAACTGTCAGCTATTAATGCCTGCCTCCCTCTTAACCCTCCGCTTATGGCTAGGCCAGAAGTCAAACTTTTCCTCAGGGGAGTCCTGCATCTTAGCCCACCAAGAAACCCATCTCCCCCTGCTTTGGGATTTTAATTTTGTGTTAGAAAAGCTTACTCTGTCTCCCTTTGAATCAGCTTCTGCTGCTTCTCTAAAATTCTGTACTTGAAGAAACATTCTCCTCTTGGCTTTCGCCTCTGCCAGGAAAGTGTCTAGGCTACAAACTCTCATGGCCTTTCTCCTTTTTCTTATTTGTCACAAAGACAGGGTGACTCTCAGGGCTAATCCATCCTTCATGCCTACACTAGTGAACAATCTGTTCCTAAAGCAAGCTATTTATCTTCTCACTTTAATTCAAAATCCTGGGAAAGGATTGTACATTCTCCAGACATTCACAGGCAACTGGGATTTTACCTGGACAAAAACTAAATCCTTCAGAAAGACTGACCAGCTCTTTGTATCTTTTACCACCCCGAAGATGGACCAGCCACTCCCCAAACAAACTATTGCATCCTAGATTTCTGAGGCCATTTCTATCTGCTTCTCACACTACAGTAAGACTCTGCCTTCCTACCCTAAAGCACATTCCAGTAGAGCAGTGGCTTCCTCAGGGGCTTTCCACAATGGAGAGACTCCAGGTCTACCTCGGAGGTGGCCACTTGGTCCACCTTTGTCAAACACTGCAAGATTGATACTTTCTCCAATCAAGGTCAACCCTGTCCAGATTGCTGGACAATTCTTGTACACAGTAACCAGCCACCCTTTCCTTCCTCTATCAGCTTTGAGAATCACCCATATGTCAGAAATACTGTAACAGTGATTTCATTCAGGACACAGTACAGTTCTGTAAGAATTTACAGTAACAGTAAGTATCATACTAATCACTGTTACAGTATTCCACCCCATTTGACATCCCCTCCTTCTCTATCTCACTTCACTTTTCAATGTCCTCTCCCCCTTTTATCTAGACTTTGCTGTGTTATATGGATACAGGGAAGTTTTCTTGCCAATTTGAGTTACTCCTCCCCTTGCTGACCAATCAGCCTCTCAGTAGTCTTCAGGCCACTGGCTTGGAAATAGTCTGAGGATCCATGCTTGTATGTCTATCTTGCTACTGCAACACATATGAGATGAGGTCATGTGTTGGCCGGACAGCCAAGGCAAGATAAAGCTTTGGTACCCCAGCCAGACATCAGCAATGATAACATATATATCAAGAATACTATGACAGTGATCAGTAGGACATCTACTGTTATGGTAAGTTCTTACACAAGTGTACTTTAAGCAATCAGGTATATTGTGAGGTCTCATGGAGGAAGAATTTTTGGTCTTGTCTAGCACTTTCAGTAAATGATGTTTAGAGATAATTGTGGGAGCATGGGATTCAGATATTTCGGGACTTTGAACAAAAGTCTCGGGGTAAAGTTGGCACTTAATTTGTTTGCAAGGATATTGGCAATGTTTGCTGGGTCTGAAGCAGAGGCAGCATTATGAATAAATTCTGAGAAATGTAGGGTATTTTTTTTTAGTTTTGTACATAGCTAAAGAAGAATTTATGACCACCTTTGGCTTCAGGAGCCAGCCTAAATTCATGGACTCTCTTAGTGGACCTGATAGTGTGCTTTATTTTTTTATGTGTGCTTTTGAAATGATCACTGAGAAGTGGGTTATCTATCCACTACATAATATAAAGATTTTCTTTCTTTTGATTTAAAGTTTATTTAATGCAGTGGACCATCAGTGTGGTTTGTTTTTGAATTTCCCATGATACTTGGTTCTCATAAGGGCTTTTTTCTCAATGCATTTTTCTAAATAGGTGCATAATTCCTTAGGGAAGCTGCTGCTGTATTAAGGTCGAGGGAGGTGCAGTAAGAAGTGGAGTTTGATGTTTCATCACAGAGAAGGTTGACGGTGCCATGTTTATAGTCCTTAAATTCTGTGGGTTTTGCTGAAGGAGCTTTTGGAAGTTTAAAAGAGAAGGTCACAAGTTTATGGTCAGACTTCACTGGGGAAAGAGATACCAAAGCATTAATACAAAATATTTGTAAGAATTGGGTCGAATGCTATGTCCTCTAGAAAGATTTATTTACCAAATGCTCAAGGGAATTTTTGTTTATTAAGTCTATGACGTTTTGGACATATCCTACATTAGAGGTATAGCTGTAGCAATTTATTGAATGGTACTTATAGTCCCCAAAATATGGGAGTGTTGGTTATTAGGGATATCATTTAGAACACCAAGGAATCTTACATGGTCACCATGGGACAAAGCAGGTGTTTTGCAAGAAGTTATTAGTTGATAATTAATCTCAATGATAATGAAAAATTTGTAATTTCAATGGTTCCTTTCCCCTCCTTCACCTTATATACTGTGTGACTTGTGTTTTCAGATATTATAGTCTTTAACTAAAAATGCAGATGTAATACTGACTACAATAAGGACTATCTGTCTGCGGAAATGTTTTCCTCCCCTCTAAGAAAATGCCTCACATGAGTTATTCAGTTTACTATCAAAACCGAAAACATGTTTTTACAAAATTATCGAATTGTTTATCCGACTTTGGTAATACCGAATTACCAAAATGTCAGAAATGGTAACCACAACAATCAACATTTGAACATTGGAACGTCCAATGTCAAAAGTCTGTGTTACTGTTAATGCTTTTACCCTACACCCCCCACACCCCCTGCATATTATATATACCAATTCCATGACTGCACTACAATGAGAAAAAGGGAAAATTTCCCAATTCACACTGTACCGCAATTTCAGTTCAATATGATGACTTCAAAACAGCGAATGTGTATTCACTTTAGCTAATATGAATTCAAATATTTTCAGTTCGGCATTATGGATGTTGGTAGATTCCACCAACCTATATTCGACGAAACTGCCATTCCACATTTTGATAGCAAACTGGGTTATTCAATAATTAGGCCTCTATAACATGCCTAACTGCAAACAGTTTATGAAATGTATTAAGGTGTGCTTGTTCATTTCAGTGGTTCTTTCCCCTTCCCCACACAGCACAGTACTGTGAATAAAGAACCAGTAAAGCTCTGAATTAGCTGGGAACTTTCAGTACATTAATAACTCTTTGTAATTACAAAGAAAATTTATTGCAATAACAATGAAGAGCACTAAAAAAACATTTAGATGTAGGTATGCAAAACTGATGTATGCTAACTGATGATATTGCCCACAGTGTTTAGCCATTGCATTACTTTCAGAAGGTTCAAAATTCAGACTTGGCACCATTTCAATTGTACTGAGTCATACCTACCTTACTGTTTATGCGCTGAAATGGACAAACTGCAAACAGTGCATTGCAGCAGCGGCAGGTTTGATCTATAAGTACATAGTTTATATTGCAATATTTTTAAATAGGTAGTGAGTGATTAACTGCTAAATAATTTCATGGGCAAATTGCAAGATTAATCCACCAAGAACGAACCAACCCCCACGCAAGTACGGTAAGGTGCCAGGCTCAAAAGACCAAAAATTCAATTGCAAAAGCCAGCACACAATATAGCTACTTGTTCATCTCAAAGTTTAATCAAGCACCAAAATTTCCATCAGAATAGGAAGAACATAAAAATCTTTCCAAACACCAATTAGGTGAAAAAAAGCATACCAGTTTCAGCTTATAGCCTTCATCAGTGCTAACTAAATGTGCTCCCAAAAATCAACATTTAAACAAAAAATACATATTGCCACAACATTTTCATTGGTTAATTACAATTGCTCATTTAAACCAGGGGGAAACAATGCCCCTAATTTAATTATCCATATGCGTTCCTTAAACTTTAGTCAGCACATGCTTGGTAAGGCATAATATGAAAGTATTAAAGCCAGGATCATACAAAGAGGTATGTGTGAGCTAAGAATCCAAAGCTGATAACTCTGCCCAATGAGGAACATTAGTGTATAATGCACTAACATCAAGTGTGCAAAGCAACCAACCTTTTTCAATTTGCATTTCTGCAATTATATTCAGGAACTGGGTAGTATCTTGTATACCAGCCAGAACATGTACCAGAAGAGGTTTTATATATCTAGTCAGAAAAACAGAAAGGAGTTCTGTTAAGGAACCCCTCCCTGACACTATAGGTCTGCCCGAAGGCAGATTATAATTCTTATGGATCTTCGGTAACATGTAAAAACTTTGTGGAGTGGGATTTACCACTGTTAAATGATATTTGACTTCTTTGGAGATGATGCCTTCTTCAAAAGCCAAAGCTAAAAATTTGTCAATATCTTGTTTAAAGATCGATGTTGGATCCACAACCATCAACTGATAATATTGGTGGTCCGACAATTGATTAAGGGCCTCATTATAATACATATCCCAGTTCCAAACTACCACACCTCCCCCCATGTCCACATGGTTAATAACAATATTCTGATTGTCACTTAATCTGGTCAAAGCTTGACATTCATCCTTAGTTAAGTTGTCCCTGCCATCACGTGCATGTGCCTTTTTTAAAAAAATGTAAATCTTTCAATACTAAATTTTGAAATATTCCTACATGCTTATTCATGGGTGGCACAAATGAGGAAGTCCTAAATCGAAAATTCTGTGAGTCTCGGTTACCATTCTCAACTTGATCAAAATATAGTTTTACATTTGTTCCTTCTATGGTTTCTCCCTCCCTTCCTAGTTCTCCTAAAGGGAACTGAGAACTCCCTTTCTTGTTGGGCGGGAAATTAAATGGTGTAGTACCCTCATTATCAGTGGTTGATGAAAACTCATCAGCTGACATGTCAGAAGAAACTTTAGATTTTTTTAAAAAGAACGTCTTCTCTTTCTTTTAAAATTGGCCATTGCTGAAACCTTTTTGTCACTAAACTGTATTGCTTGCCTTGCTTCAAAGGGCTTACCAGTAGAATAATCCCTGATATCACGTTGAAATTTCGTGATCATCCTGGATTTAAGATCTTCTCTATTTGCATCAGTCCACCAGAAAGTAATGAAACCTGTTCCTTATACACAGGCCTATCCTTAAATACTTGAGCCTTCTCACAAAGATCAGAAATATTTTTAGAAAGGATTGTAATTCTGCGTTCATAAAATTCAATCAAAATCTTAACAAAAGCCATAGAGGTAGATTGCTGAGCCTCTTCCCATTGTGACAATAAAGTCTGATCAATACCTTTGACAAATGGTTGCATTTTTTACCCCAAGTCCCTATACAGTGATGTTTTTATTAAAATATGCCTTAAATAGCCTGAGGTGCCAAATCTGAGTTCTTATTTCTTTCATATGATTAAGCAAATTGGAAAAAATATAATTACAAGAGCTAAGCTCAGAAGTCTCTATTTCTTCCATATTAGTAGCTTGAGTACAGGAATCAAAAATATGTAGATCATCCTTATCTGCCAAAAGGCTTTGTATAATGTGAGTAAGATCCATTGAAAGAACTTACAAACCACAAATAAAGATCAAAACTTTTTAATTCAAGCCTTCCATTTTCCCCATTGTTGGTGCAATAGCCCACAAAATACTAAGAAGTGACCAACCTAGTGTAATTGGCTTAGAAACAAAACAGTATATGCAAATTAGTTAAAAAAAGACTACGGCCCTTTATTATAATTAGCGACAACTATTATGTCCTGAATTTGACGTAATAAAAATAGTTGCTAACCCTGAATGTTTTTAAATAACTGGCGACTGACTAGTTCTCGACATTCAAAACTAAGCCAAATATTGGGTAAATTCAAGTCATCAGCAAACTTATATCATAATGAAGCATTCAAAACTCCACCTATAGTCAAAAAAAATACAAAAATCCAATAGGTAGTCAAAAGGCAGTCAAAAGGCATTGGGAAAAGTCCAGAAAACAGCCTTTTGTATGTCCCCCATAATCTCTGTAATACATTCTTAATAAAAGGGAAACCAGTATGCTTTTTTTCACCTAATTGGTGTTTGGAAAGATTTTTATATGCTTCCTATTCTGATGGAAATTCTGGTGCTTGATTAAACTTTGATAACAAGTAGCCAAATTGCAAGATTGTCATTACCTCTACAGTGCCTATCTATACCTGCATAGCTTAATATTGAACTAATATTGAAAATATTATACTTACTGAAGGATTGTGGTCATGCCCCCCCCCACTTCTGCCACCAACTAAGCAAGTTGGTGTGGCTGCCTGCACTGAAGGTCATCATATCTCTGACAGCATTGTTCACTAGCTCATTTGCGAAGTCTGTTCCAACATGAATGTGGTAGAACGGTTTACCTAACACACCTTCCAGTCTGCTTTTTTAATTCCTCCAGGTCTTTTGGGTTTCTAATACCATGATGGGAATGGGCCCGATTCCTAAGTCAAAGTACAATTAAAGTTCATGAAATTAATATTGTTTCAGTCTTTGATGTCAGCCAGTAGTGCTCTTCACAGTACCTGCAATGTACCCAGTAATGACTCCTTCTGCAGTTCGTACGGAGTTACATGGATTGGTAGCATATCTAAATATGATTGTAAATCTTTTTTATAAGACCTGTTGCTTCTGCTACTATTGGAACTGTCTGGGTATCTTTCTTCTACATTGCTCTCATTTCTTCCTGCAGATCCTGGTATTTTATGACTTTGTGTCTCTCTGCGCGCCAGACACTATAGTCACTGGCTGTGGTGATTTCAATGATCAATGCTACTTTTTTTGTCTTCGTTTCTTGGACCACTATATCCACTTTTCTAGCATCTATCTTTTGAACTGTTAGTAATGCGTGATCCCATGTGATATAAATGTCATCATTTTCTATGATGCCTTGTGGCTCATGTTTCCAGTGTTTTTCAGCCACTTCGATAGCATAATGTTTGCACAATCCCCAGTGCAACAGTCTCGCCACATTATTATGCCTTTCAGTATACAGTCCTTCTGCCATTAGTGTGTCACAACCAGCAACAAGGTGTGTGACTTTTTCCAGTTTGATTTTACAAAACCTACATTTGTTTGTTTCTCCCACATGTTCAATGGAGTTTGTAAAGCAGCGTGCACGTAGCCCACTATCTTGGGCTGCCAATATTAACCTTTCATTTCTTCATTTGAATTCGCCTCTCCTTAACCATTCCTGCTTTATTTCTTGATCAACATGAGTTTCTTCCAGAAGTTTTCTATACTTGCAACTATATTTATGTTTTTTCCACATTTCTTGTCTTGTCATCTGGCCCTTCACCTTATATTCTTTCTTTTGTTTTTTGGCACATTCAGTCGCTGCCTGGTTTTCATCTGCTTCTGGTTTGAGTTCCATTCCTGCTTGATGTTGATATGCTTCTGCTAAATTAAGCAGAGAAGTCATCTTAGATTTATTCTCCTCATGTTTCAAAACTTTCATTACATTTTTGGATCCTGTGAGGTCAGTATCTGCTTCTGTATGACCTACAGAGTGGTAAAAGAAGAGTTTAATTTCCTTGACATACCACCTTGTGACCCTGCCCTGAGCTTTCACAGAACTCATGTTGCTTTGGCCAGAGTCTACTGCAAAATGATGCATATGGTATGCAAATGAGACTTCCAGGGTGCATGCTATGAAACTGTAAACCGTTCTGGTAGCAGAAAGGTTGTGCTAGTTTGAATTTAGCATGTCAAAGTTCAGACAGACATAGGCAGTACAGATGCGCGTGCTTATAGTTATTCGTCCACAATAGTATGAATATGCCTATGGCATGTCCA
Organism: Protopterus annectens; assembly: GCF_019279795.1. Taxonomy (NCBI): domain Eukaryota; kingdom Metazoa; phylum Chordata; order Ceratodontiformes; family Protopteridae; genus Protopterus; species Protopterus annectens. Next base: position 558,661,048 of record NC_056727.1, read on the forward strand.
TAGTAATTCGATTTATAGAAGTATGTGCCTATAAGCTTCATTTACACAAGAATTTTATGAACTAAACAAAACTTGCTGAATCATCATAGACATTCCCATTTTGTGTGCTTATGATCATTGCATTCAGGGCAGGGTTGCAAAACTAATTCCCAATATGTTATTTCTATGGAAAACATGTTACAGCGTCAGAGAGCAAGGTACAAAAGCGATAACTTCACTACTAAGAAGAGTCATTTATTTACTCATGGATGCACCCAAGATATATTGAGAACATATTTTTTGGGAAAGGGAGTCCAGCACATGGTGAGTAAGCTAAGGTGTGGAATTAAGTACTGCCACAGGAGGAGGGAGCTGTACCTTAGCACAGTGCAGGAAGAAAACTAATGATATAACATGCTTTACCAGGAGTAAGGCAAAGAGGAATGTAATTGGACATATTGCCACAGGCGGTTGGTTTCCCACTGTCCAAAATTTAACACCTGATATGGATTATTTGTTGTCACTACAAAAGGATGACTATGATGCAAAGGAAGATGGCATTGGGTTTATTCAAGATGGCATACATACCGGCAGCTTGCTTGGTAGACCTTCATCAAGCACATATATAGGAGGTACAGAAGGTTAGTGCTGCCTTGCAGTATGTATTAATATGACATTTATTCCTTAATATACTGAATGATTGCGTATACATTTAAAACATTTCTCTATCAAGTAATTCATCATTATGTGCCACAGTGGTGCAGCGGTTAGCGTTGTCACCTCACAACAAGAGGATGTCCAGTTCAATTCTCGGCTGGGGTGCCTTCTGTGAGGAGTCTGCATGTCCTCAGTGTGTTCACATGGGTTCCCTCAGGTGCTCAGATTTCCTCCCACATTCCAAAGATATGTGTCTGGAGCATTTTTCCCCAGGCCTCCGCTGAAAATGGGCTCTGTCCCAGTTGGACTTTCCAATAAACAAATGTTAAATAATAATAACAAATAGTAATAAAATTATCAGAAGTAGCAGTACATACAAGAAAAAAAAAACAGCACATAGTACACACAAACTTCATTAATTGCAGCCTTAAATAATACTTGCAAAGTTTTAATGACAAGTGAAGAGGTACGCATAGGTTATCTAAATACTTGCCATTTATTAAGAAGCACAGCCGTAAAATATACATCAATTATATGCTGTGGTGCAGGACAGCAGGCTGATGTTGACAGCAGAATGGCTGTTAGTGAAGTTGCTTTTATTCTCATAGTCATGACACAGTCTGAGAACAATGGCAGACAGTCACAAAGGGTACTAACAGAGCCTCCCTTCTCCCATATGGGTTGATAACTCCATAGTCTGTGATGCAGTCTCACACAGAGTTGCATCATGGTGGAACACCATTGCCAGAAGGGTGGAATCTCCTTGTAGCTTAAAGGCTCATTCCTGTAGACATGTTGAACCTCTGAAAGAAGACATGACAAAGCCGGAGGTTCAGTTGCACACTGTGAAGCCTCTACACAGAGGTGCTAGTTGAAGACATTAATCATGGCTGGCTCCAAAGTCACACAAAGCCTTGTCTGCACAGCACCAGATGTGTCATTAAATAGTTCAGGCACAGGCTACTGTCACTGAGAATCAGTTAGAGATGGTAAGAGTAATACAGGTTACATGTTAGGAAATTCATCAGTACCTGGGAATGATGGAGGCCGGGAACGATGCCATGGTGATCTTCACAGCCATGTCAGCCTCTGTCCACACACACTAGTGAAAACTTAGCAGACACACCTTGTTGAAAGTGCTAGATATGGCTGGCAGTGATGGACATGGACAGTGATGGATCTGTATGAGTGTGGATAAGTAGGCCATGTACCACGAGTGTCTGAAGAAAGTACTTCATCCATAGTTGTGGATTCCCCCAGGAATAAGTTAGTTAGGCATTGCCAGACTTCCACATCACACTCTAGGTCCTCTGAGTTAAGATCTTGGTCATGCAGTACTGTTCTGTCACTGCCAACAGTATTCCCTGCATCTACTAGGTCTTGTGATTGTAGTAACTCATTATCAAGCTCATGTGGAAGCACTTGCACCTGATGTTTTAGACCATCCCGTCAGTATCATTAGGGGACATCGTTCAAGACACAATACACATGTGACACTCACTCACAATTTTACATATTGTAACATAATTCAACCAACAGCAGTCTCAAAATGTGTCTGGAATAAATACACAATGCAACAAAACAACTAGATTTGAAGTACCTTGGTGCATAACAGCTAAGATGAGGAATGAGAACATTGGCACTTACCTGTATGGTGAAGGGAGAAAAAAATAAGAGAAGATGAGTCGGTAAATATATATCATGAAAAAGGGAAAGTTGTAACTACAAAAGCAATGACATATGAATACCAGTTTATATTAACTTTGTAATGACACCATCACAAAATTATACTTCTTCAGCATGCATCTGCAGAGAAAGGCTACTGTCTGGTTGTATATACTGCTGTATAATCCTGCACAGTTTTACAAGACAACCCCTCACCCCCTAGTGGTATGCCTAGCAACTGTGTCTCTGTCACTGAACACTGGCAAATGATGATAGCTATGACCATAGCAGCTATACGTTCATGTAAGGTGTGTGGAGGAATATTTGATTCACAGCCAATTGCAAGGTGCATAGGAAAGGCATAGCTTTTGCTTTTATAATCTATGTGCACAGAATGCGACTCTGAGTTGCAAAAGGTAGGAAAGGCACCATATTATAAAACCAGAGGCACATCTTGTACATACCATTTTTCATTTAAATGTCATTATATGGACATTTGCATTTGATATTTTTCGTAACTTTTCAAATGCTGCACATATGCGGAGTGTACTTCTCAATGAATCGCATCTTGCTTGTGCTTGTGTGCATCTAGCACAAATACTCACTATGTATATGTATAATATCTGTGAGTAAAACCCAAAATATTAAAACTGTGTTACCAATTTATTATTTTCTTAATTATAACTTCAAGAACTAGCATGTCTGATAATGGCATGCTATGTAAAATGTGCCAGAAAAATAACTAATATGTTCAACATTTTTTTTTAAATTATATTGTTAAAAATACTCCGGGGCGGCCATGGTGGTGCAGCGGTTAGCATTGCCACCTCACAGCAAGAGGTTCTCCGGTTCGATCCTCGGCTGGGGTGCCTTCTGTGCGGAGTCTGCATGTCCTCCCTATGGTCGCGTGGGTTTCCTCCGGGTGCTCCGGTTTCCTCCCACATCCCAAAGACATGCTGTAGGTAGATTGAACACTCTAAATTGGCCCTAGATGTGAGTCCGTGCATGTGTGTGCCTTCTGTGGAAGGTTGGGCGCCAGGCTGGCAACTTGACACTGTAAAACTCCACTGCTACTCATGAGCGGACAGGTGTTCTGCTGTGATGACCTCTAATTGGGAAAAGCCGAAAGAAGAATTGTTAAAATACTCCCACCTCCCATTTTTTATTGTATCCCTTGTTTCTTAAAATATCCTAAAATCAAAATACTGTGAAGTGTGCACAGGCATGCATCTACTGTTGGTTAGTTTTGATGCAGAAAAAGCATTTGATAGAGTCTGTTGGGACTTTCTGGTACTTACTGAGATGGCATTTCCAGGAAGAATTGTGGAGTTAATGAGGAAGCTTTACTCAGAGGCTAAGGCATACATTGAGAATGGTCCCAAATTATCAGATTATTTCCCCCATGGGCAGAGGCATGTGGCAGGGCTGCCCACTCTCCCCACTACAGTTCACTTTTTATATTAAGCTCCTTGCCATTAAACTCCGAAAAGCAAACATTAAGGGATATGATGTAGCTGGTGAGAAAGTGAAACTGACATTATATGCAGATGATCTTCTGATCTGCTCGACAGACCCAAAGTGAGACCTCCTCAAGGTCATGAATATTATAAAGGGGTTTGGGATGTTGGAGGGTTATTTGTTTAATGTAGATTAATTATTGATTAATTACACAAGTCATTAAGATCTGTTATGTCCCCCCCCCATTAGTTGTGCCATGGGGAATCCATTTCTACATAAAGACAATGAAATGATGTACCTGGGGGTGAACCTCGATCCATCTCTAGAACCCACTTTGGACAGAACGTATGGTGAAGTCTTGTTGAAAACTAAGCAATACATCAACCTGGAAAGGGTTGTGTCTGGACTGCAAACATGTGCAGATGATCACTTGGCTTGTACTTCCATTGATCTTGCATGCATCACAACATATTCTACTCCCCCTCCTAAAACTATTCTGGGTAGTTTGAGGAGCAGAGTGACAGTATTTATATGAGATAGAGAGATAGAGGAAGACCACATATTGTGTGGGTCCATTTGTCACTATCTCCACAGTTTGGAGGGGTTACTCTGCTAGATTTTGGGGCTTATACAGAAGCAGATATGATGCCTTTTCTACTATGTGGGAAACAATGACACTAGTGCATTTAAGATGGATATGGATAGTATATAATACTCTATTGCAAGGAGTAGGCCCACAACATTGTATTTATGACCCATTGTTGAGAAAGGCACTTAAATCTACTGTGGGTAATTTTGCAGAGCCACCATTAATGGACTGGATACTGTCACTGATCCCAATTAGGCATACCCCAGGCTGGGGGTTGTGTCAACCTCTCCAACTCCAGCATGTCAGGGGCTTCTAGGGGTCTTCTCTACTAAGATTAGCTTAAAGTTATAAATAGAAGGCTGGATTTTCAGGAATACCAGCAGATGTTTGGAGCTAAAGATACAGACCATTATGCCTTTAAACAACTGATGGAGAAAGCATAGACTCCCCCCAGGATAAGAACATCCTTTAGGAAGGTCTAACATAAACAAACATTTGGTGCCAAAGCCATAGATTAAAACTAAATACCAAGAAATGCATTATAGTACCTTTTGGGAAGTCAGCCACCCTGAGTAACTACTTCATTAGTAAAATACCCCTAAAAGTTGATTCATTAGTCAGGGATCTGGGAACTCATGCAGATAGCAACCTAGCCTTCGACCAACATGTGCCCAAGGTAGTAATAAAATCCTTCTATGTTGCTCAACTTAAAAACAGGGGCATGGCATCTAGGTACAGGGGGGTTATCATACCACTGTACTCAGTCCTCATCAAACTCATCATAGAGTATAATGACCCCTTTGGTATGTTCCTAACTAGACACATGCAGCAACTTGAATGTCCACAAAGGTTTCTTACAATAAGAATACAGAAAGTAAACACAATGTCCTATGCTGATCCCTTCAAAGCCCTGCTTCTTTACTCCATATCATACAGACTTCTTAGAGGTGATGTTTGCCTGGCATCCCTGTACCGTGGTTTGATGAACCTTTTGCACATTCACAAAATAAACAGCATCATAACTATTAGAGTAAAAGACCTAAATTTTGCTTGTGACATAAATAGGACATGTTTGAGAGACAGATATGGCTCTCAGAGAATTCCCATTCTCTGGAACAGGCTCACCATCCATGTAAAGCAGAGTTTCTCCCTATCCCTATTTCAGCTCAACTTGGACCAATGAATGGGTAATTGGAAATTATACAACGACCCTCCATTAATATTCCAAAACGTGCACATGTTGTAAATCAAAGACTTATACTAATAGAAAAAGGTCCAGTCGCCCGGACTTTTTCCATTAGTATGTCTTTTTTTTTGGACAGCAATGGAGAAAGGAAGAGCTCCGTTGCTGTTATCTCGCTATGTTAAATGAGTTTAATATAGCGAGATATTTAAAAAAAAAAGCAACGGAGATCTTCCATTCTCTGTTGTTTTTCTTAAAGCTGTCTCTCTATGTTAAACTCATTTAACATAGTGAAACAGCTTTAAAAAAAGCAACGGAGAAAGGAAAATCTCCGTTGCTTTTTTTTAAAGCTATCTCGCTATGTTAAACTCTTTTAACATAGCGAGACAAGTTTTTAAAAGCAACGGGGATCTTCCTTTCTCCATTGCTTCCACACACACAGTTCTGATGTACTGCGTAACCATACACATGCACAGTACATCAGAACTGCCGCAGAATACCAGACAGCTGCAGAAGGGCAGCAAGGGGGCATTATACAATGCCATTATTTAAGAAAAGTAAGTATTTTTTTCTTAAATAGTGTCATTGTATAATAGCAATAACCCACTTCTGGGTGTGGGTAATGCTGGATTTACCCATGGTTGTCTTTCTTTGGCCACTCAGGCTTCACCCTCATGACCAAACCACACCAACCGTGGGTAAATCCAGCATTACCCACACCCAGGCGTGGGTTATTGCTTAATTCATCCTTGGTCTGGCACCTATGTCTCTGATGGACAGATGCAATCAGTAAATTGCTCCTATATACATATATATATATATAAATTTATTTATATATATATATATATATATATATATATATATATATATATATATATATATATAGGCTTCCGCTGAAAAAAGGATCTTCAGCTCAGTCAGACAATCCTGGTCAACAAATTTAAAATAAATAAATAAATAAATAAATAAATAAATAAATAAAATATAAATCAAATCTGTGGGTCACATTTGGTTTGCATGACTAGGCTTATGAGGTCCCTAGTAGTCATTAGCCTAGTATACACCAATGAACTTATGAAGTTATTTGAGGAAGAGGAGAGGGACTGGCTCCCTTGGGTAAAACTGGGCATCAAGGTGATTATGAGCCCCTCTTCCATGAATGGCTTAATTTCAAAAGTTCACAGAATTATTTTAGACACCAAGAAAACAATGATAGACAAGTACAGGAGCACTCCAAATGAATATCTCTTTGGATGATTGGCTCAATATTCTGTCTATTCCGAGATATACTACCATTTTTTGGATGGCAGTGTCTTTTTAAATACTTTTATACTCCTGTAGGATTGGACAGAATGCTCCCTGGGCTGGTGTCCTCATCCTGAAGGTGTATGCCTGGGGACTTTCTGAGACTGGATGCACATTTTCTGGGATTCTGACCAGCTGTAGGCGTTCAAACCAAAAGTAGCTGACTAGTGTCAAAAACTATGGCCTGAAGAGGTGATCTTAATGTCATCCCTTTTTTAACTGGGCCACTACAGCACAACTGACTTGAGAAACCCACATAAGGCTCTTCTGCAAGTGGTGATGTTAGTAGCTAAAAATTTAATTACTAGGGCATAGAAATGTAAAGACCCTTCAGAGATATCAGGCTTCCCAATATTTATACAAGATGGAATGTGGAGTAGGGAATATACAATGTAGAACAGCCTTACAAGACAAGTGAAAAATATGGTTGCAGGCTATAAGTGCTGAGCCCCAAGGCCAGGAGGTGGCTGCGCAGGCAGAGATTAACAGACGATTAGGCGCAGTTTGTCAGAAAAGGATGACAGATTACATGGCATTTCAGGTAATGGTGAGAAACCATAACCATCCCCTTTTGAGACCTGGTTAAGAAATATGTTCAGTGGAAATGAAAAAGAAATGTATATAGTGTTACAGCGCTATGGCTGAACCAGGTATTTATTTCTAAGGCAAGCACCTTAACCATCACACCAACCTCCCACCCAATTGCCCAGTTTCCATTTGTTTATTGGGTTCTTCTTCTTATTTTGTGCATGAATATAACTTGTTTACTCATTTAAATTATTGTATTGTTGACTCCTAAATTTTACAGGCGTGTATTGATTTCATGCTTTGGATGTTGTTCAATGAAAGTGTTCTAAGCGAGTAAAAAGTAATTCCCAAGAACTCCCAAGTGTGTCTGATGCATTTCTTGGGAGCTACATTAACATATTTTACTTTAACTATCTATGCTTTAGATGATTCACAATCAGCTTTATAAAACTAGCATGATTACCTTATTTCGGATCAGTATGTGAAAAGATGCCTGACCATAATTTCAAAGAGCAACACAGAATTCTGGATAAATTGCTAAGTTGTTAGAAATGCTTCAATTGCAGACAGTAAGGCTTATATTTTTGGGGTGTAATTTCAATACTGATTAGCTAATCTTGTCTTTCAAGTGTATGATTAAAAATATTTAATAAAGCAACATAGCAGAACATACAAGCTCAACTAGGAAGATATTATGGGTAGAAAATTTTGTTTTTAAATACCTTTTGTCAAAAAAGGTTGACATGCATTTGGAGGTAGTTTTAGCAATTTCAAGCTTTCATGTAATTATTTTATATAAAACACTGGGCCAGATTCATTAGCATCTGCACTAAGTGTACACCCTTCTGAGTGAATAGATAACACAAGCATAACTCTCACTTTCTTCCTCCTAATTTTAGTTTTCCTACCGATTTTCTTGTAACCTTAAACATTGAGGGGAGATTCATAAAAGTTACCACAATGTGTAGACTATATCTACACTTAGGTGAATCTTTCTGAGTGAATAAACAGTACAAAAAATTGTGGTAGGGATGTTTATGAATATATGTTGTACACACTTACTGTAGGCATTCATGAATCTGGCCAACTTTACATAGAGTATTGGTTAGAAAAGACATTGCTCTCTTATTCATATCATGCTGTTTAGGAATATAAGAACAATACTGCAAGAAATATTGGAGACCATAGGATGCCTAGCCGGGTCCCCTTCAAAGTATTGAAACTGCAGAACATCGAACCTCTGATCATCAAGGACCAGAGGATCGAAGTTCTGCAATATCAAACTAAAAAAAAAAAACAAAAAAACTAAAACACGAAAACTTTTTATTTCACGTTTTTGCAGGGGGGCACGCCTCCCTGCATCCACCACATCCCCTGCTACTAAAATGTACCAACTCCGAGATCACACTATAGTGAAGAGAATGGCACTGTGCAGCACGGAATGGTAAATTTACAGTTCTCTTCACTGTAGTGCGATCTCAGAGTTGGTATATTTAAGTAGTAGGGGGTGTGGGAGTTCAGGGGAGCTTGCTCCCCTACAAAAACTTACAAGAAGACTTTTTATCTTTTTTAATCTATTCTTCTTTAATATTCAATATTGTAGAACATCGAACATCTTGTCCTTGATGATGTGTGGGTCGATGTTTTGCAACTTCGATCATTTGAAGTAGACCCACCCAACTATACATATCTTTAAGTAGACACACTTAAAAGCTTTTGCCACCCCCTGAAGAACTTAGTGCTCATCTCTAAAATCGAGCAAGGCTATACAGGATAACTTATATAATCATCAAGACTATTTTTAAAATTAGCCAAAGTAGTACTTTATTTGATCTGCAGTGATCACTTATTCCATACAGAGGAAATACATTGAATTAGGAGCCTTCCCCTGCTGTCAGTCTTGTTCTGTTTTTGGTATAGATTTAGGTTTCCAGTGAAGTTGTTTGTAGAGTTACTGGCTTTGTGAAGAAAGTCCTTTTAGAACATGTGAAAAGGGATAGCACATTTATATCATGTATCTTGAAAATAACATAGAGTTTTCTTTTTGTGAAAAGTCTGCAATGTCTGACATTTTGGACTATGAGTATTCAAAGGCAAAACTTTTAATAATTGGCTAAGGATTCAAGGTTATTTAAAAGGTTTTAATTGTGTCAATACTGAGGGAAGAAACAGCCTATGTTTGGTTCAGATATACTACATTCCAGTAATAGATGGAACAGCCTTTTGAGTCAGCTGTTATGTAGGAATATAAGGATTTTTTTAGAGCTCACAATATTTGGAAAAATAATAACTTGAATTATTAAGTAGAGAGATAACATCAACTATTATTATACAAAAGCACATAGCATAAAAAGGAAAAAGAAACAGTGTAATTTGATTATAAAACAACATCATTTAAAATAACTGTTATCTTGGAAGCTTGGGATTGCACTGGACTATGATTCCAAAATTTCAGTAAGTATGAAGTTGTAAGGAAAGATCACAAGGGACGGAGTGATGTTACTAATTCATACATCTATAAATAGTTTTGTGGACAAAAAAATGAAGAAGAAAAACAGAAACTTTGAGTATTGCATTTAAGAGTATTACCAGATGAGGAGAAATTAAAATTGTGTTAGCATATAGAAAACCAAATACTAGTTTAATGGCACAGATTACTTTTATGCAGACATTAAAAACTTTCTTAGATGAGAAGCTAATTTTAATTTTGGGTGACTTCAAATATGCAGGTATTAATTGGAAAACTGGATCTTATAAGTCACATATTTAATCTTCTTTCATTGGTATGATGTATGAACAAAACCCTTCTCAACTAGTGGTGGATTCCACTAAGGGGCACAATAGTCTGGCTCTGATATTGGTTACTAAACACAATTTAATCTCAGAAGTTGTCTCAACACCTTTAGGAAATTCAGAGCACAACTCAATCTACTTTAAGATGGTCAACAATCATTCTCTAGCTGTCAGAAAATAGATTCTTTAATGAAATGGATAAGTTAAACAAAGGTGAACTTTTGCATGAATTGATGAATGTGGACTGGAACAGGAGAAGTCAAAACCTGGGGGATTACAGCAGATGTTTGATGGTCAGGAGGATTTGTGTAATATCTTTAAACAAAATGTAAACTGATAAAAAGGGGGTAAACAGTCTAATGGTGGAATAGACTTTTATTAAGATTATTAAAGAAAAAAAGATGTTAACAATCATAGCACATAGTATAATGTGTAATAAAGATATTTAAACAGTAAAATCGAAAGGTGGAAAAGGGAACTGAGCATTAAAAAAAAACATTCCTATTGGGAATCTTTAATTGCGACCAATGAAGTAAGTCAACACTAAGAAATCACAACATGGTTAGGAAATATTCACAAAATTATTGAGGGAGTAACTGATAACCATATTATTGCAGAGCTATTTAATGGTTATTTTGCAGATGCTTCCTTCCAAAAGAACTTAAAATCAGTTCATCAGGTTTTGATTAAATCTGATCTAGAATGTCTTTATATCTCTTTGGATGATGTGAAGAATGTTTTATATAAAGTTAAATTGTTCAGTAGGTCTTTATCTTACCCCATGTAAATTTGTATAAGAAATGTCCAACTACCTTATATTACCTCTGTTAATGATTTTAATAGGTTGCTTTTTCATGGTGGTTGAAGAAATCATAAACTGATGAAATTTATGAGAGGTGATTGATATCAAGTGTTAAGCTATAGATCAATATGTTTGACTTCCATCATTGGGAAACGTTTTGAGAGAGGCTTATTACAGCATTTAATCAGAGAAAACAAATATGTCATAGAAATGGATTACTGACAGTCTGGATTTATCAAAGATAGATCCACATTAATATATCTTTATTAAACAAGGAACATTTTTATTAAATTATCACTTATGATATAGGCAATCATACATTTATATAAATGAAAACAAACCACATTGACATATCTTTAGTTGGAAACATTATACATCACTTTTGATCTATCCAGTCATTGTCAAGCAAACATTACATAGTTCATTCAAATCATGCCTTCTTTTATACCTCATTCCTCCTCCAGAATGTTATCCTGCATGTATTGTTCCCACAATTCCCATTTTTTCTATTTAATTTACTCTTACTCTTTTCTAAATATCCCATTTCCAGTTGTTTATCTCTGTTACTATATTCACTACTTCTAGTACACATTGTTTAGATTTTGATTTCAATTTTCTAGTAACTGTTTTTGTTAGCCACCATAATTAGATTCAGCAAGGCTATGTTTGGGCAATTCTGATTCTGTATCAGAAGTAATTTCCTTAGTTATACCAATTTGCTCAACCAGTGTTTCTGATAGAGTAGTCTGCAGGGAACTTTAAAAGTCTGCCAACTCATTGTACTCCCAGAAAATATGTTCCAAATTACCTCTTTCTTCCCCTTCACACCTCCAACCTTTGCTATCTACATGAGGAAAAATTCTTTGGAGTCTACTTGGAGTATAAAAATACCTATGTAAACACTTCCAAGCAAAGATCCTAAATCTTCTAGACTTTGTTGCATATTTGGGAGACAAACATATATCCCATCATTGTTTCTTTGTGAATTACTTATCCAGTTTCCCTTTCCAATCCTTTTTAACTTCCTATGATTGATTCTTATAGTTAACATGCAATACTTTATATGGTCCACTAATTATTCCTGTTTTAACAGCAGCTTCTGTTCTAGATTTTACTAAATCTCTACCAGTGTGCTGGTCTTTTACTTAGGATCCCCATATTTCTTTCTCTTTGCTTATACTCTGACGTCAATCCTTGATGGGGAAGACAATATCTAGCCTGCAGTCCAAATAAATTCTTGGCATGTTTCCATTCTATTACCTTCCCCTCTCTATTTGCTCTCAGTACATTGGTTCCTTTGCCAATTTTCTCCAATAAATTCCAGCCACCTCTTGCTTATTGTCTTTATCCCTAACTGGAGTCATCAGAATTTCCTTTCTCCACTCCAGTGTTATCTTAGTTCTTAGAACACTTGCCACTACATTATGAGTATAATTTTATGTATAGTTATTGTTATTCACTTTAAGGATCTGCATCCAAAATCCCAGTCTCTCATTCTTTCTTGAGATTTCTCTGTTTCATCATCGTCTATTTCTACTTTGAATTATAGCTTTCTATTTGTGCTAGGTACAGGAGCCTTAACTGTGTAGCTCTGAAATACCCTTCAAATCAGGTAATCCCAGATCCACATTAATATATCAATCCAATTTCTATGAGAAAATTATTTTTTGAGAGAAAACAGGAAGACTTGCATGGTAGTTTACATAGGTGCCTCCAAAGCCTTTGACTCCTTACATCATGATAAAAAAAAAACTTAAAATCTGTTCATCAGGTTTCTATTAAATCTGATCTAGAATGTCTTTATATCTCTTTGGATGATGTGAAGAATGCTTTATATAAAGTTAAATTGTTCAGAAGATCTTGACCTTACCCTATGTAAATGTGTGTAAGAAATATCCAACTACCTTATATTACCTCTGTTAAGGATCTTTAATAGGCGGCTTTTTTATGGGAGTTGAAGAAATTATAAATTGTTTCAATTTTATGGGAGGTGATAGACATCAAATGTTAAGTTATAGACCAATAAGTTTGACTTCAATCATTGTGAAATGTTTTGAGAAGGGCTTATTACAACATTTAATCAAAAAAATTATGGCATAGAAATGGATTACTGACAATCTGGATTTATCAAAGATAGAGCTGCATTAATATATCAATCAAATTCCTATGAGAAAATATGTTTTTGAGAGACAAACAGAAGACTTGCTTGGTAGTTTACCTAGGTGCCTCCAAAGCTATAGACTCCTTACATCATGATCAAATAACTGAATGTTTACAAAGATTAAACATAAATGTATATGTTTTGAACTGGCTAATAAACTGATTAGCAGAATGGGAGCAATATGTTAAATTTAAAGGTAAGAGTTCTGGGTAGTTACTTATTAATAAGGGGGCTTGCAAAGGTCAAGTCACATCAAACAAATTTTGTGTCTGGAAGTATGCAGACAATTGTAAAGTTGGGGATGAGATCAGAAATCTTAAGGATGTCAATGATTTAAATTTGTATTTAAGTAAAATCCATGCATGGACAATGTGAAAATGTCTCAAGTTTGAGTATAAAAAATGTAAGGTTTTGCAGTTTGGACACCACAAAGAATTAAGATTAGAAATAGATAGTCAAGAACCTGAAGTGGCAAAACAGATTAGGGATCTTGGGATAATCAGTGGTAATAATTTGTCTTTCAGGTTATGTACACTAGATATTAAAGTTAGAGACATTAGAAATAATCTTTGGTACAGTGTATTGAGGGGACCTAAAGGTTCTAAAGGCATTATAATAGCATTGATAAGACCAATTATTTAGTATAATTTAACATTTTGTACTTTATCCATGGCAGATATTGTAAGTATCAAATTTCTCGTAGTATCCTTTTGGATTCTTTGGCTGCCTATCTGAGTTTCTTGGTATTGGTAAGTATCAAACTGATACAAAGGAGATATACTAAAATAATTACTTTTATGAAAAATTTTAAGTATGAAGAAAAGTTAAAACATTTAAATCTTTACAGAATAATTTATAGGTTGTAAGAGGTAAATTGTGCCTAGCATTCAGGACATCTACATAAGAAGCGTTAATAGGAGATGTATGTCTTTCATTAAAAGATCAACTTGTTAAAATGAGAAAAATGTGAATTTTGTTCAGAACAAAATTAACATAACTAAAAAAGAGATGGTTTTATTACCCAAAGTATACTGATATTGTTAAACTTTTAGTTATGTACTTACCATAACTTTAGATGTATGGGATCCATCTCGCCTACATTCACTACAGATGGGTTCGGAGTCGATCCTCGGCTCCGACTCGGCCTCTATACAATAGAACACAGTCTCTTATTGGCTGAGTTACCTCGTATCCCAGGATGCACCACTACTGCTTCCCCAGATCTTGTTTGTCCGCACACATGCACACACACATAGACTGTTGTTATAACATTGCCAGGTGTTCCAAGAGAGGAAGAAGTTGAATTTGGATCGTCCGGTCTCTTCTGGTCTACGAGGCAGGGGGAAGGAGGGTGGGTTATTAGGAATGTAGGCAAGATGGATCCCATACATCTACAGTTATGGTAAGTACATAACTAAAAGATGTAATGTGATCCTATCTCGCCTACATTCACTACAGATGGGACAGCGTCCCTAGCACCTAATTCCTGGGTGGCTCACTGGAAAACGCTCCTGAGAACCGTGGAACTGAAGGAAGCTCGGCCCCTAGATGCCACATCCAATTTGTAGTGAGAAATAAAGGTGTGTAGAGAAGACCACGTAGCAGCCGCACAAATGTCACTAATAGAGAGTTTGGAATGAAAGGCTGCCAAAGTGGCCATAGCCCTGGTAGAATGAGCTTTCACTGGAACTATAAGCTCCTTATTTGAAATGAGGTAAATATGACTGATACAGTCCCTGATCCACTTGGCAATAGTGACTTTCGTGACGGCTTTGCCCAATTTACTATCCGAAAAGGACACAAACAGTTGATCTGATTTTCGTGCTTGGCGTGTCCTATCCAAATAGAAATGTAATTGTCTGTGCACGTCTAAGCTGTGAAAGGTATACTCAGCTCTGTTTGAATACTTAGGGAAAAAAACGGCAAGTCCAGTGATTGCTGCAAACAAAAGTTAGAACAAACCTTTGGTATAAAGGATGGGTTTGGTCTAAGAGATACTCTATCCTTGTGAAATACCAGGTATGGTGGTTTGACAGATAGGGCTTGAAGTTCTGAAACTCGCCTGGCTGATGTAATAGCAACTAGAAGAGCAGTCTTCCAGGAAAGAAATTTTAAGTCACAGGTTGCTGCCGGCTCAAAGGGAGATGAGGTTAATGCACCTAACACCACGTTAAGGTCCCACGGTGGTGCAGGATGAGATATAGGGGGCCGTAGAAGCCAAGCTCCTTTAATAAAAGCTTTGCACAACTTGTTGCTCATTAAAGATGGTTCTACGCTCTCGTGAAAATTGGAAATAGCAGCCAATTGAACTTTGATGGTAGACACCGAACAACCTTGGTTGAACAGGGAAGCTAAAAACTTCAGAACCTCTGACACCGAGGCTGTCATAGGGTTTAATCCTCAGAGTTGGGCCCAAATAGCAAACCTCTTCCATTTATTGCTATACATCTTTGTAGTAGAAGACTTGTGGGCCGAGGACAAAATATGCATGACTTCAGGGTCGAAAGAATGGCTCCTAACTATGGTCGGAAGAGGAGAAGCCAAGCTGCTAACTTCAACGAATGGAGGGACTGATGGAGCTGTCCTGACAGATGCATCAAGAGGTCCGGAACTTGGTCCAGGAACCAGGGACCCTCCAGTGCATATTTGTGAAGAAAGGGGAACCAGACTTGACGAGGCCAGTATGGGGCGATTAGAATCATTTTGCTTTCCAAGCGAATCACCTTCTGAATCACCTTGGGGAGAAGGGGAACCGGTGGAAAAGCGTATAGCAGACCGGGGGGCCAAGCTTGGACTAGAGCATCCTTGGGGATCTCCCCCGGAACTGGGGTGAGAGAGAAGAACTGCTGGCATTTCACGTTGAGGGGAGTTGCGAAAAGATCGCAACAAGGAGTTCCCCATCTCGTGAAAATCTGTGTTACCACTCTGTCGTTCAAGGACCACTTGTGAGGGGAGAGAATAATTCTGCTCAGTCTGTCGGCTATCACGTTGGATCTCCCCGGAATGTGTGTTGCCACTAGGAAACGTTTGGTAGCAATCGCCCAATCCCATACCTTCATGGCCTCTCTGCAAAGGGGGTAAGACCTGGTCCCTCCTTGCTTGTTTAAGTACCAGACTACCGACATGTTGTCGGACTGAATGGCAATCGTACCCTGGGGGAGGTGATCGTGCAGTGCTTGCAACTTTAAAAGCACCGCCCTCATTTCCAGGATATTGATGTGGAGAAGACTCTCGTCGGTGTGCCACATGCCTTGGACCGACCTGTCCAGATAATGCCTCCCCCCACCCTGTCTGGGAGGCATCCGTAGTCAACGTGGCCGAGGGGGATGGGGGAACGAAGGGTCGCCCTAGATTCATGTTGGAGGAAAGAAGCCACCAACGAAGATCCTGTTTGCACGTCTCTGTGATCAAAATGTGGTGACTGAGGGGAAGGTCTTGATAACACCACTGGACTGATAGGAGCCACTGGAGTATCCTCATATGCAACCTTGCCAAGGGGACCAGAAGAATGGTGGCTGACATGGAACCCAACAGCTGCAGGACCATTCTCGCTGGAGCGCGACGTCTGAGGAGTAATGCCCGAACCTGAGACTGCAACGTTGCTATCCTTTCCGCAGGAAGATAGACTCGCATCTGCCTTGAGTCTATTTCTGCACCAATAAACAGAATACGCTGCGATGGCAGCAATACGGATTTTGTCCAATTGAAGGTGATTCCTAAGGAGTTGCCTAGAGAGATAGTGGCTGCTAGAGCTTTCAAGAGTAGATGCCTGGAGGTGGCAGTTAGGAGCCAGTCATCTAGGTATGGAAACACCTGGAATCCTAGACTTCTCAGGTGAGCAGTCACCACCGCCAAACATTTGGTGAACACCCTGGGGGCTGTGGTGAGACCAAAGGGCAGGGCACGGAACTGGAAATGACTGTCTCCTAGGCTGAAGCGCAAGTGTCTCCTCGACGCCTGATCTATCAGAATGTGATAATAGGCGTCTTTGAGATCTATGGAGCACATCCAAACACCTTTCTCCAAAAGTGGGAGAATGGATTGCAAGGTGACCATCCGGAATTTGGACTTTTTCACTAATTGGTTTAACTTGCTGAGATCCAAAATGGGCCTCAGGTCCCCGGTCTTTTTTGGTACCAAAAAGAATCTTGAGTAAGTCCCTGATCCGGCCTGATCTGCGGGGACAGGTTGGATGACTCCTTTTTGAAGCAGCTTCAATATTTCGCTGGCTGCAAGATCCCATTGACTGGGTGGCGGGTCCGGGATTCTTTGGGATGGTGGGGGGGGTTGAGAGAAGGGAATGGTGTAACCTCCGGCGATGATTCGGAGCACCCATTGGTCCTGAGTGATATTTGCCCAGGCCTTTAGGTGCCTCGAAAAACGACCCCCGACTGGCTCCGAAGCTGCACAGTCGGGCACTCCTTCAGGGATGCTGGAAGGAGGAGGAGCCACGAAAGGACTCGCGGTCTCCAGTGTTGCGGGGGCTTCTGCCACCTCTGGGACGGCGTCTCCCTGAAAAATTTCCCCCTCCTCTGCCTCTAGAAGGGGAATCGCTCTGCTGAGACGAGTAAGGCTTTTGAGACTTACGGAACCACATTTTCCCTCCTCTTCGAGCCTTGGGATAGGGTCTGAAGGGAGTGGAAAACCGGGCCCCTACGGCAGTTAAAGTCTTACCCTCCTGTTCGCAGCGAGTCAAAGTGTCCTTTACCTTGGGTCCAAACAGTGAGGACCCCTCAAAGGGGGTGTCGGCAAAGGAAGACTTAAAGGCCTCCGCAAAGTGACACAGGCGTAGCCAGGCTTGTCTCCGTAGAGCAACACCTGTTCCGCGCTCTGCTCGCTCCTTCGGCTGCATAAGAAATGAGCCTCATGGACGAGTTGGATAACGAGGACAGGGTAGCCAACTGGGAGTTAACCGTTTGGGCCAACTGCTCAGGTAAGTTACCAAAGAGGGTATCCAAAAGCTCCTTGACCAGATCCCTCTGCAGTCTTGTGAAATGCGTCAAGTAGTTCAGAGACCTTAATGTAAAGGTCGCTGAAGCAAGGGTGCGCTTCCCGTACCGATCCATGCTCCTAGACTCCTTATTAGGAGGATGGACGGACATTGAAGCCTCTGCCACATCTTGCTGGTGGCAGATGCCACCACCAAGGCATCTACAGCCACACCTTTCGAAAGAAAGTCCTTATCAGGGGGAGCCGAAAGGAATTCATTGGGGTGAGCTGGCACCGGTTCAACAGAATCCAGGTGTTCCCACGCCCTTCGAGAGATCAAATCCAGAAGCTCATCAAAGGGCGGAGACACCCAGGAGGCGGAGGGCTGAGCCCCGAAGGCCTTGAGGAAAACCGACTCCTCAGCAGAAGGGGGTTTGGACTGCCAGTCGCCTCGTTGTTTAAGGATCTCCAAGATGTCCGCAAAGGATACATCATCCGAGGACAACTTGGGGGACCCCTCCGCATCATCGAGGTCGGTATCCGAGGTGAGAGACTCATCAGGGGAGTCGACGTGCTTCCTCTTGCACTGTTTCTTCCTAGGAGATTCATCTGAAAGCGTTTCGGAGGGACCTCCAGGAAGAAGGGAACCCCCAATGGGGGTAACCTCAGGCCCAAGGGCTCCGCTGTTATGAGACAGGGGGATTGCAAAGGAGCCAGTCTCCGTGCCAAGGGAAGGTGGTGGTGAGATGGTAGAAGTGGCCAGAGAGGATTTGGCCAAGGCACTTCTCATGGCCTTGAAGGTGGGACCCCCAGAGTCCTGGGATGGTTCAACCCCCAAGGCCACAACAGCAGTCGGAACTCCCGCAGCCGACGCACCGAGAGAGAGACTCAGAACCAAAAGGATCGGTCCCGAAGCGTCCCCCCCGGGGCCGACAGAGGAGGTTCGCGTACCGAACCCCGACCCGAAGGGCAGGGTTGGAGTTAGGGTCGGAGCCGACCCGACAACCTCCACCGGCTCCACCAACACTGACTCCAACGGCGCCGAAGCTGTTGGAGGAGGAACCAAGAGAGCAGGATGGGAAATCGGCTCCGGAGCCGACTGGGCTGGAGCCGAGATCAATTTTGCAAAGACCAGAGACTGAAAAAGCCTTTGAAGCACCCTGTCTACATCCGAATCAGACATCCTCGACGACCGAGAAGAGACCGACCGGGTCCGAGTCGACTTCTCCGCCGGCTCCGAAAGACTGGGGGACCGGCTCCGTATGGGTTCAAGAAGTATCGGCGCCAAGGGAGATTCCACTAACACTGCAATTTCCCTCGGAGCCAATGGGGACTTCGGCACCGAAGGGGAAGAGTCTGAGCGGGCAACCCTCATCGGCTCCGAAGGCAGTGGAGCCGATGGAGATGACTCGCCTCTCGACGCCTGAGCTCTCAACTCCGAAGCCAGAGGAGTCGAGGCTGGAGACATCGAGGCAGACCGTTCCGCCCTCGGCTCCGAAGTCCGTGGAGCTGACGGAGAAGCCTGCCATGACTTTTTAGCTACCGGATCCGACGGGCTGGTCGGAGTCGAAGATTTTTTCTTCCTCGAAGGGGAAGAAGAAGATAGGGCTTCCTCAAAGGAAGGGGTAATAAGCCCTTTCAAAATCAACTTATTTTTCCTCTCTTGGAGGACGCGAGAGGAAAAAGCGTGGCAAACGCTACAGGATTCCTGGAGGTGTTTCGGGCCCAGACAGTAAACACACAAAGAATGGTCATCCGTAATGGACATTTTATAACTACATTTGGAACATTTTTTAAAACCTGATGGTCTATGTTCCTTCGACATGGCTATCAACACACTAAACTTCAAAAACTAAACTTCAAAGACTACCACAAACGACAGCCTAGACTCTAACTAAAACGCCTAGGATAGGGCAAGGCCCCTCTAACTTAAGCGGGATCACTTACCACAAAAAATACAATTTTTACCACAAAAAACTTAAAATACAGATTCACACAACAACAAGTAGCTGTTAAAACAGATTTTGGGTGAGTTTTAGCAAAAACTAGACAGAAATAACTTCACTAAGAGGCACTTAGCTCAGCCAAGTCCGAGACCACGTCTATGCTGTAGAAGCGGCAAACGAGATCTGGGAAAGCAGTAGTGGTGCATCCTGGGATACGAGGTAACTCAGCCAATAAGAGACTGCGTTCTATTGTATAGCGGCCGAGTCGGAGCCGAGGATCGGCTCCGAACCCATCTGTAGTGAATGTAGGCGAGATAGGATCACATTACATCATTCTTTCCCACAGCATTAGGGAATCAGAGACCTTTGAAATTTTAGTCAACTAGATAATTCTATTGGAGAAAACAAGTACTTAAATAATACACAAGAGTCTCCCATATTAAAGGTCTAGACAAATAATGGTGGCAAGGGATTAAGTTTATAATTAAGTAAGTAGAACTTCAAATAGAATTGGACCTTTCCTAGCTTGAAAAGTAAGACATAGGTCACCTCAGAAAATCAGTAAGCCACCAAATATAAGAATAAGCTACATTATTCTACTTTCTGAATATCACATACATATAGATATATATCTATATATGTGTGTGGTGTGTTTGTATATCTGGGTATATATGTGTTAGCAAACATGTGTGCGTGCATGCGGATACATGTGGCTTCACTACATTTTGTTGAAGTTTGTTTGGCTGACATAATGTATTGGTTAGAAATCTTGGGAGCCTCCCCAGAGTTAGTCTTGCATTTATACATACCAACGGGGCACTGTAGTCATTAATAATGGGTCTGTTAAGGGAGCAGTACAGCAGTATGAGGACTTCCTTGAATCTTCAGGATATCTTCCTGGAATTTTACTGGGTCAAATAGAAGGATTGGTTAACTATGATGGAAACATAATGACCGAATGAGAGAGAGTTGTCCATCTAGGTACCTAGGTCTTAGGTCTCTCCTAAATGGATTACCATTTATAACATGTAAGTTTTTGTAGGGAAGTCATAGTGGCTATTCTTCAGAAATTAAGCACAAACCCTGTAAATAAGCTGAGGTTTAACATTTTAAGCAGAGGCATGGGTAGTGCATACTTTATACTGATGACAATGCAGCCTGGTATGTTCACTGGTCCCATAGAGATATTATTTTTAACCTTGGAAAAAAAATTCTCATTCTTGTTCCAAAGTGATTCGATGAGGAACAAAATTTTCACAGATAAAGGAGGCAACAATGTAGGTAGATGAGATAAAATTACCACAAAATTTTACTACTAAAATATTGGCAATATCCATGGTATGAGAATGTATGATATTACTATAAATGAACTAAGTGGATTATTGGAGACTGGTGGTTATTCCATAATTTTGTGATATAACTTTAAGAAAAAAATGTAGTTTCCTTTAGTATTTGTAGCTTTCTTAAGCTCATATTTCATTTTATATTTATTAATAGTGCACTTAAGTTTCTTGCTTACATTTTTCAAGTGCTGACGAGGTAGGGAGAAGGGGATTTGTTGAACCCTTTTGTTATTTCCATTGTTTTGTCAAATAGCTTATTAAGACAGACGTTCTACCAGAGAGGTTTATTTTTTCAAATGACAATCATTTTAGGGCAAATGGATTCTGACTTTTCTATGTAACTGTTTAGGAATTGATAAAAGTCAGACCTGAATGTGGCAGATCTCTCAGTTGGGTACATTTATGGGAGATTGTTGGGAAGTTTGCCTTGGTCTTCAAGCTGAAGTAATCTTGTCCTGGAGAGGCCCCAGAGGATAGCCTTATTTGGTGATGGGATGTTACCCCTAGGCCTGATAAAAATGGTTGATCTGTGTTCAGATTTAATCAAGCATGAGGGGATGTGGGGTGATTACAGATGAGAGCTAGGTTGGTAAGGGCCAAGGATATTAAAGCATATACTTTGTAGTTTTATAATTTGCTCCAATGTATTGGTATTAACAAAATGTAGGAAATGCTAAGCATATTCATTTTTAGAGGTGCAAGTGTGACAATCAATGCTTGGATAATTGAAGTCCACAAGCATGAAGGGATTTAGTTTAATATTTAACCCCTCAGTGATGTTAATGTAGTTTCTGTGCTATATGGCAGACATTACTGGATATCTATAGCTACCAATGAAGTAATAGTTGAATTTCTTAAGGGTGATTTGGATTTACAAAAACTCTAAGCTAGATTTGTGGGCAATTTGACATGAGATTATGGTGTTTCTGACTAATGCAGATACTTCCCTACTGTTATCCGTGGGCCTAAAGGTCCTGATAAACAGGGAGTGCTCTCATTGTATTGAAACCAAATATGAATGTATTCTGGCAGCAACTTAATCTTAAAAACATTGCCACATAAAACCTATTAATGTTAATAGCTCATTGCAACATTTTTAAAATACCAAAGTTCTTTCTTGCATGCAGTCACTCAAATTCAGTATCCAGTAGCGGAAACAGTGATTGGATTGTCTGCTTGCCTTGAGTGGTGACACTCTCCAAAAAGTTAGCTTCTCACTGGTTCATTGCCTTGTTGGGGCTGAGCCAATAAGAATGTAGAAAGCAGAGCAGTTATCATTTAAAGCAGAACACTGGGGCAGTTGTTACTTCTATACTTTAAACTGGAGCACTCTACAAGAAGTGAAGTAGTTAACAGATATGTACCAGGTCATGTTGCATCCGTGAGGACATGGAGTCTAGGGTCACAGTGCTGATTGGTCTTATGAGATACGTGGTGGCAGACACTGGTTCCATCTTTACCTCCACGTGGAGGATTGCCAGTGTCACCATCACTGCATACACTGGCAGTGTTATTATTGAATACTGTAAATACCAGGAGTGGCCATATGGGGAACCATCTTAGAGCACACAGTCCTTATATGCATGTGGAAGTGTACAACATTGTCCCACATTCTTATTGTGGGTTGCCGTGACAACCACCCACCACTAGGACACCTTCCCAGAGGATTCCATCCAGATCATGGTTACTCACTCATACACCATATTTGTTAGTGGGAACGCAACCCCCATTGCTACAAGCTAGTGGAGTATTCACAGGTCATAGTCAGAAAGTGACATTTCCAGTCCATTGCAGGAGGAAACTGTTCTGGATAAAGAACACCTATCACCCCAAACCACCCCTCTTCACTTTCCGTGACATGCTACTCCCTCCTAGTGTGTGTGTGTGTGTGTGTGTGTGTGTGTGTGTGTGTGTGTGTGTGTGTGTGTGTGTGTGTGTGTAGACAGCCATGTATCAATGTGTCCCTAGATACCCTTGCACACATTCATGACTGTGTGGTGTATGTGAAAATGTCTGATGTACAATACAACCAATAATTCACTGCCAGGCATAACCCAGTGTTAACACTGCATGCATCATGTTTGTTTTATGTAATACTGAACTGTCACTGTATGACTGTCAGTGTTTATATACCTGGTCTATATGTTACTGCTTCACCTGTGGTACCAGCTGTGCCTGTCACTACCAGCAAGGGTGGTTGCAAAGCTGTTGTTCCACTACACTTTTATCAGATGCTCCTTCCCTGCTGTGTGTGTGTGTGTGTGTGTGTGTGTGTCTGTGCAGTCCAACAGTACACTCAACTCACTATTTTAATCCTAGAGAAAAGTTCTGTAGAAATGCACACGCTAATTGGCATTAGCCAGGCTCCTGGATTACTGCATTACAGTGCAGGCTTCACCACTGAGACTACTGTAACATTACAGCATTTTCTGAATTGCACCAGCATAACATACTCAGCAATCCTTTTAAAAACAGGACTGCATAGTGTGCTATATATTTCTGAATCCTGGACAATCTGTTTGTTTCTGTGATATGGACTGTCAAATACATTTTCAAAACAAAATGTGCCTACACCTTTTTGATCACTTATATGGCTTAAAGTTACTCCTACTTAAATATTCAGCAACACCTTCTTTGTGCATTCTAAGATGAACTGAAGCACTTTTCTAATCAGCTTTGTAAACTGCAATTTGTTTTACAGATGTGATGAATTTTTCATATGGAACTTTTTTGGTAAAATATGATGCATGGCTTCTTTCCATGAGAAAAGATTTCTCACACAGCCCAAAATCAGACCTGATTATTTCTGGTCTTTTCCTTGATTTTTGAGATAACAGGTTAAGAATTGTGGGGGTCTTTGGAAGGGATTACAAATTGTACTGGTATATCAGTCATCAGTAGTGAGCATCTCACAAGGGGGGGTAAGTACTGAATGCTATGCCTAACAAAAGCTATTAATGAAATGCATTGCTTGACAATATATGAGTGAACACTGACAGTAAATGGATGATTTCAGGTAATAAGCACTGGTGTTTTAAGTGTACCTTGGACCATGAGCAATATTCAAAACATGGGCATGCTAAACATTGTTTTTAAGGACCATGTATAATGCATTTGTTACTTTGGATTTCAACTTCCTGATATTTTTGAATGTATACTTATGTACCAATTTTTAAAACTATTATTCTTGTTTAATAAAGCAAGATTTGTATGTGTGCATTCAAGAATGTATTATTCAATATGTTTGCAATAAAAGAAACAAGGTTTACTAACCAATAGTAAGAAAAGTACCCATTTTAGAATATTTCAAAAATAAAACACCCTCCAGACTGTTGCTATAATCTTCCAATGTCTATACTCATCAGTTACAGCCAGTTTGACTATGTACATCCGACACATCTGATTGTGATACTATTTAACTTGATCATGGGAGCAGGGTCAATCACTCAACCACAGACAACTCCTGTATCCAGCAACTACAGCCTCAAAGTTGGCTTGGTGTACCTCAAATGCCTGATTGTACTAAAACAATAATAATGGCCACAATAACTTATTTCAAGTCTGTTTCACACAAATATATATGCTACCATACAGTATTCCAATTTACTTTACACAAATGCATACAAGTCCTGCAAATCCAGAGTAATGACTGTTTGGATTTACAAGAATAATGGTCACAGTAATATATTTTATATTTGTTTCAGACATACAGTAGCCAGAGAAGCCACAGTAAATAATTCTAACTGAATTTCACATAAATATACTCTAGTCCTGCAAGCCTGGATTACTGATTGTTTAAAATAAGCAGATAACAAACTGGTAAGATACTTTCATTGTCAGAAAGCCCCCACCCCAACCCAGCAGTTAGAACTACTTTGATGACTGCGTAAGTTTGATTGCAGCAAAAATAATGTCCATACAATGATGTATTTCAACTTTGTTTCACACGAACAGTAGTCACAGAAAACTATTCTGATGGTGGCCAGTTATTTTCATCAGTGGACTGGCACATACCCAGCAATAATTCTGACTTTATTGTCTGTGCACATCTCAGATGTATGACTGTAATACAATAAAGCAAAATAAAATAATGGCTATCCAATGTAGTTCAACTCCATTTTACAAAAATACACAGCTACTCACTGGTAAGACCCTAAGGCCCCACAGCAAAGTACTCTTACCCCATAGCTATCCACTTCTTAGTGCAACAGTCAAGGACAAAGCCAGAAATAACGAGGAACAAATTCTCAAAATCAAAGATAAATTTTAAATATTGTCCTCATTTACTTAGAAAGTTTTTTTGAGTAACAGGTTTTGCATTAGTACACATTTTTGAAGAGTATGAAGTCTAAAACTCAAATGTATTTCAAGATTTAGTGATCATAGACAGAGCATTGTTTTTAGAATAACTGAAGAAAGGAGCAAAACAATAAAATCCTTTTACTGAAGCAATAAAACCACTGATAAAATAACTGGTAAGCGCTTTCATTTAGTAAAGTATTAAACTTCATCAGACACCATGTCCTTTACATCACTTCCTTATTTACTCAAGTAATTCAAATTCATTGGATGAAAGAAGTACAAATCAATCAGTAAATCCACCACCATAGCCTGCCTAAAAAAATACCACATAAACGATTAAACCAAAAAACTGTATGTATGTATGTATATGTATGTGCTTTCCAGTGGAAAAAAGCTTAATTAAAATAAAATACCGAATGAGCATTACTAAGGTATAAAATATACTGACTATAAGGTGTCAAAGTTTTTTTCCTTTCCAATGCTTTTAACCTTAGCACTGGTGTGATGGAGCTACACTCATTTATCCCCGGCCAAATATCAGCCTGCAAGCAGATTTGCCATCTAAGTTCCTTAAATTCTAAAAGTAGCCCCATGGTTTTTTGTCATTAATTTTAACTTGGTCAATGACTAAGAATCTAAGCCGATGTTCTAAGCTGTCACAAACATGTTTAGCTAAGGCATTATTTAAGTTATGTTTTCTTATAGCATAATCATGTTCATAAATCTGTTGACCGAATTTCCTCTCCGTTTTACCTATATAAAAGGCTGGGCATGAGTCACACAATGCTAAGTAAATCACTGCTTTTGAATTGCAGTTATATTTTCCCTTTATATGGTATGTAAAGGTTCATGCCATAAAATTGTTTGTTACTTGTAGTTTATGATACCATGCACATGCCTCACACTTAAACAGGAGCTCCATTTGCCATTATTCTAGTCATTTCATTTATTTGCTTTAAATAAATAAAATAAATATAAAAACTTCACAGTGGCCAAGTTTAAAGCTGCTGCAGCTTGGGCACCCCACTCTTTCACTTGCCATTGGGGCTCCTGAAGCTGTGGGCCATTCGGGGCAGCCTGAATTGCCCCTATTATAATCTACCATTTTATACAGGCTTACTGATTGCATATATTCATGTACCCTTAATGTCAAGCTGAATAGAGGGGAGGGATCACATTTTTCTCTGTGAGTAAGCTTTTGTAGATTTTCCCATTTTCATATATGTCATCAATTAGCCATTTAATCTACGACAGTCCATTTCTTGTATCCATTATGTGATCTACCAACCTGTTTCTTGAATCTGTTAGCAAAAACATATATTTGCCTCACAAGCTTAAAATATAGTACTGTAAGTCTAGTTTTACAAGAAAATACCAATCACTTCTTCAGGCTCCACATGAGAAATGTGAAACACATAATAGTCACCATGATACTGAGATTCACATACCATACAGGTTATACAGCAGTGGGTTACTGCATGAAAATTTTAAGGGATCAGAAAACTATACACTTTTTTTCTTTCATGGACTGTCCAAAAATTACCCTAGCTTTGGAGCTCTCAGACTTGGGTCTCATGTTGAAGATTCTTGTAGGGTTTAATTGAGTAATATCTCCAAAACTGTGAGTACCACAAACTGGAAATATCAAAACTTAAAATTTAAGATTATTTGTTCCAAACAGAAGGAACACATGTACAGTTCAGCTTGCGCCCTTAGGAAAAATAGCAAACATTCACCTCTCACAAAGCAGAGTCAGACCAGCTAATACTAGCACTTGAAATACGCCTATTCTTTTAATAGCACATGGGGGGGGGGGGCAGATGATAATAATAATAATAATACTGCCTAAAGAAGTTGAACTCGTATGCCAATTGAAACTGTGCTATATCATATCACATCTCCTTACCCCCACAGCACAAATAGCTATTAAGAAGAATGTACTAATTCCTAAAGTAGAATATGGACTACTTTTGTTAGCTTCTTACTCATGCATAAATACACATAAAATCCAAATTATTAGACCAACCACAGACACTCCGCTGCCAACTTTTACAGAAAATTAACTGGTTACCAGACACCAAAAGAATAGCTTTCCTCCTTTGCACACAAATCTATAACCTACTACAAAAGGGTCATAGCCCCCACTTTAAATCAAGATTACATGTAAAACAGTTTAAATACACATTGAAAGAGAGTCAAAAAATAGGGCTAACTCCCACAAGACCACAATTCATAAATTATAGATGGAAAAGAGCAGTTTTTAAGCTAAGACCAGCCGCCTAAATGAAAAGTGCTTTCTGAAATCAGAAAAGAAAGCACTATAAAGTCATTCAAAATCAAATTAAAAGAGCACCTGCTTAATGTCACCAAAAGTTCCTGTTTCAGAGATGAGGCCTAACTTTGCACTTTATGTCGTAACAGCTTTCTTATGTAAAATAATTTTATACTGCTAACTATGACGTGTTTTCATCTGTTAATTGACACTGACAATTGCTGTGTGATTTTTGGTGTGCTAGATTCAGCTTTGCTATTTCATTTTGCTGGCATTTTTTTCTTCACTTCTATGACTGACTGTTTTGTATGTAAATGGGTATTCTTAAGCACTACATGGCTTGGTTATGACTGTTAACTTTTTCTGAGACCAAAAGTGACACAACTGATCAATTAGTGCCACATTATTTCTGGCCACAGACTTCTGTTTACATTGTGTTATAACAAAGATGATTATTAGTAGTTCTGATAATTTGCTAAAAAATAGTATTTGATTAATGCTGATGTAGAACAGATGTATTACCATTACATCATTGTGTTAATGTTACTCTTATATGAATTTTTAAATCAGTAATGTATGATTTTGATGTGTATGAGATTTGTACTAGACACTTGCCTTAATGCTATACCTCACTATGCTCACAAGCAATAGTATTGGTACTACTAACAATCAAAAGTTACTAGTTCCGTCTAGCTACATATATTTTACTGTCAATGTGTAATAAAATAATATATGCTGCTTGCCTCTTATTTTCTTGCTGAACAGATCAAGCCTTTATAGCTATGCATGCTATGTTTGTAATGTCTGATGAGCAGATCGTCTTTTTAACAATGCACAACTGTTATGTATATACTTGTATTGACTGCAAAAATTATCACATTTGATGCAACCCAATTTAATGAAATAATTTATTTTATGAAGGGCTAATTTACAGCTACCTCCCAAAAAAAATAACACTTGAGAAAGTTCTTGTAGTGAAAGCTTTTTTTTGTGTGAAGCTTGTGTTTATCATTAAAGATTCATCTGTAGTATCCATCACATTTTTTTCTTTAAAAAAATATTTGCCTTTTCTAGAAGAACTCAAGTCTGCATAATTTTACAGTTGAGCCCTGCCTCTTCTACCTCCTCCTGAAGTTTTCGGCTTGCTGGTAACATCATTCTCTTTTTTCAAATATAATTTTTATTGCTTTTTGCAAGATTAATACAAAGAAAAAACAAAAACATAACAAAAAAAAACATAATATATTACATACAGAAATCAGTCTTTGCTGTACAAAGAGATTGTAACAACTGAGTAAGCATACATATTCTATCATAGCAGGGCAATAACTAGGAAAATAATAAATAAAAATAAAAGGAGAAGAAGGATTACCTACTATCCTAAACACCCAGGGTTACTATACCAAAACATAAACCTTAGGGATAGATAGTAATAAGGAGACCCCCTTATAATAACTAATGTGATATAAGATAAGATATAAGTATCCTTAATTAACCAGAGGATGAATAATGGTTAGAGGAAAACATGTATGTCTGATTTATGAGTAAAGTGAGAGTGGAAAGGGGGTATACTGTTAGAATAATACTATTTACACTATTTACAACTTGGATGCCTTGACAAGTGTATAAAGGGACATCTCACTAATGTGATTAACAATAGAGTATTGTCAGCATTTATTTGTTATAGGACTGGAAATTCACACACAAAGGTCTTCACAGATTATGTTTATAGTAATGAATGTTGTATGATGATTACTTTGTTTGAATCAAGTCAAAAAATTGCACCAGTAGTTCTGGAAATAGTCTTTTTTTTTTTTTTTACTGTTAGAGCAAAGTTTCTATGCACATATATATATATATATATATATATATATATATATATATATATATATATATATATATATATACTTAATTGCCATTGTTTTAAAATTCTCCCAAGAGATTCCTGGGGGCATTACCCAGTTCTTAGC
This sequence comes from Protopterus annectens, assembly GCF_019279795.1. Classification (NCBI taxonomy): domain Eukaryota; kingdom Metazoa; phylum Chordata; order Ceratodontiformes; family Protopteridae; genus Protopterus; species Protopterus annectens. The sequence goes on from NC_056727.1 coordinate 558,690,930, forward strand.
TATAAAGTATTTGAGAAGAGCACACACAGTTATTAGGATATGTTTCTGGACTCCTATTAAAGGTTTAGGAATTATATTCAGGATTGTGGTTTGCCAGGAGAAGGCAGTCTTCTCGTAACCCATTTTTTTCCAGTTGAGCTCTAAGGGAGCACTATAAGTTATATATGTTTTCACAACTCCAGAAGATGTAGAGTATATCGGCATGCTGGAGGGAACAGAAAGGACATGCTAGATTTTTGTTGTACCCAAATTTTAATAGGACTCCTGGAGTGCAGCATGAGTTATTATTGATCATAACCTGGGTATAAATTAAATTCTTAAAAGGGGTTAGATTTAGGGTGTTCTGAATTGCTTCATATTTGGACTCAGTAGAAATTTCACCTTGTATGTCATCCCAGTATTTGGAGTATAGAAGCGATCGTTGATATTTGATGTTTATTAAGAGCTTGTAGGCATGAGATAGCATTTTGTTCCTAAGGGAAAGGGTTTTGATAATTGATTGTGTTAGAGTTACCTCCTGCTCGCTCACTTTGGTGTTAGCAAATGTTTGTTTTATTAATGAATTAAGTTGTCTTAACATAGGGTCATACCTACTTGGGGCCCCAAAGAGTTATTTGACAGCAGCAAAATTCTTAGGATGGTAAAATTGCCATACTGTGGTGTTTTTAATTATGGGAAAGCTAGATAGGTCTATCACGTTATTATTGATTTTTATATTTGGGTTTAGGTGAATTGGTTGGAGAACAATGAGCGTATCCTGTAGATTAACAGAGCGCAGCAATGCTTCAAAGATGTTAATTTTATTTTTTAATGGAGGTAGAATTTTAGATTTGTATTCACTGTTAAGCATTAAATATGGAATAGAGTGAGGATTTAATTTGAGTGATTGTATATGTACCAGATGCTGACCCAGACTGGGGTCCATGTATCAACCGATAGTTCATAGTTCGCAATTTGGATTAAACGGTTTGCATTTATTATATTGTAGTATAGATTAAAATCGGGGAGGCTCAAGCCACCTTTTTCTTTTGGGAGTATTAGTTTTTTATAAGAGATTCTGGTTGTTTTAGGGAACCAAAGGAATTTAGAGATGGTGGTTTCCATTTTATTGAAAAAATTTGAGGGTGTATTTAAGTTTATGGAGTTTAGATGAAATAATATCCTAGGGAGAATGTTCATTTTAATGATAGCAGCTTTTGGCAGTAAGGATAAATTGATATTTTTCCATCTGGATAGGTCATTGTTTATTTGTTCCCAGACTTTACTCAAATTGGCTGTCATTAAATCTTGATGTGTGTGTATAAAGTTTATTCCTAAATATTTGATCGAATATTTGACAGGTATGTCAGACAGGGGGAAGTAGGATTCTAGGTGTTTATGAGGATTTAATGGGAAAATAGAAGATTTTGTGGGATTTAGTTTATAATTTGCAGCAGCAGAAAAGAGACATTGACTTACGAATTTTATGAAGCTCACTATTTGGGAGTTCGAAGTAAATGTGTAAATCATCTGCAAATGTTGAATGTTTTATCTCTAGGTTACAGATTCTTGGTATATGGTGATATGTTTTTTGGTTAATAAGTAGTAGGAGAGGTTCAAGATAAATATTAAACAGATATGGCGAAAGGGGGCAGCCCTGTCTAGTACCATTACTGATTTTAATAGGGTGGGACATTGTTTTATTGCTATACAGAGAGGTAGTAGCATTCTTGTAAAGCATTTTTATAGTGTTAATCATAAATTCAGGAAAGTTGAAGTATTGCATGGTTAAATATAGGAAGTTTAGGTCCAAACTGTCAAAAGCTTTAGTGGCATCGAGCATGACTGCGTATCTCGGGTGGTTATCATTTTTTAGGAATAACATTATTGTGTCTAAAGTGAGGGTATTGTCACATAGTTGTCTTTGTTTCATGAAACCTAATTGCTCAGGGGAAATAATTGAAACCAAAACTTTCTGCATTCTACTTGTTAGGATAGAAGTCAGAATTTTAACATCTATATTAATGAAGGCAATGGGTCTGTAGCTAAGAGGGTTATGCTTGTCAGAATTAGGTTTCAAGATGATAATTGTTTTAGAGTTGTTCATATACTTATCAGTAATCCCCTTGAGGATGATGTAGTTGTAGAGGTTAAGAAGAATTCTAATAAGTTGATAATTAAGAATTTGGTAAAATTCCCCTGGAAAGCCATCTGGTCCTGGCATCTTGTTGGGTTTGAGCTTTTAGATAGCTAACTTTATTTCATTCAGTGTTATAAGACTAGCTAATAGATTATGTTGTTTGTCACTTAGTTTGGGGAAGGTTAGCTTATCAAGGAATTCTTTGTAGATGTCTTTATTAGTTTGATTTTTGAGGTTGTAAATTTCAGTAAAGATATCTGTAAAGGAATTAATAATGTCATAATTATAGAGTTTTTCCTTTATACTTTAATTTAGATATATAGTTTGGGCCATCTTTGATGTTTATTAGTTTGGCCAGTGTTCTGGAGGGGGTTTGTGCCCATTCCGAGTATCGATGCAGGAGTCTTAAATCGGCTAAGGATTGGTTTTGTTGATGAAAGGCGTATATTTTTTTGATTCTCATGTAGTTTATTTTCTAAGTCCAGTGAGTATTTATTCTGAAGTTGTAAATCGATCTTCTGAGGTCAGTGATATACCTTTGCTCTTTTTTTTAATAAAAGGATGTTTTTTGTATAAGTATCCCTTTGATAACAACTTTGGCAGCAGCCCATTGAACATCAAAGGGGATGGAGCACATATAGGATTCAAGCTCAAACTGTTTCAGATATTGGTTAATTTCATTTATAACATAACCTTTTTTAAACCTCTTAATATTTAGCGTCCAAGTGGGATTGCTGCCGCAGCCATTAAGGTGTTCTGTTGGGTTGATACTCAGGGATACATTAGAGTGATCTGAGATAGATCTTGCCTCAAGGGCAAAATTATTATTTTTATTTGAGAAGACATCTGAAATTAGGAAAAAGTCAATTTTAGACCAGACTTTATGAGATGCCGAGAAGTAGGTATATTTGTTTGCCGTTCTATCATGAGCAAATATTTGGAATGGGTCGATTAAGTTGGAATTATTTATCAGGTCGTGAATAGATGCAGTCAGTTGGGGGGGGTTGTTTCCTGTTTTTATTTGAGCTGTCATTCAAGGGGTCAATAACTGCATTCCAATCACCACCTATAATAAAGAAATGGTTGGTATATTGTAATAACAGATTGTGAATTTTATAAACAAATAACTGCTGGTTTGTACATGGACTATATATGTTTAGAAAATGTATAGGGCAGTTTAATTGAGGGCACGAGCAGGAAAATAGACACCACCGATCATTAGGGTCTGATTTAGTGGTTAAAATTTCCCCAGGGAAGGTTTTTTTTAATTAAGATGGCAGTACCTTTCAATGAAAGACTATTTCCAGCTGATATTATATGTCTGATCCAGTTTCTTTTCCTATCATTATCCCATTGGTCATTTGTCAGGTGTGTCTCTTGTAGATAGAAATGTTAGAATTATCCTGGTAAATTAGGTGCATAATCAATTTCTTTTTTTTATTTTCCTGAAGACCATTTATATTCCAAGAGTTAACTTTAAACATTATGCTTTAGGATTTAAGTATAGAATATTGTAACACGTAATTTTAAAGAAAGTAATTTGTATAAACTTATCATTCTTCTTATTTTTCTTCTTCTTTCGGCTGCTCCCGTTAGGGGTTGCCACAGAGGATCAGCTGTTTCCATTTCTTCCTGTCCTCTGCATCTTGCTTTGTCACACCAACCACCTGCATGTCCTCTCTCCCCACATCCATAAACCTTATCTTAGGCCTTCCTCTTTTCCTGTTACCTGGTAGCTTCATCCTTAGCATCCTTTTCTCACTATATCCAGCATCCCTCCTCAGCACATGTCCAAACCAGCATAATCTTGCCTCTCTGGCTTTGTCCCCAAACCTTCCAACCTGGGCTGACCCTCTAATATACTTATTCCTAATCCTGTCCATCATCGTCACACCCAGTGCAAATCTTAACATCTTCAGCTCTGCCACGTCAAGCTCTGACTCCTGCCTTTTTGTCAATGCCACTGTCTCCAACCCATATAACTAGCTGGTCTCACTACCCCCTTGTAGACCTTCCCTTTCACTCTTACTGGTACTTGTCTGCCACAAATCACTCCTCACACTCTTCTCCACCCACTCCATCCTGCCTGTACTCTCTTCTTAACCATTCTTCCACACTCACCATTATTCTGAACTGTTGATCTCAAGTATTTAAACTCGTCCACCTTTGCCACCTCTACTCCCTGCATCCTCACCATTCCTCTATCCTCCCTCTCATTTACACACACATATTCTGTCTTAGTCCTGCTGACCATCATTCCTCTTCTCTCTAGAGCATATCTCCGCCTCTCCAGGGTCTCCTCCACCTGTTCCCTACTATCACTACAGATCACAATGTCATCTGCAAACATCATAGTCCACGGGGATTCCTGTCTGATCTCGTCTGTCAACCTGTCCATCACCATTGCAAATAAGAAAGGGCTCAGAGCTGTTCCTTGATGCAATCCCACCTCCACCTTAAACGCATCCATCACTCCCACCACAGACCTCACCACTGTCACACTATCCTCGTACGTATCCTGTACCACTCTTACATACTTCTCTGACACTCCCGACTTCCTCATACAATACCACAACTCCTCTCTAGGCACCCTTTCATATGCTTTCTCTACGTCCACAAAGACACAATACAACTCCTTCTGACGTTCTCTGTACTTCTCCATCAACACTCTCAGAGCAAACATCACATCTGTAGAGCTCTTTCCTGGCATGAAACCTTACTGCTGATCACTAATCATCACCTCCCTTCTTAACCTAGCTTCCACTACTCTTTCCCATAACTTCATGCTGTGACTGATCAATTTAATCCCTCTGTAGTTACTACAGCTCTGCACATCACCCTTATTCTTAAAAATTGGTACCACAACACTTTTTCTCCATTCCTCAGGCATTCTCTCACTTTCTAAGATTTCATTAAACAATCTAGTTAAAAACTCCACTGCCATTTCACCTAAACACCTCCATGTTTCCACAGGTATGTCATCTGGACCAACAGCCTTTCCATTCTTCATCCTCTTCATAGCTATCCTTACTTCCTCCTTGCTAATCCACTGCACTTCATGATTCACTATCCACATATCATCCAACCTTCTCTCCCTCTCATTCTCTTCATTCATCAGCCCCTCAAAGTACTATTTCCATCTGCTCAACACACTCTTCTCGCTTGTGAGTACATTTCCCTCATTATCCTTTATCAACCTTACCTGCTGCACATTTTTACTAGCTCGGTCCTTCTGTCTAGCCAATTGGTACAGGTCCTTTTCTCCCTCCTTAGTGTCCAACCTTTCATACAACGCTTTATACGTTTTATCCTTAGCCTTCGCCATCTCTCTCTTTGCCTTGCACCTCATCTCCTTATACTCTTGTCTACTTTCTTCACCTCTCTGACAATCTCACTTCTTCTTTGCCAACCTCTTTCTTTGTATACTCTCCTGTACTTCTTCATTCCACCACCAGGTCTCCTTGTCCTCCTTCCTCTTTCCAGATGTCACACCAAGCACCTTTCTAGCCATCTCTCTTACTAGCTCTGCTGTAGTTACCCAGCTATTCAGTAACTCTTCACTGCCACCCAGTGTCTGTCTTAACTCTTCCCTGAACTCCACCTTACAATTACCCTTTTTCAATTTCCACCGTTTGATCATTGGTGCTGCCCTCACACTCATCCTCCTCCTCTTCTTGATCACCAATGTCATCCTACAAACCACCATCCTATGCTGTCTAACTACACTTTCCCCTGCCACCACTTTACAGTCTCCTTTCTCCTTCAGACTGGCCCTTCTATATAAGATATAATCCACCTGTGTGCATCTTCCTCTACTCTTGTATGTCACCCTATTCTCCTCCCTCTTGTTAAAATATGTATTCACCACAGCCATGTCCAACCTTTTTGCAAAATCCATTACCATCTGACCTTCTGCATTCCTTTGTTTAACACCATACCTACCCATCACTTCCTCATCCCCTCTGTTCCCTTCACCAACATACCCATTGAAATCTGCTCCAATCACCAGTCTCTCACTCTTGGGTACAGTCATCACCACTTCATCCAACTCACTCAAAAATGTTTCTTTCTCATCTATCGCACACCCAACTTGTGGAGCATATGCACTAACAGCATTCATAGGTTCATAGGTAAGCACTAGGCTATCTGCCCATGGGCATTTATAAGCCTAGCCACAGAGTGATGGCTTTCACCTCCCTATTAGATTAGTAACCTGAGCCTCTGTCAACAGGGCTCCTGAAGTGATCCCAGGGTAGAACTTACGATTACCCATCCACTCATCAAGATTTCTCCTGAAGAGGGTCAGAGAGGAGCTCTGTCGAATATGGATTGGGATTCTATTCCAGAGTGAGGGGAGTTGCTGGGACAGGAATCTATCTCTCCAGCATGTCCTGTTTATTGTTGTACATAGGTTCAAGTCGCTAGAACGAGTGGTTCTGAGGGATCTCGTTTTTTTGAGGTGAAGCATGTCCATTAGCTCAGGGTTTGACATGGCCCTATAGGTCAGGCATAGGTCACCTCTGAGCAGATGGTAAGCGACTGAGAAGAGCTGGAGCTTTTTTAGTCGTCCTTCATAGGGTAATTGTTTAAGGCCCTTAATCCTCTTAGTGAGGTACTTCTGCGTTTTTTCTAGTTGTTGCAGGTGTCTAGTGAGGTACATCCCAAATGGGGCATTTTACTCTATTATGGGTCTAATGAGTGAGGAGTAAAAGGGCACAATCACCTCCTTGGATCTGGATGAGAAACCCTTTGTGATCAGGTGTGCCACATAGAAGGATTTCCTGACCATTTTGGCTATGTGGTTATCAAAGGAGAACATGCTATCTACTTGGATACCCAGGTCCCTAATTACTTCTTCTGTACTTAGTGGATTCCCATCTATGTGGTAGTTTGTAGGTGCTTTGTTTTTCCCAAATGGGATTACTATGCATTTTTTGGCATTTAGCTTGAGGCCGTGACTTTGACACCAGGTGTTTGTCTCTGTGAGACCCTTTTGCAGGATGTCTATGTCAGCTGGAGAGTCAATTATTGCACCCAATTTACAGTCATCTGCGAACTTGGTTAGCTACAGTCCCTCTGCCTTTGCCTGTAATTCAGAGAAATATATACCGAACAGGAGGGGTCTCAGGACTGAGCCCTGCGGGACTCCGCTTGGGACTGGTTTAGAGTCAGACATGGTGCCTGCCACTCTTACCGTGTGAGTTCTGTCTGAGAGCCAATTGGCAACCCATCTCGTGACATGGGGGTTAGTATTTAAGCTGGTGAGTTTGTTTATAATTCCTGAGTGTGGGATGGTGTTGAACGCCTTAGCGAGGTCCAGATATGCTGTGTGGGCCACCTTCCCTTCATCTATGGCCTTGGTGACTGTTTCGAAGAAGTCGACCAAGTTCAGGCGACACGATCTGCCTTTAACAAAGCCGAACTGGGTGGGGTCCAGTGTCTGGAGGTTCCCAATGTCTCTGTTAATGAGCTCCATGATAATGCAGTCCATGGCTTTGCAGCCCAAGCAAGTCAAGCTTATAGGTCGATAGTTCCCAGGATCAGTTGTGGCACCACCTTTGTGGAGTGGTAAGACTGTTGCTGTACACCATTCTTTGGGCACATAGCCTGTAGAGAGGCTGAGTTTGAATAGTGATTTGAGATGGGGGTTAGTTCATTTTGAAGCTCGTGTAAGATACAACCTGGAATAGCATCTGGTCCCATTGATGCTGTGTTTTTGGCCTTTGCAAGGGCTGTCTCTACCTGTGTGTCTGAGATATCTGGAGCGCCACATTCTTCTGGGATGGGTGCTAGCCCCTTTGGTGGAGGGGGGGGGGTGAAGTTTGCACTGAACTTGTCAGCCAGGATGTTGGCAATGTCGGTTGGTTCAGTGTATTTATGGCCATTATGCACTAGCTCGGAGCATATCTGAGAGTTTGCCCCTAGACTCTTGACATAGTTAAAGAAGGCCTTGTGGTTATCCTTAGAGTCATTGGCTATTTTTCTTTCGAAGTTGGCCTTGGATGATTTAATGAGGGAGCAGTTTTTACTGATGTTAATCAGAGATGCCTTCTTATTTTGGGATTTTGTTCTATCTTGCAGGAGTTTCCTCCTTCTGTTGTAAAGTTTATTTATGGCCGGGGTCCACCAGACTAGCTTCTTCTTTTTTGAGGAGTTGGTCTTGGTTTTACTTGGGATGGCTCGGTCCATGCATTCTTGAAGGTGTTCATAGAATGCACTTGTAAAGGATTCTGCCGATGGGTCATCATTTTCCATTTGATAGGGAGCTTTGAAACTTCCCACCTCGGTCTTGAGGACTGTGAAGTTGGCTTTAGAGAAGTTTTTTACCTTGATTTCCTTGACTGGGGGGGGGGGGGGTCGGGATTTGGTTGTCCAGTGTGATTAGTCTGTGATCTGATCTTACCAATGACGAGTTTACCTCAGGTGTGGAACATAGGTTAAAGTCCAAACACAAATAGGTTACCCATGTTGGTGATGACCAGGTCCAATATGTTGTCACCTCTTGTGGGAGTGGTGACCAGCTGTTCAAGGGTGTTTGAGTTTATAAACTCAAGGAAGCATTGGGCTAGGGCGTTTGAGCTTGAGTAGTTTTCCCAGTCAGTGTTTGGATAGTTGAAGTCACCCAGTAGCATGGTGTTGGGTAGAATCTTCATACTTTCTAATGTTCTCAGGAATGCTGCGTGAAGGTCCTGAGACAAGGTGGGAGATCTGTAGTAAGCTATAAATTGAACAGTCAATTTACCCGCTGTCAATTGCACTTGGATGGTCTCAGATTCCGCGTGCTGTGCTACTAACCTGGAGGTGTAGGTGTTCTTGATGAATATGGACACACCCCCTCCTTTTGTGTTCCGGTCCTGGTTTTGGGACCTAAAGGTATGGTAGGAGTTATAGCCTGGTAGTGCTGGGGTGCTCTCTGGAGCTTTGAACCAGGTTTCTGTCACTGCACATATGTCGATTTCTTCCATACTAAGGAGAGCCTTGAGTGCATGCATTCTGAGGTTTACACTTCTGGCATTGAGCAGCATTACCCTCAATTTTTGTTTATTATTGTTGTTTATGGAGGCGGGTTTGTCTTTTGAGCCTTGCCTAAAAAAGGCAGTATTGAGGCAGCAGGAGTCTTGGCCAGTATTCAAAAGCCCAGGGGCGACAGGTGCAAGCCGTCTCTGGCAAAGCAACGTGGCTTGTCAAGCATGTCGTCCCAGGCTGACAAGTACTGGATCCCCTTTGAATGACACCAGTAGTTTAACCAATTGTTGAAACTGATCATTTTTTCCTCGTATGTATGCTGGCATCATTTTGGGTGACGGCCGGATGCTACTCAGAGTCAGAGTCATACCAGCCTGGACTACATGGTCAGAGAGCTCCTCCATGTCTCTTTTCATGTAGTCCAGGGAGGTACGTCTCAGGTCATTTACGCAAACATGTGCAATGACAGAGTCATATTTGTACTTGTTGTGGAGTGACCTGAGTGCATGTGTTATGTGGCGGATTCTGACACCCGACAGGCAGCTTACAGTAACCTTCTCCTTGTTCAGTCTAGTGAGTGGGTGTCTATGTGCCTGATGATAGAATCACCAATTACTAGTGTGTTAGATGTGTTATTTAGCCTTAGGGGCTGTTTTTGCTTGGCACACTGATGTTGTGATGTATGTGTTACCTGGTTTCTGTTGTGGGGTGGGGGTTGCTTGGGTGTATGCTTAGGAGGTCTCTGTTTAGGCAGGTTCTTATTTAGAGCCTCCGAGTATGTTTTTGAGTGTTTCTGAGAGTTGTGTTCTGGTGCAGCTATGGCTGGTCATTACACCATCAATTTCCAGCTTCATAAACATCACTCTATCCAACACTCTTTTCACCTCCAAAACACTCTTAGCATACTGTTCCTTCAGGATAACCCCTATGCCATTTATCTTCATAGGTTCATAGGTTCATACTAGGCTATCTGCCCTAGGGCATTTATAAGCCTAGCCAGAGTGTGTTTGGCTTTCGCCACCCATTTTAAATTAATTTTGTTATGCCCTTTTTCGAGGTTAGTATACTGTGCCTCTGTCTAACAGTGACACAGTCTAACAGTGACACAGAAGTGGTAGTGCTGTGGTGACTGTTCAATTTACAGCATGCTACAGATCTCCCACCTTGTCTCACCATGATAAAACAATTTGAACCCACCTCCGATACACCTAGCCTTGCTCCCCTTCCATCTGGTCTCTTGCACACACAATATACCAACCTTCCTTTGGTCCATCATATCAGCTAGCTCTCTCCCTATACCAGTCATACTGCCAACATTCAAAGTTCCGAACCTCACTATCACAGTCCTAGACTTTACCTGCCTTCAGGCATGCCTTCCCCCTCTTCTGCTCCTTCGGCCAACAGCAGCCCAATTTCCGCCAGCACCCTGTTGACCAACAGTACTGGTAGTGGTCGTTGTTAACCCGGGCCTCAACCAATCTGGTATGTATATCTGCACTGTTGTCTGTATGTACGATTTGGCAAAGTTTTACGCCGGATGCCCTTCCTGACGCAACCCTCCCCATTTATCCAGGCTTGGGACCGGCACAAAGAAATGCACTAGCTTGTGCACCCCCAGTGGCTGAGTTTATAAACTTATCATTATATTAAGCATAATGTTAGTTGATGTCCTATTAAGTAAAAAAGTTAGTTTGAATAGAGTGACATCCAAGTACCCTACCACAAACCAAGTGCCTAACCACAAAACTCCCGGAAATGATCTTATATGACATACAAACAATTGTGTATTGCATGTTATAAGACAATTTTGAATGCACAGAATAGCATTATAAAGTAGCAGGGAGACAAACATACTAATCCCTATATTCCAAGTGTCGGCAAGCATTGGACTACCCACCCCCTTGCCGCTTCATGAAAATTTTAATTTAACCTGAAACTGGAATAGTGCCAAAGGCGTCATGGCTCTGAATAAAATATGTTGGAAATTAACATTAGATATCATAAAAAGCATGCTCTAGTCAAGATTTTATTATTAAATTATTTAGAAGTTTAAAGTAGTTAGTTATATCTTGTGATAAATGCAAAGATGGTCCTTGTTTACCACCAGAACCTGACCAAGGTGTAACAAACTACTGTACTTGCCCTTCTTCAAAAGTATGGAACCAAGAATCAAGAAGTAGGCTTTAGTGTATGCATCCCTTCCTTATGCTCATGACCAGCAAGATACCATCCTATCTAATCTATTAGACTATCCCTGTAATATATATCTAATATAAGCTGTCCTCCCTCTTACAAAATAAAACATTAGATAGGAGTGAGGAGAGTATCTCTAGTCTGTATTCGTAATATACTAAGTCAAGAGAAGAAAAATCTGCAAAAGAGGAGCGTAAAAAACATTTGCATCAATTTGCATTACATCCCCTATGTTAAAGCAAAAGCAGCATGCTTAATTATTAATCCACTAGTGCATTAGATTATTCCTAATGCATCGTATATTAAAGAAAATGCAACCATCAAAACATTCCAGTGCAGTAGATAATGAGATCAAGCATGGGTATAAGTATGTACGTGTGTAAGATTGCAAGTAATTCAGGTCCCCGTAGCATATAAAGCTTTATTTAACTGCCCTAAATACATAAATACATAATAGGTGCTCATTACCATTTCACAGAGTTTAGACAGTATTAACTAACCCATATATGAAATTATTTGCAAGTGCAATTTTTTGGATGTAAATGATGAGATATGGGTGTAGGTGGGAAAAGGAGGTACTTGATGCAGTTCACCCTAGCAGAGACCTAAAGTAGCTGCTGCATTGTTGTTGTGTCTTTTGGCTTTTCCCGGTTAGGGGTCGCCACAGTGGAACTCCCGTCCGCTAATGATTGGCAGTAGATTTTTACATGCCGCGTTGCCGGCCCTGACGCACAACCTTCAACGAAGGTACGCCCATTCACGCATGTCTCCACACAGAAGACGCTCTAGCTAAGAATCGAACAGGACAATGTCTTACTGTGAGGCAACAACGCTACCGCAGCACCACAACTGCAGTCTAACATTTAAAAATATATATTTTTTTGTATTCCGCTCTCCCCAGCTTGAAACCCTGGAGCACTTCATTGACAGTAGATTATTAAAGAGAGTGTGGGAGGGGGACTCATACACATGTTATATATAGCTGTATAAGTGATTCAAAAACCTTATATAAGGAAAACATATGTACAGTACTTTTAAATCCATTGTTCTGCAGCAACTGGAGGTCACAAGAAACCTGATATCTTCAGAAAATAGTTATTTTAAAACAAAGCCTGTTTCTGACTGAATTGGTGACTGCAGTAATCTCAGTGATGCACTGCTTCATTTTCGGTGACCTCCTGACCTTGTGATGTCATCTGCTGACGTTCCCATTGAATTCTGGGTAATGGAACATCGAAACAGCTCTGGAAGCCCAGGAAAAGGCTCAGAGTGCAAGAACAAGGCCCAGGAAAGCCACAGAGAACCCCCCATGACCAAAGGCAAGTAGGCCCAAGCACTACTTTCACTTAAAACATGGGAGACAACCTCCAGGACAACTGGAATGTACAGGAAACTCCCAGACGTGCCCCATGTAAGTCACTTTACAGTTAGAGGTGATTCCAGACCAAAAAAGGATGTTTGGTTCTTATTTCATCAAGTTATGGAAGTATTTAAATCATTAAGGAAAAAGCACTGTGATTTAGATTTCTTGTGACATTTAGTGAAACATTGACAGTTTAATTGCAGTTTGTTGAGCATTTTGAAACATATACATTAATCCTGGCTGGAAAGTCAATTGTAGCAAGCTTTTTGGTTCCATATAAGATAGAGCTTTTTTTGTTGTTTTTTTTTTTTTTTTGGAACTCGTTGTTTAAAGCCTTTTAAAGATACCAAAGCAGAATGGTTATTTAGTTGGTTTAATTGTTTGTCTTACAGCTGGTTTACTTCTCAGGTAATTCATTGAATGCTCTCATGAATGTTTTTTTTTTTCTTCATTCACTGTTTGTATTAGATATTTCTGGTCATTGTGGTGGAAGGAAAGAGTAGCAGGATACTTCATTTGAAAACATGTTTTCTTTTTAATTAAAAATGCACAGAAAGGAGCTAGAGCTTGCCTTTGAACCTTTATGGGCCGTGGTAGGTCCTGGGAAACTGTAATTTTGTGCCCTCTTCATGTAATAGTACTTTTCTTTTTTGCAGCCATAAGAATTGTATTTGTATGTGCAGCATTTAGTAACCTGGCATATATTTGTCTAGGAATAGCTTCATCCTGTGATCTGTGTAGTGCTCTGTTTGCTCTTTCAATTATAATGCCTTTAATGAGGGCTTTGTTGTCAGTGATTATTTCAAAGATTTCTGTTAGTATGACTGGTATTTGAGTTTGGTCAAATTTTCTGGAATGCCTGTTATTATAATGTTGTTCCTTCTACTATGTGCTTCTAAGTTTATTATTTTATTTTGCAAATCAGAGATACTTTTGTCATTTAAACTTACTTTTGCTTGTAGATCCTGTATTTTCTTCGCATTTTCTTCAGTTTTATTTTCACTGAGGTTTAGTCTTGTGATTATTTCATCCAGATTAGAGCCAAAGGAGTTAAGCTTGTCTGAGAAGCTTTTTATATCATCTTGGAGCGGTTGCAGGGCTGATTTAATGTCATCCAGTGTAAATGCGGCCCCCCTTTGGTTTTGGCGGGTCCTTTGTTAGATTCCTGTAGTGTTTTGATGGTTTTCTGTCTCTTGGTTGTTATATCCTTTTCCGGGGTAACTGTAGAGGATAGTTTAGTCTTAGATGTTAGAGTTTACATAGAATCTTGCTGAGTAGTCATCTTTGGCTAAATTTCCTTTTATAATTAATTGAGATTGGTACTGTGTGACTTGATCACCTTTCCTTTTACTCTCTCTATTCCAGAACTCAGTTTTTGAAAAGAGGCCTGTCACCATGTGGCTGCCTCCACCCAGTCAGTCTCTGAAGAAGTAAACACAGGAAAAGTCAGGTATAGTGTTGAAAAGATCAAAAATGTTGATTATTTCCTTCTCTTTATATGCTTGTTGATCGATATTATCACTTGTTTGTGAAGTTTAATGCCAGATGTGGGTTGTAATAAGCAGATGAAATTAGCTGTTGTAGGAGCAGCAGAAAGTGTGTGCTCAGTACTCGGCAGCCATCTTGGAATCTCTGGTAAATTCATTCTCAAACAGTTGTTCTTTTTTCTGCCTTCTCATCTTTTGTCTCAGATAAAGGTCTATATCAGCCCCCAGCTCTATCAAGCAGCCACACCTCTCCCTCCTAATGTGCAGTCACTAAGCAAGCTAAAAGAACAAAAAGTAGCTGCACTGAGTTTAAGCAAGATTTCAGCCTGCATTAACAGCCCTGTATGTTATTGTTGTAAATAACTACTACAAATAATCTTAAATCCTGTCAAATAATTTTATTGACATATGACTATGCTCTACTGACCACTATAGGTGTACACATATGATTGGGTCGTAGACAGCATCAACCCCTTAACTGTAGTACCAGTTTTTTCGTGCCTTTGTTAAATATAATTTACCTGTTAGTTACCTTCCCATTAATAGTGCCACAGCCCCCCCAACACACACACACACACACACACACACACACACACACACACACACACACACACACACACACACACACACACACTGTCGCTCTCTAGGTTGCCTAGTTATGCAGCTGTGACATATATTTTTCTTACTTCATAGAAAGAATCTTCCTATAACAGTACTGAAGTTAACCCATACCATTTTAGAGTAATATTAAAACTACTAACAAAAGTAAAACTGAATAAAAACAATTTTCTACAGTCAGGAAATCTTATCAGATTTTTTTGTACAGACTACAATACAGTCACTCCCCTAACTTATTAGCAATAACAGAATCTTGCTAAAACCTAATATTAGTAACACAGAAATACTAGCCCCCACTCCCTTAGAGCTGATAGATTAAATCAAAAAGTAGGAGGGGTAGCAATAATGTACTACAGTAGCACAAACCTCTCACCTTTCCCATCTCCCATACCCTCCTTCCACGATGCCAAACTACTTCTTAGCAACCTAAAACTAAATGCACATAAAACAATATGTATGGTAGCCCTTTATATCCCACCTGGAGACAATATCAGCATATTGGAGGACACCCTATCCTGTCTATCCAACAATGTACACACAGAGACTATAATAGTAGGTAATGTTAACTTTGACCGGTCAAGTCTCACCTCTGAGTTAACCATTTCTAGTATAAACCTATACAGTTTCTCCCAGCTTTCACTGATCCTGCCAACGTCAACCTGAAAAATGGTAAAACTACCATCCTAGACTGGTTACTAACAAGTCTCCCTAACAATATAAGCTCCCACGGCACCTTAGCAAGCACACTTAGTGATCACCTGCCCATATATACCACAAGAGAGTGCTATACGTCTACCAAAGGAGCACACATAAATCCTGTCACAACATGAACAATTTTGACCCATAACTGTTTAACACCTCACAGCAATCTCACAACTGGAACATCCTAAAAATCTTGCCAGTAAAATATGTTGAATTTTAATAAGATATTTATGGAACTAATAAATAATATAGTCCTCCTTAGGCTTAAAAGAGTGTAAAACAACCCTGCTCCTTGGCTCACTCCTACCACCAGGAAATTAATAAGGACTAGAGATAAATATTACAATAAATAAACAAATAAATATAAACTCTTGGACTTGCTGCTGCACTGACCCCACTTAATACACCTCTCACCCTGCTTTTTTCCATCCTACTAAACTGCTTTCACTTCCCTTTCATCTATAAGAAATTGTACTGTGACCATGTTAACGATGGAATTGTATTTTTATCAGTTATATTGTATTATATTTTTATCTTCTGTAATTATGTAAAGTAGAAAAATATATTTGTATACTGCTATCCTGATCATTAATACGTTATACTTTATGCTTATCGTGTTGTCAATGTTTATATTTACATTTTGGAGCTTTTCTCCTCTGGTCTCTGCTGAAAAAGGGCATCTACCCAGTCGAACTAACCTGGTCAACAAATGTCAAATAAATAAAGAAACAAAGCCTGGAAGGCATCTTCAGCAATATAAATATATAGGAAATAAAGCCAAATGCCAGATCAAACTTGACAAGAAAGTCCAATTTGCAGAATAGATACTATAAAAATTCTAGACAATTCTGGGTCACCATATCTAAAATACTACAACCTGACATCTCACATCATCCCACTTCACAAAGGAGGTAGCTCCAATAATATATCTAACTTCAGACCCTTTGCCATTCTCTCCCCTCTTTTAAAAATCCTTGAAAAATGCATTCATATTCCACTAAGCACTCATTTACAGACAACCTCCTTACCTCCGCTCAACATGGCTTCAGAACAGGGCATAGCACTGACACAGCTCTCCTAAACTTCATCAGCACTATTAATCTAGTCAGAGAGAAAGGCCAACTGGTTTCTATCATGTTTCTGGATCTGTCCAAGGCCTTCAATTCCATTTCCCATAGCCTACTTCTAAAACAATGATCTTCACAAGGCCTGTCAAACATGTCCACCAACTGGTTCTTCAGCTACCTTTCCAATAGACTTCAGTCGATTAAATGGATTAAGTCCTACTCATCCTTCCTACCTGTCAAAACAGGTGCTCCTCGAGGTTCCATACAAGGGCCAGTGCTTTGGTTTCATACAAGGGCCAGTGCTTTTCAACACATTTACCAACAACCTACATTCTGCCAAATGTCAAACATTCACCATTCAGTGTGTAGACAACTGTACTTTAATCTGTACTGCCAGTTACCCAAGTACTCAATAACACATCACTTTTCATTTTCATCAGTTAAAAGCTGGCTCAATAACTCCCAGCTGCAACTCAATTAAAACAACTGCTATTATTCCTTCCAAAAGTCTTTACACACCTCAAACAAAATTTCTCAGTAACAGCCTGTAATAACATTGCTATAGAAGTCATCCCCCATATTGAGCTACTAAGCATGACAATTGATGATAACTTGAAATTTGCCTTACATGTGCAATAGGTTGTCATAAAAACTAACCAAAAATTGAGGACATGCTATAGAAAAAAATACTTAACTTCATTCAGGAAACTCTTGGTCTCTACAACCCTACTTCCCATTTTACTATATGGCCTCCCAGTACTGCTTAAAATTCAAGCTTCCATCCAAAATAAACTAAACCAGTGTTACAATAAAATAACAAAATGTGTCACTAACTCTTAAAACAGATCCATCACTGCTTAGCCCTAAAAACAGCTTGATTGGCTTGAATTACTCAAGCAACTCACTTACACTCAGATACTCCTAAACCACAGATGAATATACAAGCCACAACAAAGCAAAGCCCTACTAGACTTATTGCATACATACACCCCTGCTAGGTCACTTTGATCTGAAAACTAAATGCTCCTCACTACCTACAAACCACACTTGTCAGTAGGAAGCTTTCTCTATTCCAGCTATGTAGCCCACTTCTGGAACACTATCCCCTTATCTCTTAAACATACTAGTAACCTTGCCAATTTCAAGACCAATCTAAAAAAAAATCTGTCTGACATCTGTACCTGCACAACCCCACAAAACAGTGTATGACCACCTGCTTACTATAACTTTGACTTTCATACTCTGAATTTACTAATATGTCCATATAGCAGCAGGTAGTAATGGCCTAATGTCAAAAGAAGCTCTCATTTTAAAGAAACCATACTACTAATGTACGCTCTTCTACCTCTTTAGATGAAATGTATTACTATTTATTTCCCCTCGAGCGTCCTTCCATAACATTCTCAAATGTCAAATAATAATCTACTTTCTCTCTCTCTCCATGTCCTTCCTGATCATTATCCCTCCTCATCTCATTCTATTACTCAGTCTATTTTGGCAACAGAATACTCTGTTATTGCTTAACTCCATATATAATTAAAGTCAATATTTTTTTCCAATAATATTTTATTGTTTTACCAGAAAGGTAAATAAGCATTAAATGTGTGAAGTTATACAGAGATCGAATGCAATAAAACCATAACATGAGAGACATATATAGGCATTATATACCTTCCAGACCATAAACTATAAACCTAAATACAAATATGTACATAGATACATAAAATGCTACTGACAACTACAAAGAAGGAGCCAATTAGTTCAGGTAAGAAATGATGTACTTAAACCTAAAGCATAAAATATAAAATATATAATATAGAGAAAGGGGACACATCACATCAGCACACTGTAACATCACATTATTAAACTAATAAAGTAACTAGTCAGTCCCCCTGAATAAGATCAAAAATCATTTTCCAAAAATTTTTATAATACGCTTGTTTGTTGGGGTCATTTATAAATAATTTATGTGATGATATGTATTTCACTGCTAGGTTCCTGAAGCCATTCCATGATAATTTGGTGAGATTCAACCAGTTTTTAGTTATACAGAATTTAATTAATAAACATAGGGCAATAAGCACATGAAATTGTAGTTTGGATAACCTTATATCCGTAATATGTAAGATCGCTAGTTCCCAAGATAAAGCTGATTTCTGATAATCCATTTTTGTTAGTCTAACTTTGATAGAGCACCAAAGTTTATATGTGTGATTACAAGACCAGAAGATGTGCAGAAGATCTGCTTGAGGGAAGGAACAACATGGACATGAAGGGGGAAGTCTTGGGGGTTAAATTTATTTAATATGCAGGGGGTGAAATAAGAATTATTATTAATCATTAATTGCGTGCATAATAGCTTTTTAAAAGGGGAAAGGTTAATTGTGGATTCTACAGCTTTAAGTTTTTGGTCCTCTCTAAGGTCGTTGCTTTGTTGTTCCCAATATTTAGAGAATAATACTGAATTTTGAAATTTAAAGGCTGCAATCAATTTATAGGCACTTGATACCATACTTTTTCTTTTGGATATAATATTTATAAAATCTATTGCCCTAGTGATATCAGTTTCAATATTCGGGACATTCGCTACAGTTGTTTTTAAAAGTTCCCCGAATTTGACGTAAGATAATAGTGTACTTCGGACCCACTTTTAATTCAGATCTCAGATCCCGTAATGAAAACTCCTTGTATCTATATATATCCCACAAAGTGCAGTCTTTGATAAGAGGATACTCCAAGAGACTAATCATCTGATTGTTTAGTTTGATACTGGAGTTCATGTGGATTGGTTGAAAAACAGGAAAAGCCCTATCAAGCTCCATATATTTCACAAGACTCTGAAGAATTTTAATTATTTGCTTTAGAATGTTGCTCATAGGAAGACTCTTTAGACTTATAGAGGTCAGGAAGGGGACAGTTTAGGGATTAATTTTGTTATTGCACACATGATTATGCCAAATTCTCACCCAGGTGGGATTCCATGTCTCACCTTTCAAATTAAATTTTGATACTGCAACAATTCTATTTGCACAAATAATCCAGTAATACAGTCAAAAATATGTCAGACCTAATCCTCCTTTTTTCTTCTGGTAACATAATTTTTGATAGCTTATTTTAACAGCTTTAGGAACCAAATAAATTTGGCCAGTTCTTTATTAATCATATGGAAAAAGTTGTTAGGCATGACTAGGTTGGAGGCATTAAACTAATATAAAAGTTTAGGTAAGACATTCATCTTGATAATTTCTGCTTTAGATTTAGTTGCTGCCACCTGTGAAGATTTTGTGAAATATTAGTCCATGATTTCATAAGATTGTTCTAATACATGGACATGGAAGAGTGCTCAAATTGTATTCCTAGGTAATTAAAGTCAATATTTTGAATAACTAAATATTGCTTTACTTGATATAGGCTATCCACTTTTGTATAGTGTCTTGCTATTTGCAGTACACATTGTAGGTTCATAGGTTCATAGGTAGGTACTAGGCTATCGGCCCAAGGGCCTATGTAAGCCTAGCCAGCAAGGTTCCATAGCGTACGCCACCCAAGAAAGTTATTGTCCTGTGCCACTGTCAAGCAGAGACACAGAAGTGATCCCTGGGGTGTATTTCCTATTTCCCATCCACTCATCAAGAGTTTTCTTGAAGAGTGCTAATGAAGAACTTTGCTTGACATAGATGGGTAGCTTGTTCCAGAGTATAGGAAGTCTCTGGGACAGAAATCTATCCCTCCAGCGTGTCCTGTTTATTGTGGCGACAATGTTTAATTCCGAGCGTGTAGCTCAGATGGATTGGGATTTCTTTAGGTGTAGCATGTCCAACAGCTCTGGGTTTGACACAGCTTTATATGTTAGGCAGAGATCACCTCAGAGTAGGCGATATACTACGGAGTAAAGCTGGAGTTTTTTGAGGCGGTCAGTGTAGGGCATTTGTTTGAGGCCAGTAATCCTCTTTGTGAGGTACTTCTGTGGCCTTTCCAGCTGCTGCAGATGTCTTGCAAGGTACATTCCAAAAGGGGCGTTGTACTCTATAATGGGTCTAATGAGTGATGAGTAGAGGGGAACAATGACCTCTTTTTTCCTGGATGAGAACCCTTTTATGATGAGGTGTGCCACATAGAAGGACTTCCTGTCTACTGTCCACCTGGGTCCCAAGGTTTCTTATCACGCATTCGGTGTTAAGTAGATTGCTGCATATGTGGTAGTTCACGGGTACAGAGTTTTTACCAAAGGGGATGACACTGCACTTTTTGGCATTGAGCTTGAGGCCATGGCTCTGACACCTGGCATCTGTCTCAGTGAGGCCCTTATGTAGGATGTCCACATCATTTGGGGACTTGACTATGGCTCCTAGTTTGCAGTCATCTGCGAACTTCGTTAGCCAGAGGCCTTCTGTGTTAGCCTGTACTTCAGAGAAGTAGATACCAAACAGGAGAGGTCCCAGAACGGAACCCTGTGGTATATTCTTGATCACAATTTATCCAAGTAATATTCTGTAAATGTATTTTAATCAGTTGTGAGGATTTTCTCCCCTTGCATGTAATTACTTATCAGCTATTGTACAATGTTTTTATGTGTGCTTTGTGAAGCTTTTCTCCCCAGCTCATTGGAAAATATTTAATCTGTTACGGGGTTTTTCTACTCTAATATATAATTACTCACCAACTTATTGTAAAATATTTAATCTGTTGTGGGATTTTCTGCCTTTCTACATAATTACTTATCAACTATTGTTTAAATGTTTTTGAATCTGTTGTGGAGTTCGTCTTCCCCAGGCCTGTGCTGAAAATGGGCTATTGGTTCAGTCAGATTTTCCCAGTTACCAAAGACAAATAAAATAAATAAAATAATTGTCTGCACAAACTTTAAGTATGCTTTTATATTTTATTTATTTCTTTTTTTTTATTTTATTGTTATATATTTATTTATTTTGCTTTCATTTGCCAGGTTTGTTCAACTCGATTTAATAAAAAATACCATTTATTTTCAGCCAAGATTTTAGAAGAAAAGCTCCAACATATACAAACATTTTTTAAACAGACGTTCAGTAATACACATAAGCAGACATTAAGTGACATACATTAACAATTATACATTTGTCTGCTAATTAGATTACATTCATATGAATTAAAGATGACTATTACAGTGTAAAATCACTTATGCATTAGTAGATGTTGAATACTGAACATCTGAAGAGGAAAGGAATTAGGTAGGGCAGAAAACATTAATATTGTAGCAAGAGGTTGGGTATAAAGCAGGTTCATAGATGATCACATATATCATTAGCATAAGGTTATATTACATATTATTATATATAAGCACACAATCAGTTGTGAGGGACTTGGGCATCCAGGTTGATAGCAACCTGATTTTTGACCACCATGATGCCTCCATTGTATGGAAGGCTTTCTACATGGCCAACCTCATAAGTAAGGGTATTTCATCCAGGAACAAGGTCATAACATCCCTGTTGGTATAGTGTTTTATAGTTAGTGGCTGTGCAGTTGCCCACCCCTAGTGTAAATTTGATCTGGGACCCTCCTCCCAGTCTAGTGTCATTACCTCATTCTACCCAGTACAGGGAGAGCATTTGAGAAGGCCAATCAGCTTAGTTTCTGCTACTCCTTTCTTCTCTTTCCACTTAAAAAAAATATATATATATCTGCTTTTACTGTATTTGTGTTTTTTCCTACTTAATTTTGCTTTTGCGTCATCTTAAAAGTACTCAATTGTATTTATTACTGCTTGATGTAACTCATTCTAAGCCTTTTAGTTTAAGCACTTGGACTTCAGACCAGTTGTTTTACATTACGAAGGTTTGTGGTCTGCACTGTGGTATCAGGACAGGTAGCTTACATCCTTCTAAGTTGGGAACTGCTGATTGAGGGCTCAGTGTCTGTTATTCTAAAAGTGTATTAATTCTGGTTTAAGCACTTGGGCTTCATAGGTTCATAATTTCATAGGCCAGTTATTTTACATTAAAAGGGTTTGTGGTCTGCACTCTTGTGGGAGGAGAGGCTGGACTCTGTCCTTCTGAGCTGGGAATTTCTGGTTAAAGGCTTATAGTGCCTGCATATTTGAACTGCTTCTTACTGGAATTGGTACACCTTGTTTGCTGTAGCATAGACTAGATCTAGGCCTGCTGAATCTAGCTTTGTTTGTATAACTTGAGCACTAATCCAGGCATTCTTTAAAGTATTCAGTTGTATTTATTACTGCTTGGTAGTAACTTGATTAAAGTGTAGCTATCATTCTAAGTCTTTTGGATTAAGCACTTGGGCTTCAGACCAGTTGTTTTACATTAGGAAGGTTTGTGGCCTGCACTGTGGTGGCAGGAGAGGTAGCTTACATCCTTCTAAGTTGGGAACTGCTGATTGAGGGCTCAGTGTCTGTTATTCTAAAAGTGTATTAGTCCTGGTTTAAGCACTTGGGCTTCAGGCCAGTTATTTTACATTAAGAAGGATCGTGGTCTGCACTCTTGTGGGAGGAGAGGCTGGACTCTGCCCTTCTGAGCTGGGAATTTCTGGTTAAAGGCTTATAGTGCCTGCATATTCTAACTGTTTCTTACTGAAATTGGTACACCTTGTTTGCTGTAGCATAGACTAGATCCAGGCCTGCTGAATCTAGCTTTGTTTGTATGCTTGTTGTTTGTTTATTTCCCTGAAACGCTAATTCCACCTAAAACGTGGCTTTTCAGCACTTCTGTGGATCCCTAGTGATATCTGCATTGCTTACTGTACTTATTTCCTTGTTTCACTTGAAAGAAAGTTACTGTTTGTTGTTTTTGCATTTAAGTTGCCTGTAACACATTGCATTTAAGTTACCCGGCACTTGCTCACTAAAGCAATTATATAAGTCAGCACTAAAAAATTAAAAGCACTACACCCTCACAAACTCCCCTTGAGTGCCTTGTTCCCCATTGGCCCTTTTTTTCAGTTATAAAGGAATTCCCAATACTATTCTAGCATGTCCAATGGTCAGTTGTCAATCTCCTCTCCGGTCCAGCTGGTGAATCTGGGAATCTTGAGGCAATGTTACAACTGCCTCATGTACACAGACAACCCTCTCCTCCTCCCAACAAATTCCAACACATGTGAGAGATGCAACTATATAGCCAAACTGGAGGCTAAGCTCTCTCAACTCAGTACTGGAGTAACCAGTCAGGAGGAGAAGGAAACCACACTCACTACAATTCCAGTCTCACATAGACCTACCACGACAGAAAACCAAACACATAAACACACAAAAACATACTCGGAGGCTCTAAATAAAAATCTGCCTAAGCAGCAGAGAACTCCAAAGCAGACACCCAAGCAACCACTACCCCAAAATAAAACACGTGCAACACATAGCTCACAAAGCCAGTGTGCCGAACAGTCACAGCCCTTAAGGCTAAACAACACTCCTGATACACTTGTAATAGGTGACTCTATCGTCAGGCACACTGACGTCCCGCTCACCAGGCTGAACAAGGAGAAGGTCACAGTGAGCTGCCTGTCGGGTGCTAGGATCCGCCACATAACACAAGCACTCAGGTCACTCCAAGGCAAGTACAAATATGACTCAGTCATTGTCCATGCTGGTGTGAATGACCTGAGACGTACCTCCCTGGACTACATGAAAACAGACATAGAGGAGCTCTCTGAGCATGTAGCCCAGGCCGGTATGACCCTGACCTTGAGTAGCATCTTACCCTCACCAAGAATGATGCCACAATATGAAGACAAGATGATCAATTTCAACAATTAGCTTAAGTATTGGTGTCATTCAAAGGGGATCCAATGCCTGTCAGCCTGGGATGACATGCTCGAAAAGCTACGATGCTTCACTAGGGACGGCTTACACCTGTCACCCCTGGGCTTTCGGATATTGGCAAAGGCTCTTGCTACCCCCATAGTGCCTTTTTTAGGCAAGGCTCAAAAGACAAACCCACCTCCATAGGTATCACAAGGGATAAGAAACTAAGAGTAATGCTACTCAACGCCAGACGTCTAAACTTTAAGATGCATGCACTCGAAACTCTCCTTAGCATGGAGAACATCGATATCTGTGCAGTAACAGAAACCTGGTTCAAACCTCCCGAGAGCACCCCAGCACTACCAGGTTATACGTCATACCATGCTTTTCGGCCCCAAAACTTGGACCGAACCACAAAAGGAGGGGGAGTATCAATATTCGTCAAAGATACCCACACCTCCAGGTTGGTGGCTCAGCACGAAGCATCAGAGACTAACCATGTGCAACTAACAGTGGGTAAAACTGCCTTCCAGTTTATAGCCTGCTACAGACCACCCTCCCAAACACAGGAACCCCACTCGGCCTTCCTGAGAATACTGGAAAATATGAAGGTCTCTCCAAACACCATTATATTGGGTGACTTCAACTACCCAAACATAGACTGGGAGCATTGCTCTAGCTCCAACACCCTAGCCCAAAGGTTTCTAGAATTTCTAAACTCAAATATTATGGAACAACTTGTTACCACTCCCACAAGAGGGAAAAACATACTGGACCTGATCATCACCAACATGGGGACACTATGCTCCAGACCAGAAGTGTATCCCTCACTGGTAAGATCAGACCATAAACTAATCTCACTGGATATTCACATCCCGACCCCACCCCCTGCCCAGAAAACCACAGTGAAAAACTTCTCTAAAGCAAATTCCACATGCCTCAAAACCGAGGTGGAATCCTTCAAAGCCCCCGGGTCTGTGGAAAATATGGCCCAGACCGCAGAATCCTTTATAAAAGCATTCTATGAACACCTTCAGGAATGCATGGATCATGCAATCCCAAATAAAACCAAGACCCAATCCTCCAAAGGCAGACGTCCTGTCTGGTGGACCCCAGCCATAAACAAACTATACAATAGAAGGAAGAAGCTACTACATGATAGAGCAAAATCCCAAAAAGGGAAGGCATCTCTGATCAGTATTAGCAAAAAACTACGGGCACTCATAAAATCGTCTAAGACCAGCTTCGAGAGAAAAATTGCACAGGACACTAAGGATAATCACAAGGCTTTCTTTAGTTATGTTAGGAACCTGGGTGGGAATTCCCAGATATGCTCAGAATTAGTCCAAAATGACAAGAAATACACCAAACCCACAGACATTGCCAACATCCTAGCTGACAGGTTCAGTGCAAACTCCCCCCCCCCCACCAAAAGGGCAAATATCTATCCCAACAGAGTGCTGCTCCCCTGACATCTCAGATGCTCAGGTAAGAGCTGCCCTCTCCAAAGCAAAAAACACAGCATCAATGGGACCAGACGGTGTCCCGGGCTGCGTCCTACATGAACTCCAAGAAGAGCTAAACCCAAACATAAAACTACTGTTCAATCTCAGCCTTACTACAGGATATGTACCCAAAGAGTGGCGTACAGCAACAGTGGTCCCTCTCCACAAAGGTGGTGCCTCAACGGATCCTGGAAACTATCGCCCCATAAGCCTGACTAGCCTGGTCTGCAAAGCTATGGAAAGGATCATCATGGACCTCATAAATAAAGATACTGGGGACATACAGACAGTGGATCCTACCCAGTTTGGCTTTGTTAAGGGCAGATCCTGCCTCTTAAACCTGGTCAATTTCTTTGAAACAGTCACCAAGGCCATTGACGAGGGGAAGGTGGTCCACACAGACTACCTGGACCTCGCAAAAGCCTTCGATACAATACCCCACTCGGGCATTATAGATAAGCTCACCAGCTTAAATATAAACTCCTATGTCACTAGATGGGTTGCAAACTGGCTCAAGGACAGAACCCACATGGTTAGAATTGCTGGAGCCATGTCAGACTCCAAACCAGTTACAAGTGGCGTCCCACAAGGCTCAGTCCTGGGACCTCTCTTGTTCGGTATATATTTCTCGGCGGTACAGGCCAACACAGAAGGACTGTGGCTGACCAAGTTCGCAGATGACTGCAAACTGGGTGCCATAATCGACTCTCCAGCCGACATAAGCATCTTCCAAAAGGGCCTCATAGAAACAGACAAC
Organism: Protopterus annectens; assembly: GCF_019279795.1. NCBI lineage: Eukaryota > Metazoa > Chordata > Ceratodontiformes > Protopteridae > Protopterus > Protopterus annectens. Next base: position 558,717,442 of record NC_056727.1, read on the forward strand.
TGGTGCCAGAGCCATGGCCTCAAGCTAAACGCCAAAAAGTGTATAGTCATCCCCTCTGGCAAAAACAAAGTGCCCACAAATTACCACATAGGTGGTAATCCATTAAGTACAGAAGAAGTCATTAGGGACCTGGGGACCCAAGTTGATAGCAATCTCTCATTTGACAACCACGTGGCCAAAGTGGTTAGAAAAACATTTTATATAGCCCACCTAATCATGAAGGGATTCACATCTAGATCAGGGGAGGTCATCGTGCCTCTTTACTCATCCCTCATCAGGCCCATAATTGAGTACAATGCCCCTTTTGGAATGTACCTTACCAGACACCTGCAGCAACTGGAAAGACCCCAAAAGTATCTCACCAAGAGGATCAAAGGGCTCAAACAGATGCCATATGCTGCCCGGTTAAAGAAACTCCAGCTCTACTCAGTGGCATACCGCCTGCTCAGAGGCGATCTGTGCCTGACGTATAAAGCCATGTCCAACCCGGAATTAATGGACATGCTGCACCTCAGAAAATCCAAATCCCATCGAGCTACACGCTCGAGAGACTTGAACCTCAGCACTGAAATAAATAGGACATGCTGGAGGGACAGATTCATAACCCAGAGGCTCCCTTCACTCTGGAATAAAATCCCAGTCCAGGTTAGGCAGAGTCCCACATTGACTCTCTTCAAGAGGAATCTTGATGAGTGGATGGGAGATAGTAGGTTTACAACGGTTATCACTTCTGTGTCACTGTTAGACAGAGGCATAGTATACTAACCTCAAAAAAGGGCATAGCAAAATTAATTTAAAATGGGTGGCGAAAGCCAAACACACTCTGGCTAGGCTTATAAATGCCCTAGGGCAGATAGCCTAGTATGAACCTATGAACCTATTCCTGTACTCCTCCCTTATCAGACCCATTATCCAGTACAATGCCTTCTTTGGCATGTACCTTACCAAGCACATGCAGCAGTTGGCGAGACCACAGAGGTTCCTGACCAAGAAAATCCGGGTCTCAAACACCTATCCTTTACAGATAGGCTAAAAGCCCTGTCCCTCTACTCAGTCTCAGACAGACTTCTCAGAGGTGACCTGTGTCTGGCATACAAGGCTATCTCAGACTCAGCCTTGATGGAGTTGTTGCATATCCATAAGTCAAACTCCACTTGTGCAACCCGCATGCAAGGCCTCAACCTGGTCTGTGACATTAATAGAACTTGTTGGTGGGATAGAGTGGTGTTCCAATGACTTCCCCATCTCTGGAATAGATTCCCCCTCCATGTCAAGCAGAGTACCTCACTAGCCCTCTTTAAGAGGAACCTGGATGACTGCATGGAAAACAGAAAATATACCCCTGGGAGCCCACCAGTGTCTCTGCTGGGCAGGGAAAACAGGTGCTGACTTTTTTGGAAACATGGGTGAAATTCTTGGCTGGGCTTATAAGGGCCTCCAGGTCAATAGCCTAGTATCATTCTATGAGCCTATGAATCTATATTATAGAAATGGGGGTGAGCAGTGCCATAAAACTATATATATGGCTGGGAGATGCTAGTAAAAACTATTCAGGTATTGGTGAAGATGAGTTGCGAGGCATAGGATCCTGAATGAAAAGAAATGGTTTGATGATATGGCAAGCTGAAAATAACAGTGGCATGCATCCTGGAGATAAACAAGAGCAGATCTATTGATTTGTTAGGTGAAGTCTTAGTTGTTTTAAATGAGTCTGCATTCTGAACAGATTTCAGTGATGTGATGTGGTTCTATAGATTAGCCTCACTGTTTGAATATAGAGAGCCACCGTCAGTACTAAACCATTTGGCTACAGTGATTTGTGATTTGCTTAATCTATGTATACCTGTATTATCTTATATGGCTTGCCCATAGTTGAAAGGGGACTTTCAGTCCACTTGATTAATAAGATGAAGTAAATAAAGAAATAATCTCTGTTCTTATATTACACATCATTACATATTCCTTAAAACATGAATAAGGTTCATTGTTGCCAGTATGAGGGTCTTGTAAGAAACAGGGGAGGGGAAAGTTTTAGAGTAGATAGGGCCAATGCTTAAAGTAGGCCAGAACATAAAGTAGTGCCATTTCAGTACCTTCCTTGCAGCTAGCACTACCTTCAGGTACTTCTATACATATGTACTGATAAACTTTTTTCCTGTTCTGCAATGCTTCTTTAATATTTATGGAACTCTTTGGTCCCTGTGCATATAGGAACATCTGGTACCATACCTCTCAACCTCTTAACGTGAGAAATCTCGACAACGCCTGACATAATGGGGGGACAAACACCCAACAATAGGTATGCATTTTAAATACAGCTCTTAAAAAGTTAGAAATTTGCTAGAATAACAGGATTTGTGTTAGCGTGTATTTCCTGTGGGATATTAAGTCTGAAACTCAAATACATGTCATTATTTAGTGACTTTAATCTTTAGATCATCCCAGTGATTTGTCAAAAACAAAGTTTTTATGGGGAACAGACTAAAAATATGAGGCAAAAATCTGGACATTCCATGAAACTCTGTACAGTTGAGAGGTATGTCAGGCACTGAAAACATAGTAATTTTGTTATAAACTGACCACTTTCTGATTTGTATTTTTAATTTCCAAGAGATTCCTTTTTTTTTACTTGACTGCATAGTGTAGAATAACCTGAATCCTATTAATAGTTTTTTTTTTGGCTCTCTGTGCACAGGAAAGCCCAGTAACAGTGTTTTCCATGATAGCCTTGAATATATTATTATTAAAATAATGTTTGAAGTTGCATTCAGGACAACTGGGAGAGACAGCGTGTTGCACTGTAGATGACTAATTTGTTGTTTTAATAAAATAAACGAAGGTGTTGATCAACTTACAGATTAATTCCCTTGACTGAACAATCTGCGCTGTTCCAAATTTCCTGAGTGTCAGAGTTGTTAGCAGCTGAGTTCAGCTAATCTCAAGCACAGAAGTTAAAATTTCTAAGGAAAGTTACCATTTAATATTTCAGCAAAAGTCTCTGAGATGCAGATATTATGTTCAACCAGTGGAGTTTTTCCAAGGCCCCTGCACTGAACCATTTCATGGTCACAACTGGATGGACAGCAACTTTTGAATGTACTTCTGTTCATACATCCAATTATCTACAGTTTAAGAGGTGTACTAGATAGGGCACTTAATTACAGACATCTTGACATTTATTGATGTAGTCACTAAGTTATGTTTTGACACATGCTGTCAATGTCTTTTACAAGAAATGATCTTACATCAAATCTGAAGTGTGTAGTCTTTATTATACATAAACTATATTAACTTTCAGACAAGCCAGCTGATTTCCATTGGTTTAGATGGAGGTTAAAGTAAGCCGTTTTTATACTTGCTTAATGGTGTTTTTGTTCAGTAATTCTATCATTTTAAAAAATATATAACCTGGTTGGGGGGCAGTACTAAAGCTCATTAGTTATGTGTATCTCTATTAAAAAAGGCATTTTGCAACAGCCTTGGTTTGCCAGGTGACCCACAGAGTTACACAAGATTTTAGCAACTGACATGGCTCATGATAAAACAAAACTGATTTACCTGACTTTTAACTGAGAATATGACTCTAAAATCTACATTTACCTCAGTGTTTCTGATCTATCTACCAGAACTTACCTTATAATACAGATTTTGTTATTCACTAAAATCATCCAAACTTTGATGTCAGAAAAAAATAATTCATGGGATTTAAAACAGGTGTCAAAATGGAGTGTCTGTATTTATAATGTTTCAAAAAATGCACACTAAAGCAGAATAGCTATACTTTACAGTTTTATCTGCTAGAATAGTGTTAGATATGCAGAGCAACCTGGGGTGTGAATAAGCTGTTATATATTGCATTTATTTAGTTTTGCAACTTATACAGTGCATTTTATAGTTGAGTCTGTGGAGCTGTGGTAAACACTTTTATTTCTTTTGAATTTATGGAATTTATTTCACCACATAATTGGAAAGTTTTAGCTTAGTAACCCTAAAAAAGTCATATTAACTGGTCAGTTGAATACACAAGCACCACAACAGAGTTTTTTTATGCATCCAAGTGGGAACAGGGTATGCCTTGCATTATGCCTCACTCACATACTCCACCCAAAGTTCATATGCAGAACTCATCTACTTGATTTCAAAGACTTTCATCATTAGATGGGCTCATACCTCTCAACTTCTTAGAGCAAGAAATCTGGAAGCCATAAAAAATGTGGGGACAAAGGTCCAAAAATAGGGACAATTTTTAAATATTGCTCTTAACAAATGTATAAAGTTGATAGAAGAACATATTTTGCATTAGGATGATTTTTCTCTTAGTATGAAATCAAAAAATCAAATGCCTGTCAATATTTTCTGACTTCAGTCCTCACCAATTAGCCAAAGAATGGCCAGAAAAACAAAGTTTTGTAAGGAACAGACTGAAAATATGATGCAAAAAGCTGGACATTCTGTGAAAATCTGGACAGTTGAGATGTATGGATGGGCTTCAGGGCTAAAATTAAGGATGGAGTACCCTTCGGTCAGACCTGTACATAAAATAATGTAAGTAATAGATGCAATTACAAAGGGTGATAACAGGACTCCAAACTGTTTTATCTCCATGTCTTATTGGTGGAGTATGTATGAAAGCAAGCTGTGTTAGAAACCAGCCAGGAATTTTTAAGACAAATCCTGTCTTACCCAAACCAGTGTATCTCATTTTTTCATGTAAAGTTGATGCATAATGTTTCTGTGCAGACTCAAATACAGAACCACTATGGATCTTATATCTCACCGTGCTTGTTTTACAATTACTGAAGTAAGAAGGAAAGTCATAAGGGGGGAAACTTTGTAAAAAGTGGCACTATCCATCTAGAATGATGACAGAACAGATTCATTAAAATGCATTTCGGAAGTTTTTAACTGTACTGTCTACCGCCATTGGCTTATACTGTCAAGTTATCACTGTGTCACTAAACGAAAAGTGTTACAACGGGACGAGTAAAAATACATATGAACCGAAGTCGAAGACAGTTGAGAGGTACGCCATGTATTCATTTTGATTTTAGTAGCTATTCATTATTCCAAAAGAAGCACATGCGCTGTATAGTATATGCATACTTCTCAACCACTTAGCACAAGAAATCTGGACAAAGCCAGAAATAATGGGGCGACAAAGGCCCAAAATAAGGGCAACTTTTAAATATTGTCCGTAAAAACAAAAAAAAAGTTGCTAGAATAATTGCGTTAGCATTCATTTTCTGAAGGATATGAAGTCTGAAACGCAAACACCTTATCATTATTTAGTGAATCCAGTCCTCACTGATTTACCCGAAAACCAAACCACAATATGAACATAGCTCTCAACCTTCCATCTCCAAAATGAGGAACACTAGCTCTTATAATGTGGAACAAATTGACAAAATGTGAAACACATACTAATGGCTTACTAACAGCTTCAACTAGGAAGATCATAGGATGATTAAAACATGCTTGTTTTACTTATAAAGAAGCTAATTTAATGAATTAATATAATTAATTTCTATTTACCATAGATTTCACTTAAAAATTCCTAACACTGAATGTGTGACAGACAATTTCTATGTGGAACTTCGAGGAACATTAACTTTTTAAGACCCAAAATGAGGCACGTTCCTCGTGATGAGGTACACTTTAGAGGTATGATCACAGCAGTAGACTAAAAATATGAGGAAAATCTGGACACTCTGAAAATCTACACAGTTGAGATGAGAGCTACAAGTATACGCACCTAATGGATGAGTAGTGGCTACTGCCCTGTCACGGAACTGAAATGTTTTCTTTCTGTGTCTAATCATTACTTTTGCATGTGTTTTTGATTCAGATACGTAAAATGACACAATGTCCGCTGCCGTACGTCACATTTAATTTTCACACACAGAGATGCTGCCTGTCGGCTGGTGTTTTGGTAGATCACGTGTGCCACCACCCACCCGCTCGTAAACACAGGGCTACCCAAGTGTGCAGATGCCATATCAACGCGGTCAGGAAGTTTTTCATGTTACTGTTTGGTGGTAGTGTACCATACAAGATTAGACCGAAAATAATTGTGAAAGAATTATTATATCACGTCCAACTTCTTAAGCACAAACGTTCTGTATTAAAAACAAGTTGTGATTCACGAACTGATGAATACTGTGCGTGTGTGTGTGTGTGTGTATATATATATATATATATATATATAATATGTGTGTATGTGTAATACACACCCACACACACTTATGAGCGCACAGTCACATGTATGTGTTATGTAAACCATACCTTCTTTCTTATAGCTTATGATGTTTTAAGTTGACACACCCGCTCACCTAGTAGGCTGCCAAGTTGCGTCTCTTAACTTAAAAAAGTCAATACACATGAGTGCAAGACACACCATCGTAAATGATTGGTCCGTGCATTCCTAGAGACACCCACTCTCCACAAGCACCCTGGAGACACTGGTGGTGTACTTTTTATTCACCAGAAACATGGCAGCAAAAGGCAAGCAGGGTACCCTTCTGCAAGCGATCTGCAGGAATTACTTGTTTTCTAAAAGAATATACTACAAACAGTCCCCAGTTAAGAAACTATATGTGCAGACGAGGCTAGGCCACAGCAGTACTTCGTCTTGGAGTATTAACTCCTACATGCCAGAAGCTAGCGCTTTTCATGGGATACGGTGCTTCAAAGACTTGCACAACCTCTCCGTGCTGGACCCGGATACTTTTTGGGGAGTGCTTGCAAAGGCGCGACTGGAGTGGAGCAAGCCTTTTGACGCGGTCAATGAAAGTGACTTTAAAAGCGGAACGATCAAGTGGTTCCAAGGGGGGCAGCTAAACGTTTCAGGTAAGGAATGGCAGGTACTCTCCCGCTATCCGTCCTACAGGTGCTGAACGCAGATGCTGCTGTAAATAGGGAGCGAACTTGCTTAAGTTCGTTTTGATTATTTTAACGAAAAAACGGATGTTTAGTTATGCACAGTCTGCAGCTTATTAAGTCTGATTTTATTTTAGTATTTTGTTGCATAGCATCTAATGCCTCTTAGTAGTTTCTGTTTCGTTTGCATCTGATTTTCTATTTAAAGATAGTCACCTTTTAGCATATACAGTAACATATTTTTATTGGCATGGCAGTACTTTTTACATCAGCCTCAGCAAAGGACTTGCTCACTTGTTATCAGGATAGAGACTTAGTGTTATGGCTGACTTCAAGTTTATGATGTAGACTTATGTAGTTGGCAGTTATTAGAAAACGTAAATATATTATTTTCTACGAATATGGAGAGCCTACAGTTTGGTATTTCTTTTTTGAGTGTGTGTACTGCGTCTGCTGTAGTTAACACAAGTGATGTACCTGTGTTAAACCAGCGTTTCTGAAGAGTTAGTGACTGAATTGAAAGCTAAGTCACTATCCAAGTTCCACAGTCTTGCGAAGCACGCGCTAGCGACACAAGTGCTTAGTTCAAGTACATTGTCAGTTTGGCTAAGTGCGCGCGCACACTGCGTCAGTTACTTGCACCATGTGGTGATTTTTTTCAGTTTACTCCTGTTGTAAGTAGGAATGAAAGAGGAAGCCTGCACTGACTTTGTTACAGTGCTAACTTTGCAAGCCGTTCTAAGTTAAGACAGAAAACAGCAAGTCTATAGCTGCTTTCTCGCGGAAGAACGTGTGTTTTGACACAGTCAAATAGGGGGGGGGGGACTTACGAAATTGGACAGTTGCTCCCCCCCACATCATTTATGTTTACTGTAAATAAAATTGCAAGTTTGTGGCCAGAGTCAGAAAACTGACCTTGCAGTTTAACTGTTCAGAAATAATGCCTGTTGATAGTAACCTATGAGGAATCACTTACACTTAATAGTACATTTGCAACTCGCGTATAGTCTATTTGACACTGAAAATTTATGGCACCTAGGTGCATATATATTGGAATTTAAGAAGAGATAAAAGGGAGAAGCAATACACAGGAAATGACATTACTTTTACAACAGAAATGAAGTTCCTGCACTTCTTTCTAGTGGTATTTATTATACATTTGGAAACCCAGTAACTTAATAACAGTTTCCAAACATGTAGCTGTAAATTAGCTGCTTTCATCACAAGGGTAACTCATACTTACTAAATTTCACGTAAGTAATTCAGTAGTATTTTTAAGTAATAAGTTTGCCTTGATTTGATAATTCTTCAGAATGAGGACTTTCGTTAGGCATTTGTAATATTTTCTCATGCTGCAGTTTCTGTAGTGCTTGACAGCCACTTTCAGTGTGAGTTTTGGTTAACTAGGCTCCATTTTGTAATATTGTATGCAGCTATGAATATATCTTTGTGAGAATGTGAACAAGTTTAATGCAGTTCCAAAGGGAACATAGACGATACCCAGAAACCATATAAGAAAACATGGGAAGTTCATAACATGCAAACTGCTGAAGAGAATAGGCAGCTAAGTGAAAAATGTGAAACATTTTAAAGTACCTAATCGGACTTCACAGAGTCTGAGTGAGTGATCGTCCTTCAGATAAAAATCAGATGATAAACATAGTTGGAAGATAAATGGCAAATGGAGCAGATAGTCTAAAATGTGATGTTTGCTAAGGGTATGGTGTCTAGGGTCACATAGATTATATTAAACAGATTAAAGTATAAAACAAGACGCACAAATATGAAAAACGAAACAACTTACTGAGTGCAATTTGGTTAAAGACCATGCAAGAAATACGCAGTGTTGCCCTGTTATGGACCTACATCACCTATTTGACTATGTCAAAACACACGTTCTTCCGCGAGAAAGCAGCTATAGACTTGCTGTTTTCTGTCTTAACTTACAACGGCTTGCAAAGCTCATCTCCAACTCTGTACCTTCTATTAAAATTGGGAGCAAAGTCTTTTGTCTTAGTTGCAACTTTGTCCATTTTCAAAACGATCCATCAGATCATTTAACCTAGGCAGCCCCTAGGCTGAGAGTTCACAGTACAGTCTTACTTTACCTATTGTATTTAAGTAAGACGTGATGTTATTCTTTTATGCCTTTGTAGGTATTGCATCTTGACAAGAGAGGACAGAAGATGCACACATGAACGGTGTTGCATTGATGTCAAAAGGCTGTATGGTGGCAAACACAAATAAGCAATTGTGGAAGGATATGGATATCATGAGTCCAACATGAGAATGTTATTCTGTGCATCAACACTACATCATAGTAATACATGTGACTATACTCTATGATAAATAATAAATACATATTTATAAAAAAAATATTGTGGACAGGGGCTATGGTGCTTGGATTCATTCTACTTCCCACCAATGAATTTAATTAAATCTGAAGTCTAAAATGTGATGTTTGCTAAGGGTATGGTGTCTAGGGTCACATAGATTATATTAAACAGATTAAAGTATGAAACAAGTCGCACAAATATGAAAAACAAAACAACTTACTGAGTGCAATTTGGTTATAAGACCATGCAAGAAATACGCAGTGTTGCCCTGTTATGGACCTACATCACCCTCAACCAAGTACAGACTTCACACTGAGCAATCACCGAGTAGAGTCATTAGCCTAGCCCCTTAGACCCTCTTTTTACCTATCTGTGTTACAGGGTCTATATTATATCAGTGAATGCTTAAAATAGCGAATGCTTGTATAATCGACCCTTAAATATCGAAACAGCAAAATGCCGAACACACAGAACAGCGATTTATTTTCCCAGGGGAAAAAATCTGCTCCATAAAAAAAAAAAAAACACAAAATAAAGTGGGGGGCTTCGCCTCTCACCCCCCTATTTAAATATACCAACTCTGAGAATTCACCACAGTGGAGGAAATGGCAAAGTCCTGAAAACGGCTCAGCGATTTTTTTCCCCTGGAAAAAAATCACTGTTTCGTGCATTTAGGATTTTGTCATTTCAAATAAAAAGGTTAGATTAAACAGCGTTCACTATTTTAAGCGTTTGCTGATTTAATAGGGAACCTGTGTTTCACTGCCTTCTGATGCTCACTTGCCAACAGTAACTGTGCATTGAACAAACTCTTAGCATGCACACATGGACACACTGACACAGACACCATTCACTTCCAGGGAATAGTGGTAGAGTTGTCCAGTACTACAGCTTTTTGTTCTGGACCAAGGTAGTAAACTACTTACTATTTGAGAGGAGATCTCTGTCTCACTTACTGCGCCATTAGACACCCAATTATCATGGCCCTTGTGTTTCTCCACAAGTCTAGTATATCTAACAGTAGCAGAACCAGGGACCTAAATCTTCACTAACAGATAAATAAAGCATAGTGGAGGGACAGGTTTATAATCAAGTTCTTCCAAAATCTCTACATATTAAGAAGTGCAATTTATTATTTTCCTTTAAGTATAAACTAGATGACTGGATGGTTATCCACAAATGTACTGCAGGCTTGACCAGTATGGCCCCCCCCTGGAGAAAGGCGGTACAGCCTGAGGGAGAGTACTGATGGGGTGAGAATGGGCTTGAGACTCAGTGACCTTGGAATATCTATGAATATATGAAACTGCCTTTATCCCAGATTACCAGGCTGGGGACATCCTCAGTCACTCTTTCACAGTTGCTAATCAGCCACTAAATTATAAACATAAATGATGATGTGTAGCAGAGCAGACTGGCCAATGAGAAGTAGAAGCTAGCCGTTTGACAATAAATACCATCTTACTATAAAAATAAGACTGTGCTGAACTACTGTTTCCTCCATCCATGGACTAGCCAGCAACTCATCTTCTAACTAGTAACTTGTGTCTTCTTTAGTGTAAAACAAATGCTGTACAACCTTTAACTAATGTTGTTGTTACAGTGACTGGAAGAGAAACTGTAACACCTTCCTATCTCAATACCTCCTATTTCATATACATTTTTAGACAACTTAATCTAAAGACCACGCTACAGATGTTATAATATAACCTTTTGAAAAACTAAGGTTCCCAGTGGAGTGTATGTGTCCTTCAGAGAATTCAACATATATTTTCCATCTTTTAATCCCTATATCTTTTGCATTGTTACAAGAACACCTACCTATGTATAAAAATGTACAGATTGTGTTTTTCTTGGTGTTTGATTTTTGCCTCTGCCACAAGGATAAACCTCACCCATTCACCTACTTTATCCCCAATTCCCACCCACCCATGTCAACTACTTTTATTCTCTTCTTTACTCCACTGTGACTTCTTGCAGTCCTTTCACACACATCATTAAACTATCACATATTCCTACCGTAATCCTAATTTCCTAGTCTTTTCCTTACCACCTCACTATGTTATAGTTCATTCCCCTCCCCGTTTCAGTCTCTTCATTCACTCCCTCCTAAGTTTCTCATACTGCATGCAACACCTTAACTCCTCTACTCCTGTTCAGCCATTCATACTATTATTTCCACACTTTCATAAACCATGCTGCTACCTTCAGGCCCTGCTTTTTTTCCTTCTCACAAACTTTAAATATTTGCAAACCACAATACTAAAAAGACAATCAACTGCCACACCCACTGCATCACATGAATATTTAAACCATGTTGCTACCCTCCAACTATACTTTTTTCCTCCTTCTTTTCACACACTTTACATTTCTGTAATCTGTAATACTAAGAATACAATCATACCCTTTGGGAAAAACAAGGTACCCACAAATTACCACATAGGTGGTAATCCATTAAGTACGGAAGAGGTAATCAGGGACCTAGGGACCCAGGTTGACAGTAACCTCTCATTTGACACTCACATTGCCAAAGTGGTTAGGAAGACCTTCTATATTGCCCACCTTATCATGAAGGGTTTCACATCTAGATCAAGAGAGGTCATTGTGCCCCTGTACTCTTCTCTTATTAGGCCAATGATTGAGTACAATGCCCCATTTGGGATGTATCTCACCCGATACCTGCAGCAGTTGGAAAGACCCCAAAAGTTCCTCACCAAGAGGATAAAGGGTCTTAAACATATGTCATATGCTGCCCGACTGCAAAAAACTCCAGCTCTATTCAGTCGCATACCGCCTACTCAGAGGTGATCTGTGCTTAACGTACAAGGCCATGTCCAATCCGGAATTAATGGACATGCTCCACCTCAGAAAATCCAAATCCATCAGAGCCACGAGAGCAAGAGACTTAAACCTCAACACAGAAATAAATAGGACATGCTGGAGGGACAGATACATAACCCAGAGGCTCCCTACACTCTGGAACAGAATCCCAGTCCATGTTAGGCAGAGCCCCTCACTGACTCTATTCAAGAGAAATCTTGATGAGTGGATGGGAGATCGTAGGTTTACCCCGGGGGTCATCTCTGTGTCACTACTAGACAGAGGCACAGTAAACTAAACCCTAAAAGGGCATAGTATTCTCATCCTAAGGGGTGGTGAAAGCCACACACACTCTGGCTAGGCTTATAAATGCCCTAGGGCAGATAGCCTAGTACGAACCTATGAACCTATGAACCTATGAGCTGTCACATCCACTACAACACATGTATATTTTTTTAACAAATTCTATGATCTCACCCAACTTATTTCATTTAGTTCCCTTCTACTGCTCCAAACCAGAAATATTTTACACACAGTTTCCTAACCATAAAAATAAAATTCATGCCCATCATGATAAAGGATGACATCATAAACAGATTTTACTTCTTCTGTAGTCATCATTGCGGTGATATTCACCCAAACCCTAGTCTTACCAAGCCTCTATCCCCCACATACATACACACTAAGACCCTAAACCGTGTTACAGTGAATGTTTGAAGCATTTGTAACAGAATTACTGACTTTCATGCTAGGATAACCTATTATACACCTAATGTCTTATGTGCCACAGAGAGCTGGCGTAAACCTAATGTAAAAGACTCAGTTAATATCCCCAGACTATAACAAAAGCAGATCAGAGAGAACACTAAAGAAAGCAGGAGAAATAGCCTTACTAGTCTCTACTTTTACTCCTTACTCAAAATCCATTCCAAAATTCACCAGTGTGCTGAAATTCTTATTACCTTCTTAAAACTAAATGATACAAAAAGCATATACAGTACAGTGTTTTATATCGCTCCCAGACACAACTTTCCCATTCTAAGAGATACACTATCTTGGATATCAAACACAATTACCAGTGAAATGATCATTCAAGGTGACGTTAATATTGACGGCCAGCAACTAACCTCTGACTTCCCAACAGCCAGCCTGAACCTAATCAGCTTTACTCAACTCATTAAAACACCAACCAGATATATTAAAAGTAATAACCAGGGCTCCGTCCTTGACTGGATTCTGGTTGCCAACCCAGATAAATTTACTATAGCTGGTACACTTCCAGATATTCTAAGTGACCACTTACCAGCATACGTCCATAGAACTATTTTCCAGTTGGCCAAAGAACATAAGAATAAAACAGCTTGCAATCTTCCAAAATTAAACCAACAGTCTTTTGTTAATTTACTAAAAGCCAGAGACTGGTCCATCTTAAAAATTTTTCCTTTAGATGAAGCTGTGAATTGTTTCAGTGTAACATTTCTAGACACCCTTAATACCTTATCCCCTCTCAGCACAAAAAGAGTTAAACCCAGTCATGATGCTTGGGTCTGTAAGTCATGTAAACAGCGTACGGGTGACGGGGACAAAGTATGGATTGAATGGCAAAAGATCAAAATCAGAAAACATTTACAATATCTCAGGTACCTTCCTACCGAGGTCAAAAAACAAGTAACCAGGGACAAAAAACATTATTATACTATTTTCAAACCAGACACAAAAATAATCCCCCCAAATTCTGATCATTTATATCCTCATTACCTAGCCCTGGAACAAAAAAACTCAGTCTGTGCCCTGACACCCCCCCTTCAAAAAGCAAGAAGGTTCAACACTTTATTTTATCAAATGCACATCTAACTTAACTGCAGGCGCCTCTCACACATCCCACCCTTTCTCCTCAAACTCCTCTAACTCTATTCCTAATTCACTACCTTCTCACAATTCACGTAACTGTTATCATCCTATCTCTGTCCTAACAGACTCCTGTCATACTCATCTTAATAATTTTATGTCCTTTACCCTTCGGCCTGTTCTCACTAGACATGTAAAAAGAAATTATAATTAAATCCTCTACATCCGCTGACAGCCTCCCACCAGAATACCTAAAACTAGCTGCAGAGGCCAAAGCCTATCCAGCTAGCATCCTTATCAATAGACTGATTACGGAGTTCTATGTCCCTAACATGTGGAAACAGTCTTATGTTATTGTACTGCATAAAGGAATTAACTCAACATAATTTTCCAGCTTTTATCTCAGTGCCATCAATGTGTACATGTACAACCTCTAAACTTTCTACTGCAAAATTAACTATTAACCACCACAAAGCTTAGTTTTCTGTCTGCCCACAGTACTACAACTGTCTTATTATTTTTTATGGGGACTGTAAATAAAGCTAGAGATTCCAACAAACTTGTTTCTTCACTATTTTTTGAACTGTCAAAGGCTTTTGACACTGTCATTCTAAACTCCTACAACAACTTTCCATCCTTGGAGTATCACCTTATACTCTCTAATGGTTTGCTATCTACCTGACTAGCAGACATCAATCAGTAAAATTGCAAGGCTTCCTCTCCCCATACATACCCATTGTCACAGGTATTCCTCAAGGATCCATCCTTGGTCCCTTACTCTATAATGTTTTCATCAACAGTCTTCAATCTTCATCTTGCCAAAGCTGACAAAATGCAGATGACTCTACAATCATCTGCATTTCAACCAGTCTATCATACCTATAGCAAATAACACAACAAGCTTTCACTTCGGTTGATACCTGGCATACTAATGCCAAACTCTTACTTAACCCCAGGAATACTAAATTTCTCCTGTTTACTCCTAAATTGCACCTTCCAGACAAATCCAACTTCAGGATTTACTCCCTAAACAACACAGGAATAAAAGTAGTTCCTCACACCAAATTATTAAGTATGACAATGAGACTCTTAAATTTGGCCTACACATCCAAAGTAACATAAAAAACCACCAGAAACTTGGAATGCTATACATACATAAACTCTTACTGAATACATCCACCAAAACTAATGTTGTCACAACTTACCTTTCTTTCACTCTCACTAGTGTATGGAGCTCCAGTCCTTACTATCCTACAATCTTCTCTAAAAAAAACATGAAACTTGCTATAGCAAAACTGTTAAGTTTGCAACTAGTGCAGTATAGTATTCCCAATGCTGCACACCTCTGCAGTCACTTAAGTGGATCAAACATCCCCACCAACTCTCCTACCTACAACTTATGACTGCCCACAACATTATCAATAAACCAGCAGACCCTCTGATCTGAGGATAAACAATTTCTTTCATTACATAAAACTATTAAATAATCTGTCCAAAGCCTGTACTCCTACTCTGTAGTCAAAAACTGGAACTCCCTACATCTAAACACTGGAACAAACCGTAACCTTTTGACCTTCAAACACTCTTTAAAATAATTTTTATCCCAATTGTGGATCCCCTCCTGCTATAATCCAGGCTGAATTCCATACTGTTTTACCTGTCTACCCCCCAATCCAGACTCCTATCCATTTTTCTTACATTTGTACCAAATCCCCAACTTTTTCAGTACTTTTATCCTTTCAAGCTTCCCTTTCATGCTTTTCTCTTAACATTTCACTTCATGCCTGACCTACTGTCCCCCACCCAGACCCGTCCTTTACTGCTGCCACTCTTTTCATTGCCACTTATTCTCCTAAATACCTTACCGTGCTCTTTCTCCAACTTCTCACTTTGACTTCAAGATATACTTCTTGCTCACTTCAAGTCTTCTCATATTGTTGTACTTACTTGTCTGTTTATTAATTCTAATTCAGCTTATGCTTATTTCTATACTCTAGTTCTTAAGTCTATGTATCTTAATATTATCATATTTAATACCATGTTATTGCTACCACCAGTACATATTGTTATTTAATATGTTTTTTGTTATTATTTGTCTATAACAGTAAGGTACTAGGAGCTTTTCTCCCCGAGCCTCTGCTGAAAATGGGCGCATTTGGCCCAGGCGGACTTTCTCAGTAAACAAATGTTACTAAAAAAATTAATAACAAATAAATAAATAGATGACTACCCTTAAGTTTTTTCTTTTGAAGAATAAATAAAAATACTTTACTTCAAAAAGAGCTAGTCTAGCAGTACAAGTAACAGTTATAAACACAGAGATATATGAAATTGCACAGGGAAACATAAAATAATAATTTTGAATATATGAATTATAAGAAAGAAAGGCATCTGTTATAGCTAGACTTTTTTGTATCTTGTTCTGAACTAAAAGAATTTCTGAGCTCTAGTTTAAACTGCCTGAAGATCCAGACATATTGCAGGCAGAAACAAAGTGCAGAGAATTCACAACTTTTCGGTCTTCTAGACTGTTCTTTTTTCTGACTGTTCAGCCAACTGTATAATTTATATATTTTATCACATAGAAATTACAGATTAGTTAAGCATATTTTCCTGTTTAGATACTAATGAATTTGTTTACTTGCTCTTGGTTAGCTAAATGATTAAATAATCTTCTAATTATTACTATACTTCCAAGATTATATGTGGTCTTCCTAATAGAGTCAGATATTGGAAATTGTTGGTAAGGCAGTAGACAGCTAAATGATCGGAGACAAATGTATGACTCAGGATGCTGTTTGAACGTAGAAGGTGGAGGATAGTGCATTATCTTGCTACTGTTAACACATGTAAAAAACAGGTTTGTGGAGAATGGCTCTGGACAATGATGCGGTGAACCACTAATGAAATAGAAACAAAATATAGGTACAGCAATGATGCAAGAGTAGCATTGCCGCCTCACAGCAAGAGATTCTTTGGTTTAGTTCTTGGCTGTAGTGCTCTTTCCGTGGAGTCTGCATGTCCCTTGTATATTTCTTTATTTCTTGTTTTACCAGGTGGCCAAGTTTCCCCTACCTCTTAAAGACGTGCAGAATATGAATTGGCATTCTCTAAATTGCAAAAGTGCTTGTAGTATGTGAGTGAGTGCGTGAGTAACTGAGCGGGCGTATGCATTTTTTGCTAGACTAATGTGCAGAAAGGGCTTTGTACCCATTTTGTGCTGATATAGGTTCCATCATCCCCACTACCCTGTGAAGGGTTAATAGAAAATAGCTGGATGGACTTCTTTCACTAGGTACTATCTTATCTGATCACTCTTTCTACCCCATCCTCATTATACTGTTTTGTGTCAAGTAAAAGTATGCCCTTGATGAGTATTGAGAAAAATTAAAAATGCTTCTCAAGTGCTTTAGTATATATTAGCAATACATTTATTTAGGTTGATTTATCAGAGCCTAATTATCAGAATCATGCACTATATACAGATTCCTGAAAAAACAGTTTCAAATGAAAAAAGGCACCGTTTTGCAAGTACAAGACCCTTAATTGTGATCTCTTAGTACAAAATAAACTGAAGCTCTAGCTCCACAACAGTGAATTCTGAGACTTAACTGAAATGACAGTAAAACATTGCTTCCCCACAGTCCTGCTAAGTACAGGTACTAGCTCCCAGATAACTTTACCTTGTAGTAGGAGGAATACCCCAAGATACCACATCTTTGGACTTGGTATATGTATCCCCCCTCGCACTGATTATGAAATTCTTGTAATTGCAGAGATTGCAGACCTTTGCATTACAACAGGCACTTGAAAAAAAGTTATTAGGCAGACAAATACAAAATGCAAATTATTTTCTGCACATGAGAAACAGTCCCTGCACCTCTTGTGTGAGAATTGACCCCCTACAACACACACACACACACACACACACACACACACACACACACACACACACACACACACACACACACACACAAACACAAACCAGTTTCTTTTCATTTCAGATTGTTATACAACAACTGGAATGCCCACAGAGATACCTTATTAAAAGGATACAAGGCCTAAACAATATGGCCTACATGGACTAACTCAAAACCCTGTCACTATACTCGGTATCCTACGGTTTGCTAAGAGGTGACCTGTGTCTGGCATTCAAAGCATCCTCTGACCCATTAGTGATGGATTTACTACACATCAGCAAGTCAGATGTCATCAGAAAGAGTCAGTCTAGGGATCTAAACCTCTTCTGCAGCATCAACAGAATGGTTTGGAGGGAAAGGTATATCTAGCAGAAAATATCACTGCTCTGGAGCAGACTCCCAGTCCACATAAAGCAAAGTTCATCCCTGTCCATATTCAAGCGCAACTTAGATCTATAGACGGGAAACAGAAAATTTACCCCAGGTCTGCCCACTTGTACTATTAATGGACAGAGGCAGCTCCTAAACGCTTTATCTCATTCATGGGTCGCCTCAAATTATCTATGGTAATATCCTACTTATTCTGATTAGGGGTAATATATAATTACTGAGCATGTAATGGGTAAGGCCAGTCTATAACCAAATAGGATAAATTATTTCAAGCATAAAAGGGGAAGCTATGTTTAAAATAGCCTGCAAGGGCAGCCAGCCTAGTACTTACCTATGAACCTATTATTATATCACAGATGAATCATGATCTGAGTAAAGGATCAATCAGTGTTATGAAGCAGATGGCACTTTTGGTAGACTTAGGGAAAGAGGGCATATAAAGACAGCACAGTTTTTGTTGAAGATATTAGACAAATATCCTAGAGTATCTTGGTACAGTGGAGTGATTAAAAATTGTGGAAAAGCTGAAAATATATTATGTTCATCATATTTGATCACTGCTACTGTAGCCTTAGCTATATGGGTTATATCCTGTCAAGGGTATTACAGTAGGTCAACTTCCAAAGCTTTAGGCAACTTCCATGTACCCAGACGGTCAGGCAGCTTGAGTTGAGTTGACTAAAGGCAGGTTTTGAACCAACTTCAGAGCTTTATTGCTCCTGAAGTGTATGCTTCTCTGAGGCTTTCATGAATCCATGGTCGGCTTGTGCTGTTCCTTTGCTGGGCAGATAAGTTTCCATTGGAGAAAAACTTGCATTTACTGATGTTTCTTATTATTTACTCTTTCCTCTTCTGGAAAGTTATTGTAAAGCTAGGAGTTTGTATTTTGACAGACTGTCACTAGACTGTACTGTATTTTTAAACAGACTCTCTTTATCCTGTCAGTTTAAAAGTTGTTTAATATAATGAAAATATTTTTTTCTGAGGGGAAATTGTGTTTATTTCACTTTGTGGCCCAGACATAGGTTCATAGGTTCATAGGTTTATACTAGGCTATCTGCCCTAAGGCATTTATAAGCCTAGCCCAAATTTTTGTGGCTTACGCCACCCCTTATATGAAAAAATACTGTGCCCATTAGTTTGTTGGGCCTCTGTCCAGCAGTGACACAGAGATGATTCCCGGGGTAAACCTACGATCTCCCATCCACAGGTCAAGATTTCTCTTGAATAGAGCCAGCGAGGTGCTCTGCCTCACATGGACCGGGATTTTATTCCACAGCAGGGAGTCTCTGAGTGATAAATCTATCCCTCCAGCACGTCCTATTTATATCCGTGCTAAGGTTTAAGTCGCTTGCTCTAGTGGTTTTGGTGGATTTGGATTTTTTGAGGTGGAGCATGTCCATTACTTCCAGGTTGGACATGGCCTTGTATGTCAGGCACATGTCACCTCTGAGCAGACGGTATGCAACTGAATAGAGCTGGAGTTTCTTCAATCTGGCAGCATATGACAGATTTTGGAGTCCCTTTATCCTTTTGGTGAAGAACTTTTGGGGTCTCTCCAATTGCTGCAGATGTCGGGTGAGATACATCCCGAATGGGGCATTGTACTCGATCATTGGTCTGATAAGTGAAGAGTACAGGGGAACAATGACCACACTAGATCTGGATGTGAATCCCTTCATGATCAGGTGGGCAATGTAGAAGGTCTTTCTAACCACTTTAGCAACGTGAGTGTCAAAAGAAAGGCCACTGTCAACCTGGGTCCCCAGGTCCCTGATAACCTCTTCTGTGCTTAGTGGATTGCCACCTATATGGTAGCTTGGGGTTACCTTGTTTTTCCCGAAGGGTATGACTATACATTTTTTGGCGTTTAACTTCAGGCCATGGCTCTGGCACCAGCTATCTGTTTCCGTGAGTCCCTTCTGAAGGATATCCGTGTCCGATGCAATACATAGTGTATTAAAGTGCTTTTTACTATATTTATCTGGGGAAAAAGGGACTTTTAAAGTCTTTTTATTTTTACCAGCATTTTCTGCTTATTTTCCCTGGGAAGAGGCACCATCTTTCATCTAGTCACAAAAAGAAAATATTAAGCACATAGCTTTTGTCACCACAGCAGGGTAGAAATTTGTGTCAGCAGCAGGTGAGTGATTCTGTTTGGGCCATTTGTTGCACCTCAGATCACTCCTTTTTTACCTCGAATCCCTTTGGTGTAGCACCTTCAGCTACTATGGACCAGGGGTTAGTCACATCTTCTGTGGTTGTTGAGGTTCCCTTAGTGGATAAGGGACAGTAGCTCTTGTTGGTCCTGGGAGAAGAACAGGGAAGGCTTCCCATTTTTGTCAGAATGTTATGCCCATCCCTGGGAAAGCTGTTGCTATTGCCAATAATGGCACTGTTGGCCTCATTTTTCCTGTCAAAAAGAAGCAGAATACTAAGTAAGTGCCTACTCCTTCTCAAATTTCCTTAGACAGGAGTCATTTACTGGGTCTGGCTCAGGTTTTAATTCAGGCTGTTGAGCCTTCTTGTAAGGTAGTTTCTGGTAAAAGAAAGAGGGATACTTCCTTTTCTGAATAGATTCAAGTTTCTGAATCTGGACAGGAGGATGAAAGGATCGATACACATTTTTTTCCTCAAATTTCTGATTCAGACTCAGAGGCGAGCTCAGTTTCTGATTCTCCCTGTATGGGTTTCTCTTTCTGTGAGAATTATTTCTAGAATGTGCCAGTGTTTTCAGTGGGAGGACATTGAGGTTTCCCAGTCTCTGGAAAAATACAAAGAGCTGTTACAGAAGGAATTTCCAGAACTTGCGCCCATTTGTCCATTTTTGTCTGCCTTGGAGGATGTGTGTGTTATTGCCTGCAATTTTCCTGACAGTCAGCCAGCTGCCTCCTGAAAAGGCAAATAGGATGTATAAAGCTCCTCAATCTTTTAAGTTTTTATACATACTTCCCAAACCCGATCCAACAGCTATAGCTTCAGTTAATCCTTCTGCTGCAAAATACTTAGTTAATTCCAATCCTTCTATGTTTGATAAGGATGGGAAGATTATTGATAAATATGGGAAAAGTGTATGCTTCTTCAGCTTTGATTTTCAGACTTTTGAAATGTCAGGCTCATATGTTAAAGTTTGTCTTGACGAATTGTGAACATATGAAGAATGTTTTGTCTGCCCTTTCATCTTGTGAGGAAAACCTGCTTTAAATAATTTAATTTCTTCTATTGTTGACATCACTCCTTGTTGTGTACAGTGCGTGTTTGACTGTGTTGATACTTCTTCAAGGGCTATGGCTGGTGGTACTGTTTTGAGGTTTGCATGACTGCATTCTCAGAATCTCCCAGATGATGTTAAAATGAGATTTAAAATTTTCCTTTGGACAGAGATTAGTTTTTCACCCCTCTGCTCCAGAGGTGATCAAAAAGTGTGATGAAAGGGGTAGGCTGATACATGGAATATCTATGATTTTTCAACCTTCCTTTTCCAATTTTTTTCCCACAGATTCTCTAATTCCTTATCCAATTTTGTTAAGAAACAAAATAAATAATCTCAACAAAATGCAGGTAAATAGACATTTAAGAAGAATGTCAAGGGGGTTTCACAAAGAATTCTGGAAACTGCCAAAACCAAGGACAGTTCAGTTAGTCAGAATGCCTGTTTAAGATACTTTGTTCCTTCCTCCTGGCATGGCACCCCATTTTGTCTTTCAGAAAGCCTGAATCTCCACTTTTCTCTTTGACAATAGTTAGTTTCAGACAAATGGGTTTTGAAGATTATCCATCAAGATTACAGATGACAACTGGAGGAAATTTTTCCTTTCCAGGGGGAATTCTATTCCTCATCTTCATACCAGGCTCTTTTATTTCCACCTGCTCTTCATCACTTACTGTCCCAGAGAGTGATAGAACCAGTTCCCCCCTTCTAGGTATGAAATGGGTTTTATTCAAGGTTGTTTTTAGTGCCAAAGAAAGAAAATGCTTGGAGACCAGTGCTGGATCTTTCTTTCGTAAACCTGTTTGTGATAGTGCCTAAATTCAACATGATGTCACTTCACAACCTGTTACCTCTTCTTCCTCATTCACGTTTCCTGGTAACATTAGATGCTTACCACCACATCCCTATTTATCCAGACTTCAGTTGTTTCTTAAGGTTTTGTGTGTCTGGAGCACATTACCAGTTCTCTGATTTACACTTTGGACTATCCACTGCACCAAGAGTGTTCATAAACTGTCAAGCTCCAGATTATACCTCACTGCAGGCTACAGGTTATCCACATTTTTCCATATTTAGACAACTTACTTATATTTGTAGAGTCTTTTTCAAAGAGTTAGGAATATCTGTCTTGGATGAGAGATCTCTTACACAAGCTGGGATTCCAAGAGAACATTCAAAAATCTTTCTTGACTCTTTCTGACTGGATTGTGTTTCTGAGATATCAACTAGATACCACAGTTCAAAGAGCTTTTCTTCCATAAGAAGAGTAGATCTGTATCTAACTCTATTTCTGGGTCTTCTGCTCAGACTTCAGTCACTGCAAGGCAATACTTCAGGATTTTGGGTATCATGGCTTCAGTGATTCTCACCATACCCCTGACAAGACACTACATGAGAAAGATACAGTGGTATCTGAAGTCTGTTGTGTTCTAGTACCAACACCCTTTGTCTTTTCAAATCCCAGTGCTGGGGTTTGTTAGAAGATAAATCACTTGATGGAGACAACAGATTTCCCTAAATCCTGGTCTCCCCTTCGCCCTCCCTGTTCCAAAGTAGCAATTTACCATGGATACCTTTGATTTTGCTTGGGTAGCAGTTTGAGGAGGGATAAACGTGCAAGGTGTGTGGGACACCAAGGTCAGATGCAAGCACCTAAATAGAGAAGTGAGGCTTGCCCAGATCAATGCACTCAACTCTCTGAATTATCTTTGGTCCTGAGGACCTCTTTAAATTGTTATAGACAACACCACAGTCATGTGGTACATCAACAAGCAAGGAGGAGCCAAGACATACTCTCTTTGTAGGCTAGCCATGTTAGTTAGGGATATAGCTTCACAGCATAGTCTCATTCTACGGGCATCCTATATTCTGTTAGAGCAAAGTTTTGTGGCAGACAGGTTGAATAGGACAAAGGCAGGCTGTCATAAATTTAAACTAGACTAGAGGTGTCTTCCAAGATTTGATCTGTTTGTGGGGAGTTCCTCAAATAGACCTGTTTGCCTCCTCTCTGAACAATCATCTGGCAAGATACTATTCCAGGACTGGAAGATAGATGCCTTTTCCTTTCCTAGGATATGAATGTTCCTGTATGCTTTTCACCCTCTCCACTAATATCCAGGGTACTTCTGAAGATTCAGAAAGAATTCCCCAAGATCTTTGTGGAGACTCCCTTCTGGCCCTGGCAACTGTGGTTCTCCCTTCTTTTGAAAATGGCCAGGAGCAATTACCACAAGCTTCCTCATAGACTGGATCTACTCACACAAGGACATGGATGTTTTGTACACTCTGACCAGTTAACTTCAGTTGACTGCCTGGAAGATAGGGTCTTAATTTCTTTTAGGCACCTGTTTACTGAGGATGTGTAGCAGGTACTAATGGATGCAAGAAAACCTGCTGCAAAAAAGTCATATGTTAGCACCGTCTATGATCCGTTGGATTGCCAGTTGGCTCACAGATAGGACGCAGATACTCAAAATAGGGGAAGTTACCTCCACAAAGAGACCAATCGCCAGTGTAGTACCCCAGGGTTATGTGCTGGTACATTTCCTGTTTTGCATCTACTTTTCTGAAGTAAAAGCCAATGCAAAAAGGGCTCTGGCTGTCTGAGTTTGTAGATGCCTGCAAGCAAGGAGTAGTCAATGAATCCCCGAATGACGTAGCCATCCTGCAGGAAGCTTTTTCCTAAATAAATAACTGGTGCCAAAATCGCGGACTGAGATTAAATGTTAAAAAATGCATTATTGTATCCTTTGGGAAGTCATCTATCCCAGGGAGCTATCACATTGACAACACACCCCTAAGAGGTGACTACGTTGTTTGGGATTTGAGAACTTATGTAGACAGTGCAATAACATTTGACCAACACATGTCCATTAGTGTAGAGAAGTCCTTTTATATTGCACAGCTTATAAACAAAGGGATTGTGTAGACATCTAGGGATGTCATGTTCCTCCTTTACTCAGCTCTCATTAGGCCAGTCATTGACTATAATGCCCCCTTTGGCATGTATCTGTCCAGACACATGCAACAACTGGAATGCCCACAGAGATACCTTACTATAAGGATACAAGGCCTAAACAACACATTCTACATGGACTGACTCAAAGCCCTGTCACTATACTCAGTATCCTACAGACTGCTAAGAGGTTACCTGTGTTTGGCATACAAGGCATCTTCTGACCCATTGCTGATGGTTTTACTGCATATCAGCAAGTCAAATGGCATCTGAAATAGTCTAAAGACCTAAACCTTTTCTGCAACATCAACAAAACAATTTTGATGGATAGTATATACTTCACAAATGATACAGCTGCTCTGGAAAAGACTCCCCATCCACAAAGAACAAAGTTCATCACTGTCTATATTCAAGCTCAGTGTAGATCTGTGGATGGGTAGCAGAACATTTACCCCAGGACTACCCCCGTATTAGTAATGGACAGAGAGGCAGCTCTTAAATGCTTTATCCCATGCATGGGTCCCCTCAAATTATCTATGGTATGATCCCAGTTATTCTCATTAGGGGTAGTAATATAATTATTGACCATGGGCTGAGTAAGGCCAATCTGTAACCAAATGGGATAGGTTATTTTGAGTGCAAAAAGGGAAATTGGCTTGGTTTAAAATTGCCTGCAAGGGCAGCTAGCCTAGTTCTTACCTATGAACCTATCAGCAAATGGAAAGGTTTTCTAGTTGGTGCCAACAACATAACCAGCACCCATTCAGGGTTAGTTGTTCTCTGTGTTTACAATATTTGTGTGAGTTATTATCTTATGGCCTTTCTTACGCCTCTGTCAAGGTTCATTTATCACCCATTTCAGCATGTCTGCCCATGGATCCTCCTCTTCCAGTGCAGTCTCATATGAAAATATTTTTGAAAGGGGTTTGCATAAGGGTCCTCTAAGAAAACCAGTGGCCCTTCCTTGGAATCTTAATTTTGCGTTAGTGAAACTAACACTTGCTTCATTTGAACCAGTTAAAGTGGCTAACTTGAGGATCATAACATGAAAAGCAGTTTTACTAATTGCTCTGGACTCTGCAAGAAGAGTATCTATATTGGAAGCTTTTATGTTGAGTCAACCCTACCTCATTTTCCACAGGGAGAGAGTTCCTTTGAAAACTAATCCTTCTTTAATGCCTAAAGTGGTATCCAAGTTTACTTTAAGCCAATCTATCCATTTCACTGTTGTTTTTTCTTAAACCTAAAATGAAGGTGAAAGGTTACTCCATACCTTAGATGTCCACAGGCGGCTTTGGTACTATCTTGACAGAACTAAATCTTTCAGATCTTCAGATCAATTGTTCATTTTTTCTGAAGGTAAGAATTTGGACAACATGTTTCAAAACAAACTTTTTCAAAATGGTTATCTAAGGCTATTAGCATTTGTTATACTGATCACAGCAAAAGCATTCCTGGCAGAGTCAAGGCCCACTGTACCAGGGCCTTGGCTTCTTCTATGGCTTTTTGGAAAGGGTTGGATTCTGGAAGTACTCAAGAAGTAACAATTTGGTCCTCTGTATATACTTTTACAAAACAGTATAAGTTTGATTCCTTCTCTATGTTTAGATCAGGCTTTGCAAAGACCACTCTCCAGGAGCTTCTGGACTCTTTTCCTTCCACCTCCCAAATATAGCAAGCTAGGGTGAGCTACCCATATAGCTAAGGCTACTGTAGCAGTGATCAGTATGATGAATAGCAAGCTCAGATGCTTATAAGCCTAGTACTTATTATACAGCAGGAACTTCTTATTGTAACATTTGTTAATGTCTGTTATGTACTTCACAGATAAAGATTCTATTTGTCTACTGATGTAGTATGTTCTTAATCTGTAAATATGTTGTAAGTAATTGCTATGTTAAATTGTTAATCGCTATGTAATCCAATATAACTACTGTCTGTTTATTTTAACTGTGGAGCTTTTCTCCCCGGGCCACCGCTGAAAATGGACCTACGTCCAGTCGGACACTCCCGGTCAACAAATGTAAATAAATAAATAAATAATGAACATAGTACAGTTGTGTAAGTAAACCTACCATAACAGTAGATGTTGGAATGAACACTGCTGCAGTAGCTGCTCCTTTTCTCCATCCCCTTTGTTTTCTGGTATATTGTTTATACCAGTATGTGGTTATTTTTTTTTTGTTCTTCCTAGCACTGACCTTTTAGGACTCAGCCTCCCGCTGTCTACTGACAGGAAAGCTCTGAAGGGCTTGGCATCCAAACTTGTGTTTTAGTCAGCTTAGCACAAGCTGCTTGACAGTTTGGGTATGTGGAAGGTGCCTTGAAGCTTTGGAAGCTGTCTGGCTGTGATATCCTTGCCAGGATATAACCCATATGGCTAAGGCTACTCCAGCAGTGATCATTTGAACATCTACTGTTATGGTTAGGTTTACTTGTGCAACTGTACTTTTGCATTTTACTTAGCTGTGATGTACTTTCTATACTTTCCGAGTGAATCTCAGGATGTAGAAACAATGTGATCGAAAGACTTGCATATACCACATTTTGAAAAAGCAGTGATTAGTTAGTAAAATGGTGAGTTTTTAGGGGTTGATAGTTTCCTCATGCCTGTGCAAGTTGGATGAACTCCCAACGGCATATATACAATGGAGACAGTTGTTAAAATGGCAACACCATAATTAATGAGTAGTGCATTAAAGTAGTTGGTCTGACTTCTCAAAAAACACTGTTTTTGCTTTGTCATTCCTTTTGTCTGTTGTTATGGAGTTTAGTGTCCTTAAGTTCATCTGCTAACCCTGCAGTAGTTTTATAACACTTGTTATCACTAATGTAGTACCATTTATTGATGATCTACTTCCTACATTCTCTTGTTTCATGTGACAGTTAAGAATGCAGGGTTAAGAGAGGACAGCATGACCTCTTCTGTGGCTCCTCTTTATTGTTATGCAAATACTTGGAAACTGATTGTGATTTAGAGGGTAATGTCTAGTACAAATGATTACTAGGAAGTTATACCTTTTGATGAATGCGTAATTATAATCTAAAGATCAAAAGATGAGAT
The DNA here is from genome assembly GCF_019279795.1 of Protopterus annectens. Classification (NCBI taxonomy): domain Eukaryota; kingdom Metazoa; phylum Chordata; order Ceratodontiformes; family Protopteridae; genus Protopterus; species Protopterus annectens. The sequence goes on from NC_056727.1 coordinate 558,744,863, forward strand.
AGCATATAACTATTCTTAGGTACCTTGACAAGTAAAATGTCTTGGCAAATGCTGTACTAAATTGTTCTTTATAATATGTGGATTTTAGTTATTATTTAGTGTGGTTTTGCTTGTCTTGGGGTGGGGATGAGCGGAGAAAAGAGATGTAGATTTTTTTTTGTTTGTTTTGGAAACTGCATCCAGTCAATATGCCCACTTCCTTTTTGATTTTTAAATATATTAGGTAAAAAGATTTTCTTTTAATGTGAACTTGACCCAGAGCTGCTTAATATTTATCACAGTATTAGTTTCTGATAACAACATTACTTCCTTGCATGTTGCTGTTGATCTACTGCATGCTTCTTTAGTTTACAGTAAACTGAGATAGCAACAGCTCTGTGAACTGCTGTGTATGATGTCTGCCAAGAAAGACTGCAAACACATCTGCATACCTAAAGAGGGCAGCATGTTGTGACACAGGAAGTTTTGCAAGTCAACAAAATATGTAGTGACAGGTGTAACAAGCACCCAGGTCCCTCAACAACAGGTACAAATATGACTCTGTCATTGTACATGTGGGTGTGAATGACCTGAGACGTACCTCCCTGGACTAAATGAAAAGAGACATGGAGGAGCTCTCAGATTATGTAGCCCAGGTGGGTATGACCTTAGCCCTGAGCAGCATCCTAACATCACCCAAAATGATACCACAGTATAAGCAGAAAATGATTGTTTTCAACATTGGCTAAGTTTCTGGTGTCATTCCAAGGGGATCCAGTATCTGTCTGCCTGGAATGACATGACTGATAGACCTCAATGCTTTGCCAGAGGTGGCCTGCATCTGTCAATCCTGTGCTTCCAGATACTGGCCAACGGTCTTGCCACCCCTATAGTGCCTTTTTTAGGCTGTGTTCCAAAGATGAAATTATCGCAGTAACAACTACAAACAAATGCATTCTGAGGGTCATGCTGCTCAATGCTAGAAGTCTGAATCTCTAAATGCACTCGCTCGAAGCACTCATTAAAATGGAGAACATCGACATTTGTGCTGTAACAGAGACCCGGTTCAAAGCAGCAGAAAGTACCCCTTGCACTACCAGGCTATAACTCATCCCACACCTTTCGGCCCCAGAACCTGGACTGAAGCACCAAAGGCGGAGGTGTTTCCATATTCTGGTAGCCCAACATAACGCATCAGAGATACTTCAGGTGCAGCTAACATTGGGTAAGACAGCGATTCAGGTCCTAGCCTGCTATAGGTCCCCAGCCATGTTCCAAGACAAACTCCATGTTCCTGAGCACCCCGGAGAATATTAGGGTCCAACCTAACACTCTCATACTGGGCGACTTCAACTACCCCTCCATTAACTGGGTGAACTACTGATGTACCAATACATTTGCCCAAAGTTTCCTGGAATTCATTAATTCCAGTGCCCTGCACCAGCTCGTTCTTACCCCCATGAGAGGGGGTAACATCCTTGACCTGGTCATGGGCTACTGTTGTTCTACACCAGTAGTCAACTCCTCCCTGGTTAGATCTGACCACAAACTAATTACCTTGGAAATCCATACCCCCCCTGCAAAGGTAACCACAATGAAAAACTGGGCTCCTAAAACAGAGGTGGCTAACGTCACAGCACCCATGCAAATGGAGAATAGTTGCATGACTGCCGAATCATACACCAATGCACTATAAGAACACGTACACAAATGTGTGGATCTCACCATACCCAATAGAACCAAGACACGCTCTTTCAAAAAAAGGAAGCCAATCTAGTGGTCCCCTGCCATAAACAAACTCTACAACCGAAGGAAGAAACTGATGCAGAATAAGGTGAAGTCCCAAGACTGGAAAAATTCCCTTATCAGCCTCAACAAAAAGTTGAGATCCCTCATCAAATCCTCTAAAGCTAGCTATGAAAACATAATTGGAGCAGACAGTAAAGACAGCCACAAGGCCTTCTATAGTCATGCAATGATCTCCACAGCAATACCCAGATTTGTTCTGAGCTACTGCACAAAGGTACCTCCTGTACCAAGCCAACAGATATTGCCAATATACTGGCCGACAGATTCAGTGCCAACTTTACCCCTCCCCCCCAAATGACCAATCACAATACCAGTAGATTGCCAGGCACCCAGTATTATTGCTGCACATGTTAAAACAGCACTGTCCAAGGCCAAGAAAACAGCATCCGTGGGACGTGACAATATCCCTGGCTGTGTTCTACATGAACTACAGGGTGAACTGGCACCTCACTTGTGTGCCCTGTTCACTCACAACCTCACCTCAGGCTTTGTCCCTACCGAATGGTGCACTGCTGCAGTCATCCCTCCCCACAAAGGAGGAGGGACTACAGACCCTGGGAAATATTGCCCCGTTAGCCTGACAAGTCTGACATGCAAAGCTATGGAACACATCATCGTGGACCTAATAAACAAGGATATAGGGAATCTCCAAACTCTAGATCCCACACAGTTTGGTTTTGTGAAGGGTAGATCATGCCTGCTCAACTTGATCGACTTGTTTAAGTCAGTCACCAGAGCTGTGGGCGAGGGCAAGGTGGTTCATACAACCTTCCTTGATCTGGCCAATGCCTTTGATACCATTCCCCACTCAGGAATTATAGAAAAACTCACTAAGCCAGGCATCAACCCCTGTAGCACTAGGTGGGTTGCAAACTGGCTGACAGATGGAATACACAGTGTGAAAGTAGCTGACTCCAAGTCAAACTGCCAACAGTCACGAGTGGAGTCCCACAGGGTTCGGTCCTGGGTCCTCTCCTGTTTGGTATCTACTTCCCTGAAGTCCAGGCCAACATGAAGGGACTCTGGATGACAAAGTTCGCAGATGATTGCAAGTTGGGGGCTATTATTAACTCCCCAGGTGATGTTGACATTCTGCAGAAAAGCCTCACTGAGACCAACGATTGGTGTCAGAACCATGGCTTTAAGCTCAATGCCAAAAAATATGTCGTCATTCCCTTTGGGAAAAACTTGGTTCCCATGAATTACCACATTGATGGTAGTCCACTGAACACAGAAGGTGTTATAAGAGATCTGGGAACACAGGTTGACAGCAATGTCTGTTTTCACCACCACATTGCCACTGTGGTCAGAAAGTCCTTCTATGTGGCACATCTCATTACTAAGGGTTTTGCATCCAGGAAGAAAGAGGTCATTGTCTCCCTCTACTCTTCCCTCATTAGGCCAATCATCGAGTACAATGCTGCATTTGGCATGTATCTCATTAGACACCTGCAACAACTGGATAGGCCGCAAAAGTACCTCACAAAGGTGATCCTAGGCCTTAAACAGTTGTCCTATATGGACAGACTCAAAAAACTCCAACTATTCTTTGTCTCATATCACCTACTTAGAGACAATCTCTCCTTAACTTACAAAGCCATGTCTGACCCAGCTCTGTTAGAAATGGTACAGATAAAGAAATCCCAATCCCTCCACACCACATGCTCCAGAGACCTCAACCTCATTACCACAATCAACAGAACATGCTGGAGGGACAGGTTCGTAACCCAGAGACTGCCCATGGTGTGGAATAGACTTCCCATACATGTGAAACAGAGCACCTCACTGGCCCTTTTCAAGAGAAATCTTGATGAGTGGATGGGAAATAGAAAATTCACCCTGGGGATCATTCCAGTGACACTATTCGACAGAGGCACTGGGAACTAATGTCGGGTGGCACAATGCCAGGGTAATCCTATGGGCTAGGCTTGTAAAGGCTCCAGGGCCATTAGCCTAGTACACACCTATGAACATATGAACCTATAAGATACAAGGACAATGATAAACATGTGAATGACAGCACAAAACTGATAGATACAACAAACTGCACTTAGGGTGGGCTTCATACAGGTGGGAGGGCAAAACTGAGAAAGTAGACATGCAAATAAAAGAAGACTGCTTTGGGAAAAAGGAAAAGAAAACAGATCAGTGACTGGATAGAGCACTCTAGGAAGAGATCTATACAGTGACTGTGCATACGTATAATCTAAGTGTGATATATGAAGGGGGTACAAAATACTCCATTTGCAGATTTGACCACATTAGTGCATCCACAGTGCCAGACAATACGTTTTGTTTGACATAGCTGTATGTACTTCAGTAAGTATCGTATTTTTAGTACTCATCAGTATTACATTTTACAGGGTCAAATCTAAAAAGGCAGCCATCAAGAAACAGCCAGATTGTGACCTCTTGGCTTAGGCCAAACAGCTGGGGATAGGATGGAAAGACAGCTGGTGACCAAAAACAAGCATCAGGGAAACAGCAGTAAGGTGTATGCAGGTAACATGATTATGGTCAGACTTGAAGATGCATAGCACCTTATTCAGATTGGTCAGCAGGGCACATGTTTCCAAAGCATGTACAGTACTTGTCATAATGCATGCCAGTTCCTGCACATTGAGGACCACCATGTCACTACATGCATTGTAGGTTCCACACCATTAGGATCCCTCAATGCACCATGACCCTGTGGACTCTCATCTCAGCAAGTCATCAAATGATTCAGTGTAGCTGAGGCATGAAACCCTCCTCTTCCTCCTGGGATGTCTAATATGTGGCAAAACCTCTGTAACACCCCTTAAGCAATTTTGGAAATACAGCAAAACAGCCGTATGACTCCCACAATAATTAGTGTTGTTGACCATGAAATAGACATATGCCTTTGACATAGTAGATGATGCAGCTGGTGGCAGTATACTACACAGGGCTGTGGGTTGGGGGGGGGGGGCAGCCCATTCTTCCCTGACTGAAAAAAAGAAGGGCATCTCTTAATATGTAGACCATTACCACAGCCCAGATAAAAACAATCATAAAACACTAATATTAACAAGAAATTTTAAATCACGATCATGGATAGATATAACTCAGCTGTATATTCAAACCAATATACATGGATATGATGGAATACTAAATATCACATTTGCCACCTCAGTTGGCTTATAGGAATAAAGTCCTGATTATGACCGAGGTGACCCAAGCTCAAATATTGGCCTGGCACCTGCTGGAACTGGGAAGGGGTGGGACAGGATTGAAGGGATGTTGTCTGCTCACCTCTGTCAAGGAAGGGGTGGAGTATGTGTCCAGGAATACATAAAAGTACAGTTTCTACAACATAAGTCTACAACCCCCGAATTCCAGCCTGAATTTCTTGCAACTCCATTTTCTGTAGAACCATTGGCCCCAATCTGTCATGCCCAGCAATAGAGCTCTCCTTAAATGAACACTGCTTGTCCATGTAGCCTGTTCGTAGTGCATTGGCAACACAGCTGTCAGTGATTTTATCCCATGAATTCTTCACCTAAGTCACAACCTCTTGCAGGCTGGGCTTCACAGAGTTTCCATGCTGATTTCTCTCCATTCTATTTTCAGTGTAGCCATTGAGGTCCATGCGCAAATGGTCCTTGAATGGCTTGTTTATTGCAGTATCAAGATTCTGGAGATAGGCAGTCATTCCTGCGGGAATTATTATTTGATCTATTCTCTGTGCAAGGAAGTTCTTCATGTCTTTAGTGCGGTGAGTGCTGGCTGAATCCCAGACTAGTAGACCTCTTTCGCCACCTCACAAAACAAGTGGCAACATTACATCGACCCACTTCCTTATAACTGCTTGTGTGCACCAGGTTTTTTCGGTTTTAAGAAAGTAAATGCCTGAAACACATTCAATCTTATCTTTCTTGCCCGTACTAATGATTAGAGGTGGGGTTTTCTTTCCATCTAGACGAATTGGAAAATACAGGTAACACGTGCACTTTCATAACCAGTTGAGGGAATGTAGATTGATGAGGCACCCCTCTGATCAATTGTTGTTTGAGATACTTGGCCCATAAACACTGCAGTTTCATCCATAGCAATCATGTTGGAGAGGTGGTATTTAGAAAAGTCGATGCCATCAACAAAGGACTTGAATGCAAGTGCACATTTAATAACTTCAGTATCTTCCAGCTTGAACAGTGCTGTCGATCTTCTTAGAGACAGTTCATATCACTGAAGGAAGCCATCCAGCCAATGTTGTGATGCTTTGAATTCTTCTGGGGATATTTCTAACTGTGGTCCCATTGCAAGGGCAAATACTTGAATATCAGCCCTGTGCACAACCAAAGCCTTTGCTCTCCTGTTAGCAATCCATTCACAGATGATGTCTTCCAGCTCAGGAAATAATGGTTGCCAATCTGATCCACACTTGCACTTCTTAGCATTTCCCTCGTCCACCTGTTGACTGAGGTTATCGTACTCTGCTCGCTATTTTCGGACCATTCGGAAATCCAACTTCTTCTCTTTGCAGAAAGCCATCAGATTCTTTCCCCGGGAGTCCTCCACAATTCCTTTCTTGTACTCAACGGAATAGCTCTTTCTTTTCGCACTCATCTTGTCTGGGGTGGTTAATTGAAGACTTACAAGACAGGAGCGGCAACAAAAATGGTGACAGTTAAGAAGACACAACAACACCCGTTTATTATCAAGTGCACACGTTTTACGTAATTTGACCAATTAAAGTACACTTGCCATTGTTTATGGGCCAAGGATCTCAAACGTCAAGTGTGAGTGAGGATTAGGGTTACAGTAAGAATCATGGAGGACTCCCGGGGAAAGAATCTTTATGATTTTCTGCAAAGAGAAGAAGTTGGGTGTCCGAATAGTCTGAAAATGGCGAGCAGAGTACGATAACCTCAGTCAACAGGTGTCAATAATATTATTATTTTATAATTCAACATGTTCATCGTGTGTTGTTGACAATCTTAACTGGGGCTTATTTTTGGGGTAGGGCTTATATCATGACCACCCTGGAAAACCATTCTAGGTTTTATTCTCTGGTTAGGTCTTATTTACGGAGAAATACGGTATATATATATATATATATATATATATATATATATATATATATATATATATATATATATATATATATATGTGTGTGTGTGTGTGTAAAAAATAATGTCATGCTGCAAGTATCTGGTAGTCATACACAGCATTCTGCCCTAAAATAACTAGAGAGAACATGATGTCAGTCAGACACAGGCCTGAGGACACATGCACAGATATATAGCTTTAAGCCTGTCTGAGCTGTACTATGCAAAGTTGTACTGACAATGGCCATGGCCCACATATCCAGTAGAGGTACCACTGGATGCCACTAATAAACAGACTGTGCTATCCCTGTTTCTGATGTATAACGTGAAAAAGGACATTTATGCTTTTACAAAACACAGTGCACATATTTAAAAATATGTTATGTACAGAGCCAGGCAAAACTAAAGTTAGTGGTAATAGAGTAGCTATACCTACATGCTCAGTGAGAATACATGTGCAAAAAATGAAGTGAAAATAAGTAGAAACATACCACCTTCAGTGTCATAGAAAGAGATAAAGCCCTGGCTACAGCCCAGCTGACTAGAGTTCAGTTAGTGGCCCAGAAGATTGACAGAGCTAACAAGGGTGGATGGGCATGCCCATTCTGGGGGTGAGGGCAGAGCACATACAGCCACAATCCTTCAGTAGAGGGATGGCATTTTTTGACAGATGGTTTTCAGCTTATCAAGCCACTGTCTAGTGTTAGCATTTACTAGTGAATGTACAGTCACTCTGGGGTTAGGCCTTACAAAATTACCTTATTACTGGGATGTTGGCAACTGCAAAAGCTTCAGTCTTCATTTTCTTTATGATGGCCCGTCAGGATGGCTGCCATCCCTATACCATACTGGGGTACCTTCTAAGAAAAGTAGAATGATTGGACAGAATCTGATTGGGGAGGGTTTGTGGTAGGCTGACATGGGGACAAAAGGCACCTGGAGAAATAAATAAATGGAAGGACAGAATACATGCCGACTTGCTGTATGCAGTACACCTAAAGCAACCTAGTCCATAAACACCTATTGTGATGTGCACAGATGTAAAAAGCAGTGCTATGGTGATGTATGTTTTTACCCAAACTAAAATTGCAAATGTAGGTACAGAGAGATAATGTTGTACGGTACCAACTAACTATACAGACCAAGTATACAGTTATGTTGCAAAACACTATAAACTGCACGGCACTGGAAAGACCATTTGACTTAGGGATCCCAGATAGTGACACTGCTGTGATGAGTGCTTCTGGTCATCAGGCCTCTTCTGAGACTGGCTTTCAAAACTGTGGTACATGTGCATTCCAATAAAGTGGATCCCTGTCCACTGGCAGAGGATAATTTCTAGGTCGTCCAGTACCTTGGTACAACGAGATGGACCCCTCTGCAGTCCAAAGAGGTGGATATCATAATGCCTGAGAAGGGAGGACATTATAAATATGTAGTACATGGGCAATGCTGATTATACTTTGAAACTCTCAAAGAGATAAGGCATATATAGACTTCTAAACCTAACCTTCTAAACCAAATCCTTATGCACCTTTTAAAGCTGCTATGATTAGGTCTTGCATTGCAGTACATGTGGCAGCCTCCATAGAACAGTATTAGCAGCAATTTGAGAGCTTTAAAAGCTGGAATACACTTTGTAAATGGACAGCAGCCACAAATGCAGAAGCAGTGTAGTAAATACAGTAAAAAAATAAACAGGCAAACCAATGTGTTCTTGCACAAGAAGCAGTCACTTTAATACAATAAAATCACCAGAGACTTAGTGCTTTCGCCTTTTACAATCCAGGTATCATCAGAGTCAAATAAAAATTTGCAACAGTCACATTAATAGGAAGAACAGACTGACATCATTTCCTGCATACAACAAAGTAACGAAGCTGGATACTGCTCAGGTATAAAACGTGATTTATTTCCAACAAACAAACAACATCATGCATTCATGAATAATGTACTAGTTTATGAATGACATCCATGTTATTAGAATTATTGCAATAACAGAATAAAATACTAAGTAATAAAACCATATATATGTTAAAAATTGTTTAAAAATATTATTAAAAAAAAATTTCTTTCCTAAAAATTGCTAGCATTCACTGAGGCTTGAAGGACCCTGTATTTAACCCTGTTTTGCTCTTTTTTCAAGGTACTTGAGATGGAAATTGTGTCATTAATTCCAGGTTTCACCCTGGCATTGAGTCTTAATTGCCATTCAGTTTCCTTGATCTGCAGATCAAGGTCAGTGTTGCCCCCTCTTGCACTGACCAAAACTCTATCGATAACAAAAAATAGGAACTTTTTGAAATTTGTACACTCTGAACAGTGTGTGTAAAGGGTGCTGGTACACTTCGCATTTCTAATATCCCTGTTGTGTGCTATAATCCTGTCATGTAGTTTCCTATTGGTCTTGCCTATATAAAATGCAGGGCATGAAATGCAAGTAGAAATGTGGACAGCATTTTTAATGTTACAATTACAGTGCCCTGGACACTGTAAGTTCCTACCATAAGAGTCAATCTGGACATGGGGTCCGTCATTTGTGCATCCTAGTTGTTCTTTTTAGTATCTATGTCCCTCTCCAAAATTTCTTTAATATTTTTGCCTCTACTGAAAACAATCTTAGGCTCTGACCCTAATTTATTTTACAGGTCATCGTCTAATAAGGCTCCCCAAATTTTCTTCATGCTTCCCTTTAAATGTGAGGCATCTTGATTAAATGGTAAAATCATAACATCATTTTTGGAGCCATCATCATGATTTACGTTAATATTACTATGACCCCCTCTTAGGATGGGTAGGAACCTAGTTACATGGTTCCTGGTTACCTCTTTCTTAGTTGACAGCAAAACTTTAATAGGGTACCCCCTGTCCTTGAACATCCCAATTAACTTAAACAATTCTTCAGAAAATTTCTTGTCATCACTGATCAACCTGGCCAGCTTGACCATCTGTCCCTTGACTACGCTTCTACGCTGGTGTTCAGGATGCAGCTGTCAAAATCCAATAATGTATTAGTGTAGGTCTGTTTCCTAAATATGTTAGATGATAATTCTCCTGTGCAATTATCTTTTGTGAGAAGAATATCTAAATAATCAGTTTAATTCTGGTGTACCTATAGGTGAACTTTAGGTATTGGGTGGTAGTGTTAATGTAATTCAAAAATTCTGCCACTTTAGAAGTTGTTCCTCTCCAAACTATAAGTATATCATCCGAGTTTTAAGTCTGATATTGCTAGACTGTTGATTAACTTGAGGTTTTACATCAGACAACTTAACTTGAGGCTGTTTTTTCTAAATAATCAAGAATGTAGAACAGAACCATTTGTATTGAAAAGAAAAAGTATATTCTTGCCAACTTTTTCACAAGAGATAATTGCACAGGAGAATTACCATCTAACATATTTAGGAAACAGATCTACGCTAATACATTATTGGATTTTGACAGTCGTTATCCTGAAAAGTACTAGAGAATCATCAGACTACCTATGTAGACGATTCTATAGGAATGAGATGTGTACCAAATGGTTCTCTGACAGAGTAGCTGATGCTTGGAACAGACTACCAAATTACTTTAAATTGAAAGGTGAATATTTAATACAGCACACAGTGACTGAAACTGTACACTCATTTAAAGACCTGGGTATATGGGTAGATCCAGCTATGAGTTTTTCTAATCATATCAACCAATTGGTTAATTATAGTTATAGAACTGTAGATTGTATAAAAAATATATTAAAGTCTATGAAATCAAAACTGCTGAAGTCATTGTTTGTTAGTTACATTAGGCCCAAACTTGAGTATGGAATGACAATATGGAAACCCTATAAGAAAACAAGCATGAGTAAACTGGAAAGAGTACAGCAGAATATACCAAGGGCACCCATGGATGTGGAAATTTAAGTTATTACTAAAGACTAAAATATCAGAACTTGTGCAGTGTCTCTTACAGATATCTAAGAGGAGTACTACAGAATCATCAGACAACCTATGTAGAAGATTCTATAGGAATGAGAAGTGTGCCAAATGGTTCTCTGACAGAGTAGCTGATTCTTGGAACAGACTACCAAATTACATTAAAGCAAGTACTAGTTTAGATGTTTTGAAGAACAGCCTGGACACTTATTATGGGAACGAGTGTTTTGGTATATTGGCAAGCTAGAAGGGAATTAATGCCTGTGTGTGAAATATTTGTATGTATGTATTTATTTGTAGTTCAAGAGCTTGTTACATCTCAGGTCATTTACACCCACATAAATTATGACCATGTCATACTAACACTTGTGGTTCAGTGACCTAAGTGTCTGCATGCACAATACATGGATAGGTAGCTGACCTTGACTCTCTCCTTACCTAGTCTGGGAAATGGTAAATGTGTGTGTCTCACAATGGTGTCTCCTATGATCAGAATATTGGGTTGCGTGGTGGTATACGTTATGAACTTAGAGGATGAGGCACCGTGGGATGTGGCAGTATGTGCCTTGTTGGGTACTGCTTTTGAGGTTGCTGATGACACTTTTGAACAAGGGGATAGTGTTGAAGGGCTTACAGCTGTCTAGCTTGGTTGCTGTAAGAATGTAGATTACTATCCAGACAGAATAAGACCAAGTTCGAGGGGTGGGTTCGTATCAGTGTGCAAACTAGCTACTCCGCACGCAACTAAGTACTGAGGAAGTTTGAGGGATAGTTTTATAGGGAAAATTTTAATTATAGGTGTCTGTGTCTGTATATAATAAATATATCAAAAAGCCTGCTTTTTTTAGATGAAACAAAAAGATTTCTCTTTCAGCCTCAGAGCTCTATGCAGTTGTCATCCAGCCTGCTGGTAATTAGGAATGACACACTCAATTATCTGACTACCAATAGGAGTTAACGAGGAAGTGACTTGATCACTCACATAGAAGGCAAATGGAGGCTGAGGGGATCAAACACTGGACTACGGGAAACAGCTTCATGATTGCTCATAGACTTAATTCTGTGTGTTGACTTCCAGATGTTTAACATTTAGACATGATTACCCTGTTTCCTTAGGGGCACTGTGTCAAATTTCTTAGGTGGGTGGAATCTGGGGAGTATAGTCACAATGCCTTGTTACCTGTCAGTGTAAAAAGGCTGCATACAAACAAAGAACAAGGTTAGTTATAGGTAGGGTGGATTGTGACAAGAGCATTTATGACCATAAAGACCAGGTTGTACAAAGAATGTGGGGGAGTCTGCCCTTACCAGTTTATATGCTGATACAGCACAGCAGGTGTCCTCAGTGGCAGATACTCACTTCTTTGCTTAGTAGCTCATTGAGCTTGGTATGTCCCACACCCTTTCATTACATGAATGAATGTTCATGAATTCATACATGAATGTGCATGATGCAGATGAAAGACGCCATAATAAGCATATGGATTTGCTGGAAGGAATGATAACAGACTATATAGCAGTGGTTTGCAGATCATGCATAGCCAGTAGGATAACAGATTCACCAGATGACCCCTTGATGTGTGTTCTTCTTGATATGGCACGTGTACGTAATGTACAGTACAGATATGTATTAAGTTTGCACAAGCAGAGTCATTTGCAAAAACACACACACACACACACACACACACACACACACACACACACACACACACACACACACATGCACACATCCAGATCAGGGATAGATAGCTTGGCTCAATCCTTGGCTGTAATCCTGTAGACTCACATTTAATATCACACATGCCCACAGTGGCAGGCCACTGTGCTTCAGTGATTCTTTCTTCACAACCACACAGTTATGGCCGTTAATGTGTATCTACTAACACCTAGTGGTGGAAATGCATCTGCTTCAAGTGCACAAGGTTCATTACAGGGTGGAGCTACATATACAGCTTTGTCTTCCTTGTAATGTGCTTGCCTCCTCACCAAACATAATACATATGTTTCTGTCTGATGGTTCGTATCTGATTCTAGATGCTTGTTTATGTGGCTACCTGTCTTATGTGATGTACAGATATATTGATGCCTGTACAGATGACGATTGTTGTACGTATTATGAAACATAAATTATGGGTAGTGTCTAATGCCACAGGTTTTTAGGACATGCAGGTATCAGAATTTGCTGGGATGGTTGTGTCAAGACAACTGTATCATTGTGGACATTATGTTTGTTTATATCCTGTTATCACCTGCTGTCATGTCAGGATCTGTAGGTTTGCACCAGACACTGTGGTATTTGCTTTTGCATGGACATACAGTGAGTGCTTGCCTCTCCTTTGCTGCTGTTGTTACTCCTTCAGTCCCTCATTGCCATTGGGTGGTATGTCCTGTTACAAATCCCTGGGGTTCTTAGTGTGGGCTTCCTTCTCCCTGGACTGGAAGTTCAATGCACGTTGATATTATCATATTGTGTAGGATTAACATGGTGTCCGTGTGACATATTTTGTAGGGTGTGTATTGCATGGTGTCCCTGAGTATTTCCAGATATGTGTATTAGATGTGTTTCATCATATACTTTCTCTGCAGACAGTTGAGGAAGGTATAGTAATCTCATTAGCTAGGGCTCCACTGGATGACCTTTGCCACTCAAAGCATGATCATGCATGGCTTACATGTGCATAACATCATTTGTAGTTGTGGTTGTACTAACACACTAGGTACCCATCTGATATGCCCTTGAATATGATTTTCTGTATAAATACATGGGCTCCTCAAATAAATGAATGATGAACCCCTGCCAGAGAATGAAGCTTTGATTTGTAGGATTTGTCTGTCTGCTAAACACACAGGCTAACAGCTAAATTGAATGCTACCCCTTCCAGTTGATGTTCTATGTCTGATATGTCTGTGGGCATAGGTGATATCCCTAAGAACTCATTAGAGGAGAGTTATTGCATAGAAGCATTCTGTGACTCCTTGATGTATTACTCCTATCCTCATGACACATGAACCAAGAAACTTGTCCAGAATGAAAGAGGTGGTGGTCTTGGAGACACCTTTTTTGATCAGTTATGTGGCGTTGGAATATCCTATGGTCAGGTATGACCAGCAATATACAAACTTTTTGTAGTGGGATTGGGCATCTACATTGAATGTGTGAAGTCATAGCTAGCATAAGCTCTGTGTATAGTTAATACTTGTTTATGACCTCCTGGTAAGAGGGCTGGTATAACATGAGACATTGGCCATGTGTGGCTGGGCACCTCCTCCCTGCACAGCACATAGAAGAGGTAGCATCATCACCAGAACTGCAACCATGTTCCTCTGCAAGGCAGTGAATACCAGAAAAGGAAACATCTTTTCTTTGTGTTTAGTAATTGGTGATTGAACTGAGCAGGTTTTGAATAGTCCACCAGTTTTTACTTCTACCTTATAAATGCACTCAGTCTCTTAGAAGATTTATGGAATACCAATTTGCCCATAACTGGATGCCACTTTACTGCACATTTCTTCAGTTGCACACATCACCGAAAGTGCATTTTTTTGAAAAAACAGCATAAAACCTAAACTATTAGGTTTTACCTCATATCATGCGTTCCGGCCCCAAAACCCGGACTACACCACAAAAGGAGGGGGTTTATCCATATTCATAAAGGATACCCACACCTCCAGGTTGGTGGCAACACATGAAGCTTCGGAAACCATCCAGGTGCAACTAACCATAGGCAAAACTGCTCTACAAATTGTAGCATGCTACAGGCCACCCTCTCAAACTCAGGAACCCCACACAGCCTTCCTGAAGACACTGGAGGGTATAAATGTATCTCCAAACACCATCATATTGGGTGACTTCAACTACCCGAATACAGACTGGGAACATTACTCAAGCCCTAACTTTCTAGCCCAACGGTTCCTGGAGTTCATAAATTCAAATGCCATGGAACAGCTAGTCACTGTTCCCACGAGAGGAGAAAATATACTAGATCTCATTATCACAAACATGGGGACAAAATGCTCCACACCGAAGTATATCCCTCATTGGTGAGATCTGATCATAAACTAATCTCACTGGAAATCCACATCCCGCCCCCACCCCAAACAAAAAAGACCACAGTGAAGAACTTCTCTATAGCAAACTTCACACTACTCAAGACTGGTGTGGTATCCTTCAAGGCCCCTGAGCCAGTGGAAACCACAACCCAAGCTGCGGAAGCCCTTACAAATGCCTTCTTTGAACACCTCCAGGACTGCATGGATCAGGCAATCCCAAATAAAACCAAGACTCTTTCCACAAAGGGCAAACGTCCAGTCTGGTGGACCCCAGCCATTAGCAAACTTTACAATAAGAGGAGAAAGCTATTACATGATAGAACAAAATCCATAAAAGGGAAGTCACCCTGATCATTATTAGTAAAAAATACGAGCACTCATAAAATCAACTAAGGCCAATTTTGAGAGAAAAATTGCCATGGATTCAAAGGACAATCATAAGGCCTTTTTCAGCTATGTTAGGAACCTGGGTGGAAACTCCCAGATATGCTCAGAATTAGTCCAAAATGATACAAAAATCACTGAACCCACAGACATTGCCAACATACTGGCAGACAGGTTCAGTGCAAACTTCACCCCCCTCTCCCCCCCTAAAGGAGAAGATAACTATCCCAGCGGAGTGTAGACTCCCAGACATCTCAAATGCGCAGGTGAAAGCTGCTCTCTCTAAAGCTAAAAACACAGCATCAATGGGACCGGATGGTGTCCCCGGCTGTGTGCTACACGAGCTAAATGAGGAATTAAACCCGCACATAAGGCAGCTGTTTAATCTCAGCCTTACCATAGGATACGTGCCCAAGGAGTGGCATACGGCAACTGTGGTCCCACTCCACAAAGGCGGTGCCTCTACGGACCCTGGTAATTACTGCCCCATAAGCTTAACAAGTCTAGTCTGCAAAGCTATGGAGAGGATCATAATGGAGCTCATAAACAAAGATATAGGGGACTTGCAGACATTGGACCAGACCCAGTTTGGCTTTGTCAAGGGCAGATCATGCCTTTTGAACTTGGTCGACTTCTTCGAAACAGTCACCAAGGCCATTGATGAGGGAAAGGCAGTCCATACAGCCTACCTTGACCTTGCAAAGGCTTTCGACACAATACCCCACTCGGGTATTGTAGAAAAACTTACCAGCTTAAATGTAAATCCATATGTCATAAGATGGGTTGCAAACTGGCTTAAGGACAGAACCCACAGGGTTAGAGCTGCTGGTGCTATGTCAGACTCCAAGCCGGTCACAAGTGGTGTCCCACAGGGCTCGGTCCTTGGCCCCCTATTGTTCGGCATCTACTTCTCAGAAGTACAGGCCAACATGGGAGGACTTTGGCTGACAAAGTTTGCAGACGACTGCAAACTGGGCGCCATAGTGGAAAGTGCATCGGACACGGATATCCTTCAGAAGGGACTCACGGAAACAGATAGCTGGTGCCAGAGCCATGGCCTGAAGTTAAACGCCAAAAAATGTATAGTCATACCCTTCGGGAAAAACAAGGTAACCCCAAGCTACCATATAGGTGGCAATCCACTAAGCACAGAAGAGGTTATCAGGGACCTGGGGACCCAGGTTGACAGTGGCCTTTCTTTTGACACTCATGTTGCTAAAGTGGTTAGAAAGACCTTCTACATTGCCCACCTGATCATGAAGGGATTCACATCCAGATCTAGTGAGGTCATTGTTCCCCTGTACTCTTCACTTATCAGACCAATGATCGAGTACAATGCCCCAATTCAGGATGTATCTCACCTAACATCTGCAGCAGTTGGAGAGACCCCAAAAGTTCCTCACCAAAAGGATAAAGGGACTCCAAAATCTGTCATATGCTGCCAGATTGAAGAAACTCCAACTCTATTCAGTCGCATACCGTCTGCTCAGAGGTGACATGTGCCTGACATACAAGGCCATGTCCAATCCGGAATTAATGGACATGCTCCACCTCAAAAAATCCAAATCCACCAAAACCACTAGAGCAAGCGACTTAAACCTTAGCACGGATATAAATAGGACGTGCTGGAGGGATAGATTTATCACTCAGAGACTCCCTATGCTGTGGAATAAAATCCCGGTCCATGTGAGGCAGAGCACTTCGCTGGCTCTGTTCAAGAGAAATCTTGACCTGTGGATGGGAGATTGTAGGTTTACCCCGGGAATCATCTCTGCGTCACTGCTGGACAGAGGCACAACAAACTAATGGGCACAGTATTTTTTCATATAAGGGGTGGCGTAAGCCACAAAACTTTGGGCTAGGCTTATAAATGCCTTAGGGCAGATAGCCTAGTATAAACCTATGAACCTATGAAAATAATGGCATTTTTATAAAGTGCCTTTCACTAAACATAAGTTGTTTTGAATTTGGTGCTCCATTGCAGTACTGTGCTACCCGTATACGTGAATCAGCTTTGTAAGATGAGTGATCTATGTGCGACAATATTATAAATGTGCAGTATGTCAGATTTTTCATATAGTAAGTATTTCATTTGTATATAAAAGACACCAGCTTTTACACATAACACTGACAGCAAGGAATCAGTTATTGGACTGCATGCATGTAGGACAACATTTTGGAAAAAGACCATGGGGCTATGAAATATAGAAAAATGATAAGCAAGAAGGTTTCACTGGTTAGTGAAATGGTGGCAGAATTGTTTTTCAAATAATGTGAGTGACCAGCCATGAAACATGAAGCAGAAAAGAGGAGATCAAGAAATGAATACTCTGTCATAAGAAGTCAGTCTTGTTAGGTTGTGAAAAAGACCATTGCCACCATTATGAAAAGACAAATCATACACACTATATATATATATATATATATATATATATATATATATATATATATATTATATGGGTCTACTTCATTAGACCGAAAGATCACAACACTGAAAACAGTTTTGAAAACCGCAAATATGTTTTTCGGTGTTTTAATTGATGTTATTGTGGGATTCGTTGATGTGGGTTTTAGTGATTATGGACGTTCAGTGTTGTAGCCTCATTTTTTGATTTTTGGTGTTGTGGTCTTTCAGTCTACTGAAGTAGACCCATATATATATATATATATATATAGATATACACACAGATATATGCATGGTCTGAATGATACATTTCAACAGAAGATGTTGCGTTACAAAATAATTTGATCTGGATCAGAAAAAAAGAGTAGCAGTCAGATTTAAAGGCTTTTATCAGGACATCATTTTTTTTAATTTTTTGGGTAAAAATATTGAAACCTGATAAAAAGTTTTAAAATTGTATTCACCAAACTTTAATGTGTACTGCTAACTTTGGTGGTTTTGGTAGTTTGGTACAAAAATGTCAGCATGCTGCCTAATGAATGTAAGTGGTAAAATCTTAATGTTATTTTTCAAGAAATTTTGCTTTAACTGATGAATATCACATTTTATGAAGTATTATGTTCTAAAGTAGTAGCTTTGTTTTATGTTTGGGATTAAATGGTAAACATGGAGCAGCATTCACCAAATGAATGCTTCCATGAGATTGTGGTTGCAGTATTTTTGAGTCAAACTTAAGTATCCCCTTTATGATTTTTTATAGTGGTTTGCATTTTTTCATACTATACAAGTATCCAAGGATGAAATCAGGAGTAAATTGCTTATATTCATTCTTCCTGTTTTATGGTTTCCCAGGGTATAGCATTTTCAGTGCTGTATTTATTCTACACAAGCTATTGACCTTGGGGATGGGTGGGTGAGAATTTAGCAACATAAATGGCTTGCCGTATCAGTGTCCGTAGCACTCAGCTGTCATTATCTTTGTTTCTCCTGAACAAGAACATGAGCTGCATAAAGCTAATAGCTGTACTGTTTGTCTGAGGTCTTGATCAAGGCAAAATTGGATGATATTGAATCTTGTTAAGGGTTGTGTTACAGTCAAATACAGAGCAGCTTGCCAATGAGTATATAAACACAGCTAGCACACTGAACAAATGCTGTTAATTGAAATTAATAATTCATTCAAAAACACAGCTATCAATAGTAATGTAATGAGATTGCCATAATTCAGAGATAGGTGACAACTGTTGCCAGCAGTTTTCTCTGAAACAACTGCATTTGAATTACTGTAGCAATTTTCAGTCATGTAGGTTTTAGATCTAGGTGTTGGGTAACCTGGCCTCTGTATGGGTGTACAGCCATGCCTGTTAAGCTTGAGACAAGTTTGTTAGTTAGCAGATTATCTCTAAATAATATTTGATGATGCCAAGTTGCAGTTACTGTATCTGCTCCATGCTGATCCTTTATATGGAGTGAACAGTGAAGTAACATTTATCACCCATAATGTAGTTGTCTTACTTTTGTCCAAGCCGCATCATATCAGTGAAGCACCTGATATAGCAGGGTTTACCAGGATACATTTGTATTGGGAAGAATTTCTATAAGAATAACACTTTTTACACACACACACACACACACACACACACACACACACACACACACACACACACACACACACACACACACAGTTACAAGCAGACACTTTTGGTCCATAAATGGCTGACTAAATGTTCTTACCCTCATATAATCTGCATTTTACAAGTCCTGGTTTTTAGGGAAAAGAAACACTGGCCAAAGCAGCAGGGAAGTTCATTCTTTATATTGTGCCTTGTCTTCATTTGCTTCCTTCAGGACAGCACCAACACAGAAAAAGGGAGCTTTAGTTAATATCATATCTGACTTTGACAAACCCCATCAATACAACAATACCCTTACCTTATATTCAGATGGCAAGGATTTCAGTCACAACTTCTGATCTGATATTGTTAATCCTCGTTCATTCCTTAAGCCTGGGTTATCGGTTCCGACCTCGGAACCGAGGTGGCCATCTTCCAAGCTCGCGACAGCCACAAACTCTCGAGCTAAACTCTTACCTGCAATTCCCCTCTCCCAGTTACCCCAGATTTTGTTTGCCGCATCACCATTCAGTTGTGTCAAGCCACTTCTCTTGAGCTAAGTAAACTTCTTTGATAATACTTTATCGTGTTGCAGTTATTCTCTGTTCTACTTTTGTTAAATAGTTATCTCTTACTCTATCGCATCTAGCAACTCTTTTTTGTTTTTTTCAAGCCCTTCTTTCTTCTTACCATGAGGTAACTCCTTTACCATCGTTACTTTACCTTCGGGTATTTCTCGTACCATTATTGGTACCTTCTTCCGTCCTTTTCTTTCTTCCTCCTATCATGGCAGAGAAAAAAGGTGGTCCGGGATTTAAAAGATGTGTGGATTGTGGGCATAAATTTCCTATTTCGGATGCACGTGCGTTATGTGTTTACTGTTTGGGTGTGCCTCACTTGACTGTTGACCCGTCTTGCGGGATTTGTGCTAATTTTTCAAACAGGACTTTAGTGGAAAGGAAAAATAAACTGATTTTAAAGGGACTATTTAAATCTTCCTTTTCAGAGGCTATTTCTGGGTCGGAGGCTTCAACCCCTCCTAGTTCCCATAAAAAAGAGATGAACACAAGAAGACCAAGTGTCTCCCGTCGTCTCCTGCTGGGGACAACCAGGAACCGAGACCTAAGAAGGCCAAACTCTCTAGTTCGGATTTGACTTCCTCGGCCCCGAGGCTTTCGGTGCCTAGATCTTCGACACTGAAGCCTTCGGCACCTACCGTTACTTCGGCACCGAGTTTTGTGCCCTATACCTCATCGAAACCGAGGGGCCCCTCGGTTCAGACTACCTTACCGGCACTGACCTTTTCCTTGATGCAGACCTGTCCAACATCCGCTCCTGCTTCGACTCCGACTATTTTCATGGCACCGACTATTCTCTCGGTACCGACCACCTCATTGTCCGTACAGACTCTTTTGGCATCTACCATAGTGTCAACTACCATTTCAGCACCGACCTCGTCAGTGCAGACCTTATCTTCGGCGCTGAGGATTTCCTCGGTGCAGACACCAGTAGTACAAGCCTTAACAGCTCCTTTGTTTTCGGTGCAGTCTCCCATTTTAGCACCGTCCAAAGACCCCTTGGTGGGCACCGAGTTTCTTGCATCCTTGGATAGACCTGACTCTCCTTCAGCTATGTCTATGAGATCCAGTAGAAGCCTCTTGGAACATGATGTGGTGCGCCTTATGGATCAGTTGCTTTTGGCCAGAGGTATCTAACCCTCCGGGAACTACTCTTCCTTTGGAGGTGATCACCTTCTCCAAGGACTCCTACTTATTCTCCTACTTCATTGCCTTTGAAGCCCCCTGCTGTAGCACAGACTTCCATCACGTTTGGCTCCTTTCATGGACCTCACTAAGGAGTCACAGTTGCCTTTGTGGCAAGAGAGACTTGTCACTCCAGTCACTGCTCTGGATGCTAGCTGTGACGTACGTACTCCTGTTTTTCACAGCCATCCAGGGATTCCAAGTTGGCGGGCTGATTTGCTTGAGCAGGTTGTGACTTCCTCGGGTGGACCAGCATTCCAACTCATGGAGAAGGCTCTTGCGTCTGTTGGCGATCCTGTGTTATCAGTGCTCCTGTCCTCCTCTGGACCACAGTTTACACAAGGCACCTCTGGTGGACACAGGGTACAAGGGCCTCAGGATACTCTCCCACTGGAGGCCCCTTTTGCACTGTCTTCTCCAGATTCTCCCCCTGAGGAAGTTCATTGCAAGAGTTTGTGTAAGAGGAAGCATGTGGACTCCCCAGAAGAGTCCATCAGAGAAGACACAGACTTTGATGATGGGGAAGGTTCCCCTCGGTCACCCTCTGAGGTAACCTTTGGAGATATCCTCGAAATACTTAAGCAGAGAGGTGACTGGCGGCCCTGTAACCCGACCTCTGAAGAGTCTGTGTTCCTGCAGGCCTTTCATTCCTGGCCCCCTACCTCTTGGGTTACTCCAACTGCCGACGACCTTGTCCGGCTTGTCATACAGCGTGCATGGAAGGCTCCTGACACCATTGATGCCATTCCCCGCAGGCCAGATAAAATCCTGTCCTCTCCAGATAGTGAGCCTCACTGGTCCAAAGGTCTTCCTGTAGATGCCTTGGTGGTGGCGGCCGCAACAAAGAAGGATCTGGTGGAAGAAAGCCAGACTGTTCACCCACCCAACAAAGAGTCCCGGGTGCTGGATATATTAGGGAAGCGTACCTTTGCATCAGCGACCTTTGCTGTTAGGTCCCTGAATTATATGGCACATTTTACCAGGCTTCAAAGAGACTTAATTTCTGAACTCTCTGAAACCTTGCCCGGAGCTGTGTCTGATGAGGTCCGGGACAAAGTGGCCTTACAGTTAGCCACCCTTGAATCGATTTTTAACTCCTCCATGCGTCTCATTTCTCATGCATCAGAAGGAGCAGCTAGAGCAGTGGGTGCGGGCATAGTCATGAGACGGCATGCCTGGATGTGCTTGTGTGATTTCGCAGAACCTTTCAAGGCTTCCTTTCTGAACTCCCCATTGAAGCTTCTTCGTTGTTTGGACCCAAGGTTAAAGACACACTGGCTAGGTGTGAACAGGACAGTAAGACCCTTTCTGTCATGGGTGTCCACTATTTTTCCCCTCAGCGGGCTTTCTCCAGAAACCAGAAGAGTGGGAAGATGTGGCACAAAAAGTCTCAGGGTTCTTTCCGTGACACACGAGCCGAGTTTTCCCCTGGAGGCAGAGAGGGAAACTCATATGAAAGACACCCCTTTTGAGGCAGAAGAGGTCCGCATAACCAGGGTTCCAGAGATTCTTTCTCTGGCCAGTCCTACCAGTGCTCCTGAAGAGCAGCCCAACTGCTTTCCTCTGGAAGCGGTTGGGGGTCATTTCTCTTTGTACCCTTCTGCCTGGCTAACCATTACTACTGATTCTTGGGTACGAGAGATAATAACCAGAGGTTATCATATTCCCTTTGATCTTTGTCC
This sequence comes from Protopterus annectens, assembly GCF_019279795.1. Taxonomy (NCBI): domain Eukaryota; kingdom Metazoa; phylum Chordata; order Ceratodontiformes; family Protopteridae; genus Protopterus; species Protopterus annectens. Next base: position 558,767,527 of record NC_056727.1, read on the forward strand.
TGCACCACTAAGGAGCTTACCCGACGTTCCACCCAGTCAAAGGGTCGAAGCAGCATCAGAGATTTCAAAGCTGCTAAGAAATAGAGTCATCCAAATAGTTCCACCAGACCAGATAGGATCCGGATTCTACTCAAGATTATTTTTAGTGCCAAAAAAGACCAAGGACTGGAGACCAATTTTGGATCTCAGTGTGCTAAACAAATTCGTAGAAGTACAGAAAATCCAGGTGGTCACAATACAGTCTATCCTCCCTTTATTGGAGGCAGGCGATTGGATGCGCTCTATAGATCTTCAAGATGCGTACTACCACATAAAGGTGGACAGACCATCGAGAAGATTCCTTCGCTTCCATGTGGAAGTCAGCTATTACCAGTTCCGAGAACTGCCCTTCAGACTCTCTACAGCCCTCAGAGTGTTCACCAAGTGCATGGCAGTTGTCACAGCTCACCTGCGACTGCAAGGATTCCGGGTGTTTCCATACATCACCGCTTCCACCAGACATCTATTGGAAAAAGCCTTGGCATACTCTCTTCACACCGCAGAAAGTTTAGGTATAACTATAAACTGGCAAAAATCCAACCTATCCCCATCCCAATCCATAAAATGAATTGAGGTCCTGTTGGATACAAAGAACTGCACGGCATCGATCCCAGAGTGCAGAATCTTAAGGATAAAACAACAACTCATACCCATCCTCTCAAGGGAAAGATCAACAGCACATTCTGTTCTCCAGCTGTTGGGTACCATGGCAGCTTCCATCACCATTGTCCCCCTCGCGAGGTTTCACATGAGGCTTTTACAATGGTTACTACTCACCCAGTGGTACCCGTTTCAGTTTCCTCTCTCATTCCAGATTCGGGTGACTCAGAGATGCAAACAAGACTTAATTTGGTGGATGTCACAGAACCCGTCACACGGCATCGATCCCAGAGTGCAGAATCTTAAGGATAAAACAACAACTCATACCCATCCTCTCAAGGGAAAGATCAACAGCACATTCTGTTCTCCAGCTGTTGGGTACCATGGCAGCTTCCATCACCATTGTCCCCCTCGCGAGGTTTCACATGAGGCTTTTACAATGGTTACTACTCACCCAGTGGTACCCGTTTCAGTTTCCTCTCTCATTCCAGATTCGGGTGACTCAGAGATGCAAACAAGACTTAATTTGGTGGATGTCACAGAACCCGTCACAATGGTCTCGCCCCTTCACACCCCAACAGCCCAAAGCCACAGTGACCACAGACACCTCCCTGATGGGCTGGGGGGGGCTTTTTCAGGGAAAGACAGTCCAAGGCATGTGGTCGGACCTAGAGGCTCATCTGCATATAAATGTCCTAGAACTGAGGGTGGTGCTTCTAGCTTTGCAAGCATTTCATCCCCTCCTTCCGTCAGGGACTATTGCAATACAATCGGGCAACATGGCTGTAGTCCGGTACATCAACAAACAAGGCGGAACCAAATACTACCCACTTTGTCAGGAGGCCATGAGGATATGGCAGTGGGCGATGGCTACCAACCACTTTCTTTTAGCAACCCACATTCCCAGGAGTTCCAACGTGATAGCAGACAGATTGAGCAGGTGCATTCTGCAACCACACGAGTGGTCTCTGAATCCTCTTATAGTGGCAGAGATTTTCAAATGCTGGGGTTTCCCTTGCTGCAGCCTTTTTGCATCCCCAACCAACTACAAGTGCAGCAATTACTTTGCCCTGATTCCACCTCGGGGACAGTCACCCAGGGATGCTGTAGTCCATGATTGGCCCTCAGGTCTGCTTTATGCCTTTCTCCCTCTTCCTCTCATTCCCCAGTTCCTGAAGAAAGCCCGCTGGTTGAAGAGCAAGATTATCCTTATTGCGCCATATTGGCCTTGGCAAATTTGGTTCCCCTTCTTATGGCCTCACCTGCTAGATTAACCATAGATTCTCGCTCCAACTCCGGATTTGATCTCCCATCTGCAGAACCTGATTCACCCCAGCCTGAACAGCCTGAAGATCACAGCTTGGCTCCTCCACTTCCAGTGATTGCCAGGCAGACTGATCTTTCTTCCCCAGTACGTGACATTCTTATTGCATCTCATAAGTATTCCACTAGAACTACTTATCTCGGCAAGTGGAAAAGGTTTACCATTTGGCTGAAGGAAAAAGCGATAGACCCTATTTCAGCACCAGTACCGGTAGTACTGGAGTACCTGTCCAGTTTATTCCAATCCGGCCTATCTGATTTTACCATTCGAGTTCATTTGGCCGTGATATCTAATTTTCACAGTGGTGTCCATGACTCTTCTCTTATGTCACACAAATTATGCAAGACTTTTCTAAAAGGCATAAATCATTTGAAACCACCTTTTAGAGAACCTAGCCAGCCATGGGATCTGTCTTTAGTCCTGCAAGTGTTGACTACGGCTCCTTTTGAACCAGCTTTTTCATGCGACCTCAAGTTTCTTTCTTGGTAAATGTTGTTCTTGGTCACCATTACTTCTTCCAGATGTATCTCTGAACTTCAAGCTTTGTGCATCAAACAGCCTTACTTAATCTTTCATAAAGATAGAGTGTCATTGAGAACTAATCCTTCCTTCCTTCCTGCCAAAATTGATCTCTGAAATGTCCATTAACCAATCCATTGAATTGCCAGTTTTCTTTCCCAGTCATTCTAACAGAGGAGAGTATTGCCTACATACCCTTGACATTCACAGGCAACTTCGTTTCTATCTGGACAGAACTAAGGCTTCTCGCAAATCAAATCAGCTGTTCCTGGCCTATTCTGGTCCTAGACTTGGATGCACTGTTTCTAAGGTCACATTGGCTAAATGGTTAAAAGACTGTGTGACGTTTATTTACAAAACTCACAATATCCCTCTGACTACAGCCATTAGGGCTCATTCCACTAGGTCAGTCACAACTTCTGCTGCCTTTCATGCTAGAGCTTCTTTACCTGACATTTGTGCAGCTGAAACTTGGGCTAGACCCCGTACCTTCATCAGCCATTACAAATTGGATTTGGCCTCCAGAGGAAGAGCGTCCTTTGGTTCAGTGGTGCTCAGGAATGTCCTTCCATGAGAGCATCCCAGGGATAAAGGTAGCTGGGGACTCTGTCCCAGGTGTAAGGAATGAACGAGGATTAACAATATCAGATAAAGAAGTTATGTCTTACCATAACGTTACATCTGTATTGTTGATCCTCGTTCAGTCATTATGACCCTCCCGCCTTCCCCCTCCTGAGGCTTATAGTGGATGTCATCCTCCGGTTCCGTTAGGTTCTTTGACCAGAGGTAGCCTCTACTTCCTTTGACTTGCAAACTCAATCTGGGGTAGCAGGGAGAGGGGAATTGTGGGTAAGAGTTTAGCTCGAGAGTTTGTGGCTGTCGCGAGCTTGGAATATGGCCGGCTCTGTTCCGAGGTCGGAACCGATAACCCAGGCATAATAACTGAACGAGGATACAGATGGAACTTTATGGTAAGACATAACTTCTTTTTCCAGACTGGGAACAGAACTGACAGCCTTGTGATCCAGTGGTGTATGTATGACTGGTTATGTCACAGTAACTTCTGGCAGCATCTGCATTAGATTACTGCAGTGCACTTTACCGTAGGTTTCCATTTTAGATCTCCTTTCGCTGTATCTTATACAAACCAGGTCTGTTTCATATGTACATTTTTTTCCTTATTTTCCACTCTAGCTTTTAGATAAACTGAGTATTTTTAAAGCATACTTCTTATGTATTTAGCCTTGCATGGGGAGGAACATCCTACGTGAATGACTTAATTCACCTTTATCATGTAGCCTGCAGAGTTTTCTCAGCAATTGAGGGGCTGTTGGAGATTCTAAATCCAGTTCTGTTTTCTGGGGCTTGATCTTTTAGCTACACTCCCATTTCCCCTGGAATCCTGTAACTTCCTGATAAGAACTTTTGGCTTGATTAGTTCCTTGAAAGTTAAGCTTGAGGCATACCTATTGAAACAGGCGTAACAGTGTGCTTTGAAAGTCCCAGTAGCTGTATTTTTGTAAATTTGTGATGTGATAACAAAAGGTCCATCTTAGGTAACTATTGGTTTTGATGCTTCAAGCATTAAAACCACTTGACAGGTAACTCCACATCTCTGCCCCATATATCATTAAATTATTAATTTTATATTTAATTACCAACAGGAATATATCATACTCCCCATGACTTTTATGGTTACAACCTCTCAGGACTGTCTTCCGCTGGGAGATATAGCCATACATTGCAGCACTGTGGCAGTAGTATGATACATCAGCAAGCAGGGGCTAACCGATCGTACTGTTTGTGTTGGGAGGCCATGCAAGTCTTACAGTTGGCCATTCAGCAACCACGTTCCTGGGATGGTCTTCTTACTTCTGGATAGACTAAGGCACTGTCTCCCTATTATTTATTTATTTGTCTTTATTTACAGAGAAAGTCTGACTGGGTAATGCCCATTTTCAGTGGAGGCCCAGGGAGAAAAGCTCCATTTGTTTACATTGCATTATACTTGGTTCCAGTTAAACACAGAGCAGTTACATTTGTGTTTACATTTGTACACGTACAGTAGTTACATTTATACATTCTAAGATTTTACAGAGGTAGAAGTTACTAAAGAGAAAGCCCACTTACAACATAGTGGATTATACAGGTAGCAGTTATGTGTAAAAATTGTTTTGTCAATTCAGTGAGAGGTTGAGAGTATTCTGTTTAAGGATGTTTAAGGATGGTATATGAAGAGTATCGTATGGTGAGCACAAACTTTAACCTGGTGATGAGCATGTGCAACACTAGGATTGGTTAAAATGTTGATTCAGCAATGGTTTAAAACTATTGAGCTTGTCAGAGAGTTTTATTTGTGGGCGCTACTATTCTAGAGGTTAACAACATATTGGGAGTAGAGCGAGTCTCCTGCAACATTATTTGACTTAATTTGTGAGTAGCAAGAATTTGTTACTAGAATGGAGGTCCCTTGCTGGACAGTAGGGCAGTATAATAAGTTTTGTAGTGCAGGGCATTTTTCTGGATGATGAACGAGTTTGTGTGCTGTAGTTAGTTGCAAATATGTTACGTAGTGTTTGCAGTTCAAGCTAGTTTAATTGCTTTAAGCTATGACAATGGTTGGTCCTATGAGGGAGATTGGTGAAAAAATGAGCTGTTTTATTGTACCAGCAGGCAAGTTTGTTTCTTCATGTATTGTTTAAGTTTGTTAGGATAGGAGTGGTGTATAAGAGAGTTGGCAATAAGAAGGTGGTGGCTAGAGTTTTTCTTGCAGCATCTGTATGGAATCCATTGATCCTATATGGGAGCATGCAGCACCAGGAAAACATCAATTTGGGACAAGAATATGACATAAAAGAACTTGAGCAAGAGGGAGTGTATAAATATTTGGGAGCTGATGAAGGATCAGCAATAAAACATGAACAACTGCGAATAAAACTTAGTAAGGAATACTTTAGAAGACTTAAATTAATCCTGAAAACAGCGTTGACATCTAGAAACAAAATCCAAGCTATAAACCAGTTCGCTCTCCCGGATGTCCTAACTTACAGTTTTGGAGTGATTGACTGGCTACAAAACATATACGATAGATTAGATAGGAAAACAAGAAGGGTGATTCATGCTTACAAAATGATTTATAAAAATCAGTGGTGCAGCGGTTAGCGTTGCCGCCTCACAGCAAGAGGTTCTCTGGTTCGATTCTCAGTTGGGGTGCCTTCTGTGCGGAGTCTGCATGTCCTCCCTGTGGTCACGTGGGTTTCCTCCGGGTGCTCCGGTTTCCTCCCACATCTCAAAGACATGCAATAGGTGAATTGGACACTCTAAATTGGCCCTAGGTGTGAGTGTGTGTGTGTGTGTGCCTTCTGTGGAAGGTTGGGCGCCGGGCTGGCAACTTGACACCGTAAAACTCCACTGCCAATCATGAGCGGACAGATGACCCGCTGTGGCGACCCCTAACCGGGAAAAGCTGAAAGAAGAAGAAGTGCATACCAAGATTATATATTCCCCATTCTGAAGGAGGGTTGGGCCTCCTTGAAATTGATTACGTGTATAGATCTGCAATCGTTGGACTCCACACATATCTGCTGACCTCAAAAGACTAAAAAGTAGTGAAAGTTTTGAAACATGAGGAGAATAAATCTAAGATGACGTCTGTACTTAATCTAGCAGAAGCATATCGGCGTCAAGCAGGAATGGAAATCAAACCAGAAGCAGATAAAAATCAGGCAGAAACTAAATGTGCCAAAAAGCAAAAGAAAGAATATAAGATGAAGGACCAAATGAATAAATAAATAAATAGATAGGCAAGAAATGTGGAAAATGCATAAATATAGTTGCAACTATAGAAAATGTATGGAAGAACCTCATATTGATCAGGAACGAACACAGAAATGGTTAAGGAGAGGCAAATTCAAACCAAGAGATGAAAGGTTAATAATGGCCACCTAAGTTAGTGGGCTACATACATGATTGTTTACAAAGACCAATGAACATGTGGGAGAAACAGACAAATGTAGGTTTTGTAAAACCAAATTGGAAACAGTTGCACACCTTGTTGCTGGTTGTGACATACTAATGGCAGAAGGACTGTATACTGAAAGGCATAATAAAGTGGCAAGATGGTTGCATTGGGGATTGTGCAAACATTATGATATTGAAGTGGCTGAAAAACACTGGAAATATGAGACACAACGCAGCATAGAAAATGGTGAAGTTTATATCACATGGGATCACCCATTACCAGCAGTTCAAAAGATAGTTGCTAGAAAACCAGATGTACTGGTCCATGAAAAGAAGACAAAAGTAGCATCGATCATTGAAATCACCGCACCCAATGACTACAGTGTCTTGCGTACAAAGAGACGTAAAGTCATAAAATATCAGGATCTGCAGGCAGAAACGAGAGCAATGTGGAAGAAAGATACCCAGGCAGTTCCAATAGCAGTAGGAGCAACGGGACTTACAAAAAAAGAATCTACAATCGTATTTAGATATGTCACCAATCCATGTAACCCCATATGAATTGCAGAAAGAGTCATTACTGGGCACATTGCAGGTGCTGTGAAGAGCACTTTTGGCTGACATCAAAGAGTAAAACAATATTAATTTCATGAACTTTAATTGTACTTTGACTTAGGAATGGGGTCCATTCCCGTCATGGTATTAGAAACCCTAAAGATTTGGAGAAATTAAAAAAAAAAAGGGAGCCTAGTTTCTGCTGTGTAGATTTAATGGTGTGCAGTATATGCTAGTCATATTTGAGATTGTCATCTATTATAACTCGTAGAAGTTTACTGTGAGTTACAGTTTCAATGATAGTATTACTTGCTGACTTTGCGGTAAAAGATTGCTTTTAATTTTGACAATTTTTTTTGAGTTAAAAAGCATTAATTTAGTTTTCTTGGGGTTGAGTAGGAGGTTTGATTTTTTGAGCCAGGTTTCAACAGAGGAGAAAGATTTCTGGGTAATGTCTTGGAGCTTATTAATTGTTGAGGCCGCACATATTAATGTTGAGTCGTCTGCATACAGAAGTAAACTAGCATGGTGGGTGGAGGTGTGGAGGTTATTAATGAATACATTAAAGAGGGAGGACCCAGGATAGAGCCCTGAGGGTCACTTGTTGTAACTGGTTGAAAGGATGAGTAGGTTTGTTGTCATGTAACGGATTGCTGCCTTCCAGACAGGTAACTAAGAAACCACAACAAGAAATATTGTAAAAGTCCTATTGAGAAGAGTTGAGTGAGTAGTTGCTGGTGTGACAGTATCAGATGCCTTTGACCAGTCTTCTAAGAACATCATTTTAACAGAGTAGGTTGCACACACAAAAAGCATTTGTTAAGCTTTCACTTACAGTGCTTTGTAATTAAGCAGGTCACCATATTGGTCAGCCATAGGGCTCTTTTTTTCTACTTGAGTGTTTGCCTCCTTCTCCTGTAACTTAAGTAAATAGACTCTTACATTAAGAGCTAGAATACTTACCTTATAGCTTTAGGACACCTTAGGAAACCTTGTAAACTGCAATAGCCCCGCTACGTTCGCCCTCGCTACGCTTGGGCTGTCTTCACTCCCCTCCCTGCCCCCAATTTCCTTCCGCCCCCAGTAGCTCTAAATTTATAGTACTATAGCCACTCCCCTACTTTCTACATCCTATCTGCTTTCATCTGGGATAATTCCACCCACCCCCATTCGTCTACCTACATTTTAATAGCACCTATTAGCTTTCATCTGGCATTCTCCCATCCCCCTTCCAGTACCTTTACCTCACCACTCTTCTGGTGTTGCATCACCAGGTAAAACAGTTCCTTAACTCACTAGCTGAATCACAGATAACGATATACTCCTCTTTTCTACCCCTCTTGTTCACACCATACCTCCTTAACTTGTATGAAAACCAGTTTCTCACAGGATTTCAGGTCACAAAAGGCCATACTATCACCCCAGCTGTAAATCCTTCCACCTTCAACCATACTTACAGTACCAGATCCTCTCCAACATCTTGTTCAGTCTATCAACATCTCAACCCTAGGCACATTAGCGCTAGATCCAAACACTACCACAAACTAATAAACAAATTCTTGAAGTTCATCACCAAGTGTAGACTCAACCTAATACTTGGTGGTGATATTCACCCCAACCCTGGCCCACTCACTTCAGATACACATACCCCCTCTACTTGCAATCTAAGCTACAAACCTACAATCGATAGGGCAACTAACACTCTTCTAGCCTGTCATCTCAATATTAGAAGCATTAATAACAAGGTACATGAATTGCATGCACTTCTGGATGTCCACTCCCCTGAAATTCTCTGTTTATCTCAAACCTGGTTAAAACCTAACAATAAAGACAATGAAATGTTACCACCTGGGTGCAACATTCACAGGCTGGATAGTGCTTCGAGTAAGGCGGTTTGGGTAGCTGTACTCTATAAATCTGAGTTGAATGTTACCATAGATGTTAATACAACCACCTCAGGTTAATAACTCAGAGATTCTTGCCACCAAATTGCAACTTAATAAAAATAAATGCATTAATATCATCTGTATGTACATTCCCCCGGGTAACAATATATCTACATTTGAAGATATCCTGCACTGGATATCATGTCACTACCCCCAAGAAACCCTACTAGTTGGAGACTTTTAACATAGACTGGGGCACGTGTTCCTCAGAATCCCCAACCACCCATATTAACCTGCATGCAGTTACACAAATTATATCCACCACTACCAGGATAGGTAAACCCAACCAAAAAGAAAGTATACTTGACTGGGTACTCATAAATAGTCACCCCCAACTGTACACCTCTGGTACCCTCCTTGATGGCCTAAGCGATCACCTTCTCACATATGTAATTAAGCACAAAACCATTAATTCCCAACAACCCTTACTCAGAAAGGTTAGAAACAATAAAAACTTTGACCCTGCCAAATTCCAACAAGAACTAAACTCATGTAATTGGTCTATTCTAAAACACCTCCCCTTAGAGGAAGCAGTAGCATACTTTAACAACAAATTCCTTGAGATCCTTGATTTGCATGCACCTGTTCGTTCAAAGAGAACCAAGGCAAAAACTGCGCCATGGCTTTCTAAAGAGTCTAAACTCAAAATTACCAGTAGAAACAAAGCATGGGCTTTATGGCGTTCTTCTAAAGACCCTCAAGATCACATTAAATACAGGCAATTCAGGAACGAAACCAAAAAAAAATCAATTTTACAAGACAAAAAACAATACTACTGTAATTTACAGACAGTAAATCAAAATAACCCTCAGAAGTTTTGGGCAGGTTTAAATAATCTACTACATCCCGGACAAACTTCAACCCCAATCCCTGCTGCTACTATTGATAAAACCCCTGAAGATGTTTCTGACAGTTTTAACCGATTCTTTACTGAGACAGTTCAATCCCTAGCTAGCCAACTACCTCCTAGCTCCCCTGGTCCTGAAAGTAGCACCCCTAGAAACCTACTCACGTTCAGCTTCCAACTAGTCGCCACTTCACTTATCCGTACCTTGATCAAAAAATTAAAACACACTACACTTTCTGCTGATCAACTCCCTGCCGAGTACCTACAAAAATCAGCTGATGCTATTGCTTACCCCGTCTCAATACTAATCAGTCGAACCATAGTAGAAGCAAAAATTCTCACCATCTGGAAAATATCCTATGTAATCCCACTTCACAAAGGAGGCAGCTCTACTGAATTCTCCATTTATAGGCCAATAGCTATACTCTCTCCACTTGCAAAGATTATGGAAAAATGTATTTATAGACAACTCATGCACCACCTAATCCAGAATCACCTTATGGCAGACACTCAGCATGGCTTCCATCCTCATCACAGCACTACTTCAGCCCTCCTAGCCTTTACCAACACCATAAACCATAATCGCAACAATAATTATATATCCTCAGCCCTCTTCTTGGATCTTTCCAAGGCATACGATATGGTTGATCACCAACTTTTAATCCACACCCTGCAAACATTCTGTCTAGATACTAGAGCCCTTCAATGGTTTCAATCCTACCTGAATGGTCGACAGCAGGCTGTCCTCAGGCAGAACTCTCTATCCTTCTACCTAACACCCTTGGAGTACCACAAGGCTCTATACTAGGACCATCGCTGTTCTCCATCTTCATTAATGACCTTTATACTGTCATCCCAAAAGTCAGCTTTATCCAATATGCTGATGACTCTACTCTGCTTTGCTCAGCCACATCTCCAGTAGTGTTATGGTCAGCTACCCAGACCACCTTTAATACGATAGAAAACGGACTTTCTGAACATCGTCTGATCCTAAATCCCAAAAAAACTAAAATGCTGTTATTTTCACCAACACGTAGGTCTACCGCTTTCACCTTTACCATAAAATCAAATGATGGCACAATAATCTCCCCTGACCCCTCTACAAAACTATTAGGTGTCATCATAGACAATAATCTAAAATTTGACCTACATGTTAACCAAACTATCAAAACCATCAATAAAAAACTAGGGTCACTTTGCAGAATAAAAGCCTTCCTAACCCCTCCAGCTAAAATTGCCATAGCCCGCTCTCACCTTCTTTCAACCCTTCTGTATGCATCCCCTCTACTCTTGAATTTAAACAAGACTGTCCTTAACAAACTCTCAATTTGCTACAACCACATTGCCAGGTTTGCCACTGGGCTGCCTTTTAGGACACATCATTGCATCAATCTAAATCAGCTTGGGTGGCTTGAAATACCCAGCCTAATCCAGTATAACCAACTGATTATGGCCTATAAAATCCTCTTATAAACCGGACAATACTCCTGCACTTAAAAATATTATCACCCCCTATAACAATCCTAGACCACTTCGATCCTCTAACAAACTACTAACTCAGACTAGCAAAATTAAAAACACAGCCGGTGATTCTCTCTTTGCAGACTCTGTAAGTAGATCCTGGAACTCTCTACCAGCTGATATTACCTTACTTTCCACCTTAGGTCAATTTAAAACTAGACTCAAGCAACATTTGTCTCTTAACTCTCTATGTCAATGTATCAAGCCTGGCTAACCCTCTCTAGAATGTGTAAAAATCTGCTAACCAGTTTACTGTGTGATTTAATTTAATCCTGATTTGCACTCAGGATTAACTGTAACCTGTGGAACTTGTTTAACTTGCTTACTTATGTAATCTCTGTAAATAGTCTGTTTGTAATATGTAATGCTGGTATTATGTAATGCTGTATCTGCTTACCCTTGGAGCTTTTCTCCCCGTGCCTCCGCTGAAAATGGACATGCATCCAGTCAGACTATCACAGTCAACAAATGTAAAATAAAAATAAAAATGAAATAAATAAATAAAACAAAACACGGTGGACACAAGCAGACCACTGTATCTATGTTGGTTTATTATACTGGTAAAATGTAGTAAAGCAGTGGTGGTGCTGTGTTGGGGCCTAAAGCCATGTTGTGTTTCCGAGAGCAGGTTATTTGAGGTTAGGTATTGCATCAGCTGCATATGGATGCATTTCTCTAATATTTTGAAGGGGGGGTAGAGAACTGCTATTGGTCTGTAGTTATTAAACTCTGTAGATGTGCCACCTTTGTGGAGTGGTATGATGTAGGATTTTTTCCACAGTGATGGGACGTATTTTTCTGCTACTTCTGCGACTGTTTTAGGTAGTCTGATGGTAGCTGGTGTACAGCTATGGAAGTAGTTTTTAGTTTAAGGAGCAACTTTATTATGAGCAAAGTGGGTACTGGACTAAAACTGAAGAGCTATAGGTGGTGCTTGTGCCCCACTAGAGGTCTCTCAGCTCTTTGGTTACAAAGAGACTATTCTGATTCTGTTGCACACTACAGTACTTTTTGCATCTCCAACTAACAGCAAATGCAGTATATTTTCCCCTGACACCTCCTCTAGCTGGAGGCCAGCACAAGCATCCTGTTATCCACAAGTGGCATCATGGCCATCTCTCTGCTTTTGCTCCATTTCCTTTGATGATAAGATTCATTTATAAAGCCACACATCTCAAAACTATCATCTCCTGATAGGCCCTTTGTGGCCTTAGAAGACATGGTGCCCCCTCATACATCAGTATCTGATGGAAAAGCAGTTCCATCTACATATCTGAAACAGTCTTCTATCCCATTCTTCCCACAAACCTCACCCAGGTGTTTGTTCTGTGAAGCTAACATATTGGCTTCTCTAGTTTTGACAGAAGCCAGCAACTTTTTTTTTTCTATTGAGGTACTGAAAATTAGTACTTCTTAAAAAACTTTCACCCAGAAGACTACAGAGAAGTGGACCAGGTTTTCTGTCTGGGCTTCCCATAAAGAACTAGACCCATTTTCAGCTCCTAACTGTTTTCCTCTTGACTATCTTTCAGTCATTTTTGATTCTGTCCTTAGCTACTCTTCATCAAGATTCATTTAGATGCCATTTCTACTTTTCATTATGGATTGCTTCTGTTAACATCTGCAGAGGCTTTTTAAGAGAAACCTTTCAGACCCCCATTTGAAAACCAGTTCCACCAGTGACTTAAAACTAATTTTGGAAAAGCGCTTTCTTCATCCCTTCAAACTTGTTTCTAGTTCCTGTCTTGTAATTTTGGAGCTACAGGCTAAGCACTTTATTTTTTTGCTATGTTTTCATCCTCTTCTCCTGTTGACCTATAAGCCACCACCATGACTGCTATCATGCTTTCATTCCCCTTTATGGAGTAAGAACATGGCAGCAATGTGACTGTCAACAAGGCAGTGTTTAAGAGTTTTGTTTTAATTCTGTGCCCTGTGTTTTCTTCTGAGCATGCCCAGTGACATCCACTGGAGATTGTGTAATGGGATGTCAAAAGGAGTGACAACTATTTCTGCACAGCCCTCAAAGGCTGTGGCTCATTTGCAACCAGTGACTTTATGGGATCTGTGGTCTTGTGCTTAATGTGCACTACAGCTGTGTGCACCCACCCCATCCCCCTTGCGAGAATCAAGCTAGCAGTACTTCATTACTCTTTTCTCTCCCTTGTCAACTCCTCTATTGCCGAGTTATATCTTTATTCCTATATGCCACAGACTCGCTCAAAGCACTTTATTAATGTTTCATTGAAACAGGATGAAATTTAGAACCAAGCCCTCTTTTATGGTCGGCTTACCTGATGATGTTAAGTTGTCATTCTCGCCTTCATTCTTGCTGGATGGGTTTGGAGCCGAACCTCGGCTCCGACTCGGCCTATTACTAAAGCTCGAGAGCTATTTTTACCGGCTCGAGGCTATCCTATGTCCCATAATGCTAGGCGTCATATACCCAGATCTCGTTTGCCGCTTCAGCTATGAGGTTGCGTCTTTTTGCCGGCTCCAGGTTGTATTAATCTTTTTCTTGTATTTAGTCAGTTTTTTGGTTCTAACCTTAGCAATAGTTATTCCTAGTTCCTACCTCTAGATCCCTGTTTAGAATCCCCTCTTAGGAAGTCTTTTTATTCAGATTTCCCCTCACTGAGTAGTTAGGCCTTTGGCTAAACTTGTTCTATTACAGTTTCTGTAGCAGTAAACCCCTTTGGATTTTTTTTTTCGGTAGATTTTTTCTTGTGTATGTGTGCCTATTGTTAAACTGTGTTTAAAAGTGTTGGGTTTTTGTTTTTCTTGGTCTGTTACAAGCTTTTTGTGTGTGTGTGTTGGCTGATTGTGACTAGACCACTTAGAATTGTCTTTTTCTGCCCATCATCCTTGTTTCAAGATGTTGAAAGACACCAAGGTCTCGAGCTTCAAGAAGTGCGACTCGTGCTGTCAGAAGATGTCTCTGGCAGACGGTCACACTTCTTGTGTGTATTGCTTGGGCCCTCTGCACCTGCAGGACTCTTGTTCTGTCTGCCATGTGTTCAGTCCAAGAGTCATGCAGGAACGCAGAAACAAACTTATTTTGAGAGGCTTGTTGAAGCCTGAAGGTTCCCCGGCTAAGCCTTCGTCGGGTAAACCTTCCAAGCCCGCCAAACCGTCGGCTCCATGTTTGGAGCCGTCACCGAACGGTGCTACTACTACTACCTCTGCATCGGTTCCGGCCAGAACCGATGATTCGAGGCCTCAGTCGGCTCCAACTCTGAAGTCGGAGCCGTCTTCGAGCAGAAAGCGTTCCGGGTCTCCTTCCCTGGAATCTGTCCATCCAGCTCCGAAGGAGTGGCGTACGGCAACTGTGGTCCCACTCCACAAAGGCGGTGCCTCTACGGACCCTGGTAATTACCTCCCCATAAGCTTAACAAGTCTAGTCTGCAAAGCTATGGAGAGGATCATAATGGAGCTCATAAACAAGGATATAGGGGACTTGCAGACATTGGACCCGACCCAGTTTGGCTTCGTCAAGGGCAGATCATGCCTTTTGAACTTGGTTGACTTCTTCGAAACAGTCACCAAGGCCATTGATGAGGGAAAGGCAGTCCATACAGCCTACCTTGACCTTGCAAAGGCTTTCCACACAATACCCCACTCGGGTATTGTAGAAAAACTTATCAGCTTAAATGTAAACCCATATGTCACAAGATGGGTTGCAAACTGGCTTAAGGACAGAACCCACAGGGTTAGAGTTGCTGG
This sequence comes from Protopterus annectens, assembly GCF_019279795.1. NCBI lineage: Eukaryota > Metazoa > Chordata > Ceratodontiformes > Protopteridae > Protopterus > Protopterus annectens. Next base: position 558,782,561 of record NC_056727.1, read on the forward strand.
CGCTATGTCAGACTCCAAGCCGGTCACAAGTGGTGTCCCACAGGGCTTGGTCCTTGGCCCCCTATTGTTCGGCATCTACTTCTCAGAAGTACAGGCCAACATGGGAGGACTTTGGCTGACAAAGTTTTCAGACGACTGCAAACTGGGCGCCATAGTGGAAAGTGCATCGGACACGGACATCCTTCAGAAGGGACTCACGGACACAGATAGCTGGTGCCAGAGCCATGGCCTGAAGTTAAACGCCAAAAAATGTATAGTCATACCCTTCGGGAAAAACAAGGTAACCCCAAGCTACCATATAGGTGGCAATCCACTAAGCACAGAAGAGGTTATCAGGGACCTGGGGACCCAGGTTGACAGTGGCCTTTCTTTTGACACTCACGTTGTTAAAGTGGTTAGAAAGACCTTCTACATTGCCCACCTGATCATGAAGGGATTCACATCCAGATCTAGTGAGGTCATTGTTCCCCTGTACTCTTCACTTATCAGACCAATGATCGAGTACAATGCCCCATTCGGGATGTATCTCACCCGACATCTGCAGCAATTGGAGAGACCCCAAAGTTCCTCACCAAAAGGATAAAGGGACTCCAAAATCTGTCATATGCTGCCAGATTGAAGAAACTCCAGCTCTATTCAGTTGCATACCGTCTGCTCAGAGGTGACATGTGCCTGACATACAAGGCCATGTCCAACCCGAATTAATGGACATGCTCCACCTCAAAAATCCAAATCCACCAAAACCACTAGAGCAAGCGACTTAAACCTTAGCACGGATATAAATAGGACGTGCTGGAGGGATAGATTTATCACTCAGAGACTCCCTATGCTGTGGAATAAAATCCCAGTCCATGTGAGGCAGAGCACCTCGCTGGCTCTGTTCAAGAGAAATCTTGACCTGTGGATGGGAGATCGTAGGTTTACCCCGGGAATCATCTCTGTGTCACTGCTGGACAGAGGCACAACAAACTAATGGGCACAGTATTTTTTCATATAAGGGGTGGCGTAAGCCACAAAACTTTGGGCTAGGCTTATAAATGCCTTTGGGCAGATAGCCTAGTATAAACCTATGAACCTGTGAACCTAAGTCTCCCTTGTTATCGGAGCGGAGTCACAGGTCCCATTCCTCTCGGTCTTCCAGGCTGTCGGATCATGACCTCGAGAGGGTGGTTAGCAGACTACTTAAGTCGCAGGCACTGGCCCAAATGTTGCATAGCCATCCTCATCAGGCAGTGGCTATCCCTACTCCCTCTTCGAGTCCTCCTCCGACTCTTCCTTTGAGTTCGGAGCCGGAGATCGTAGGGGTCGGGACCGTCAGAACGTCGGAGCCGATACCACTCTTTTCGGCTCCCTCATCGGCTCCGATCTCTTTCTTGGTTCCTTCCTTGGAGGGATCCGGGTGTCGGGACTCCCTCGTCGGTTCCGAGGGGGCGAATGGCATCGGACCCTTGTCCGACCCCGTTCTCCCTCTCGGAGCCTCGGCGCAGGTGAGTTCAGCCCTGACATCGGACTCTGAGCCGTCCCTCTCGGTGCCGGGAGGAGTCCTTGTCTCTTCGGAGTGGGGACCCCCTTCCCTGCCTGATAGGGGCACCTTTGAGGTCATGAGGAGTGTGCTGGCCCCTGTGCCTGCTCCACGGTCGGCTCCTTCGGCTCCTCCCTCTATGGTGCCTGCTTCAGTCTCTATCCGCCCTCCCGATCCCGAGCGTGGTGAACCAATGCTACAGGTAGCCCCATTGGGTGTATCCTCCTCTTCCGTGGCCTCCCATGATCCTTCAGGGGAGCCCCCTCGAAAGAGAAAATGCAAGAGGATGCATGTGGACTCCCCTGAGTCAGTCACGTCTGACACCGACTTGGATGAGTCAGAAGGGTCCCCAAGGTCCCCCTCTGAGGATGTCTCCTTTTCTGACATCCTGGAGATTCTTAAGCAGAGGGGAAACTGGTCTGCCCTTAACCCTTCCGAGGATGAGTTGGTGTACTTGGATGCGTTCGGTTCTCGCCCTTCCACCTCCTGGGTGTCTCCGCCTTTCGACCCACTCATGGATGTGGTGGCTCGAAAGGCGTGGACGGCTCCGGATACTATGAAACCAACTCCCCGGAGGCCTACAAAATTTATAACAGCCCCTTCTGACAAGCAGTTTCTAACTAAGGGCTTCCCTGTTGATGCCATGTTGGTGGCGGCCACTAAAAAGGAGTTGGCTGACCCTTCAGTACCTGTCCATCCTCCTAATAAGGAATCTAGGACTATGGACAGGTATGGCAAGCGGATGTTTTCTTCAGCGACCTTTGCTATGCAGTCGCTGAATTATTTGTGCCATTTCACCCGTCTTCAGAGAGACCTTCTTAAAGAACTGAGTGATACCTTACAGGACCCATCAGCTGCGGGGTCTCAGGAAAAGATCAACTCCCAGCTGGGGACCCTGAACTCTATTGTCAACTCTTCCATGCGGCTCATTTCCTATGCAGCCGATGGAGCGAGTAGGGATGCAGGCACGGGCGTTGCTCTAAGGAGACACGCCTGGATGCGGCTTTGCAATTTTGCTGACCCCTTCAAGGCGTCCTTCACTAACACCTCCTTTGATGGTTCTGCCTTGTTTGGACCTCATGTGAAGGATACATTGACCAGGTGCAAGCAGGAAGGCAAGACTCTCTCTGCCATGTGAGTCCATTGTTCTACCCCTTCTAGACCATACCCTAAGGGTCAGAAGAGTGGAAAAATGTGGTTCCGCAAACCTCAGGGAGTACTGCCTGACGCATGTGGTGAGCTTCCCTCCAGAGGCAGAGGAGGGAACAATAATAGACGCCGCCCGAGGGGCAGGGGGGGTCCGCAGAATTAGGGTAGCAGAGAACCCTTCTCTGACAAACCCTTCCAGCACCCCTGAGGAGCTGCCCGACTGTCCACCTTCGGAGGCAGTCGGGGAAAGACTATCGCTATACCCAGAAGCCTGGCATTCCCTCACACAAGACAAATGGATACGGTCGATCATATCCGAGGGTTACAAAATTCCCTTTATTCACACCCCACAACAGCCAAAAGGCCCTCTTCCAGACGTTCCACCCGGTCTGAGGGATCAAGCAGCACTAGAAATTTCAAAGCTGCTAGAAAAAAAAGCCATCCAGCCAGTCCCAGCAGACCAGCAAGGATCCGGAGTCTACTCCAATTTCTTTTTGGTACCAAAAAAGACAGGGGACTGGAGACCTATTTTGGATCTCAGCAGGCTGAACAAGTCTGTTCAAAGAACAAAATTCCAGATGGTCACGCTTCAGTCCATTCTACCCTTTCTGAGCCAGGACAATTGGATGTGCTGTATAGACCTTCAGGATGCATACTATCATATCAAAATGAACAGGCACTCCAGAAGGTTTCTCCGCTTCCGGCTGGGAGCCAGTCACTACCAATTCAGAGCCCTGCTCTTTGGCCTCACCACAGCTCCCAGGGTGTTTACCAAATGCATGGCAGTGTTTGCGGCTCACCTGAGATGACAAGGATTCCAGGTGTTTCCATACTTAGACGACTGGCTCCTTACTGCCACCATCAAGCGTCTGCTTCTCCATTCCAGAGATTATACCCTCCAAATTTGCAACGAGCTAGGTATCTCTATAAACTCCGAAAAATCTGCCTTGTCACCTTGTCAATCTATTACCTTCATAGGCACCGTTTTAAACACTGTGGAACTGTCAGCAAAACTGTCTGTACAAAGGATTTCAGACATTCGCGATCATGTTCAAATCCTACTACAAGAGAGCAGAGTTCAGGCCAGATTTGTACTAAAAACCCTAGGTCTCATGGCAGCAGCCATCACATTACTCCCCCTAGCTCACTTTCACATGTGGATCCTGCAATGGATGCTGTTTTCTCAGTGGTCCTTTCAACAGCTTCCAATGTCACAAAGCATTCTAATCACTCAGTCATGCAAAAGGCACCTTTCATAGTGGATGGCCTCCCCTCAGGTTCTTCAGGGCAGACCTTTTGTCCTTCCTCCTCCTGTTGCTACTGTGACATCGGATGCCTCCCTGATCGGGTGGGGGGGCATTTTCAGGGCAGGACAGTCCAGGGCACATGGCAACCCTTTGAAAGCCACCTGCACATAAATGTCTTGGAAATGAGAGCGGTACTTTTAGTGTTGCAGGCCCTTCAAGACTGTCTACCCACCGGGACTATTGCAATTCAGACAGACAATACATGGTACATCAACAAGCAGGTCGGAACCAGGTCCTACCCCCCTATGTCGGGAAGCACTCAGACTTTGGCAGTGGGCGATCTCTTCTCAATGGTTTCTGGTAGCAACACATATCCCCGGGACGTCCAACGTCATAGCGGACAGGCTGAGCAGAGCCATTCTCATGCCCCATGAGTGGTCTCTCAACCAGCTAGTAGCGGAAAGAATTTTCAGAAGGTGGGGTCAGCCTTGCTGCGATCTTTTTGCAATCCCTCAAAACAGCAAGTGCCAAGACTTCTTCACCCTCTTCCCTCTCCCAGGTCTTCCCCCCCCCAGAGACGCTCTAGTCCACGATTGGCCCCGGGGTCTTCTGTATGCTTTTCCCCCCTTTCCCTTAATTACTCAGTTAATCCAGAAAGCAACTGCCTTGTTGCCCCTTACTGGCCTCGACAAATTTGGTTTCCGTTCCTGCAACGTCATCTACTAGATCAGCCTGGCATCTGGACCCAGCACCAAATCATCTGACACATCAGTCGGGCGGGCTGCATCAATCTCTTCAATCTCTCAACCTCACAGCTTGGTTGCTCCACTTCCAACCCTAGCCAGGCTTCCCTCAATCTCTCATTCAATTCGTGACATCATCCTCGCTTCGCACAAGTCTACTACCAGAAAGACTTATGCTAGCAAATGGAAGCGTTTCTCTGTTTGGGCAGGGGAGAACAAGTTGACCCTTTTACAGCTCCTGTCCATACAGTTTTAGAGGTTTTGGCAGAACTTTTTCAAATGGGTTCTTCTTCAGCCACCATCAAAGTTCAGCTGGCAGCTATTGCAAATTTTCATGTTGGATTGTCAGAAACCAGCATTATGTCACAAAAACTTTGTAAAGCCTTTCTAAAAGGAACCCTCTTACTTAGGCCCCCGGTAAAAGATCCTCCCCCACCATGGGAATTAAATTTGGTGCTGTCGTCTTTAATTCTTCCTTCCTTTGAGCTTGCGGCTTCCTGTTCGTTAAAGTTGCTCTCTTGGGAAAACTCTGTTCTTAGTAGCCATCACTTCAGCGAGAAGGGTATCGAAACTTCAAGCCCTTTGTATTCGCCCTCCGTATCTTGTTTTTCACAAAGATAGAGTGTCACTTAGGACTAATCCATCCCTTTTATCCAAAGTACTCTCTGAAAAAAATCTGAATCAGACCATCGATCTCCCTGTCTTCTTCCCAAATTATGCCAATAGGTCTGAACGGAAGTTACATTGTCTGGACGTTCACCGTCAATTATGCTTCTACCTGGATAGAACCAAGCAGACGAGGAAATCAGAACAGCTCTTCCTGTCTTACGCGGAAGGGAAGCAAGGCCTGCCAGTTTCCAAAGTAACTTTGTCCAGGTGGTTGACCTCTGTTATCATGTTGATTTACCAATTGAGGCATAAAGAGCTCCCTATTAAGCCCAGAGCTCATTCAACCAGAGCATTAGCTTCTTCAGCAGCCGTTCAGGCAAGATTGCCAATGGATTCCATTTGTGCAGCGGCCACATGGGCCTCTCCTCATACCTTAATTTCTCATTACAGGCTGGACATGACCTCTAGAAGTCGGGCTGATTTTGGTTCCACTGTATTCAAGAGTCTGTTCCATTGAGCCACCCAGGACTAAGGTGCTAGGGACGCTGTCCCATCCAGCAAGAATGAAGACGAGATTGACAACTTAACATTAAGAAGTTATGTACTTACCATAACGTTCCATGTTAGTTGTCTTCTTCTCGCCTTCTTTCTTGCGTCCCACCCTCCATCCTCCTAGCCTGGCAAGACCGAGAGTATCTTCTGAGATGTGTTATCACGAGAGTTATCTCCTCAGCTACCTCTCTTCCTTTCCTTGGTAACTCTTATAAGAGTTTTATATATGTATATATATTCAAGAGCTTAGATATATAGAGGTATATATATATATATATATATATATATATAGATATATATATATATATATATATATATATATATATATATATATATATTCTCTGTCATGGTGGGGACATGTATGTCCATAGTGTTAGCCATCAAACGAGATCTGGGTATATGACGCCTAGCATTATGGGACATAGGATAGCCTTGAGCCGGTAAAAATAGCTCTCGAGCTTTAGTAATAGGCTGAGTCGGAGCTGAGGTTCGGCACCGAACCCATCCAGCAAGAAAGAAAGCGAGAAGAAGACAACTAACATGGAACGTTATGGTAAGTACATAACTTCTCATTTTTTTAACTGTTCCAGTCAGGGAGAGGACCTCCTTCACTGCATGGATATTCACAGGCAGCTCGGAGTCTATGCTGACAGAACCAAGACTATGTTTAAGGATGACCAACTCTTAATTTTCTTTGCTAAAACCAGGGTGTTACACGAGGGCTATAGACTTAACCCTGTCTGAATAGTTATCAAGCTGCATAGAACTCTTGACACAAATGGAGCTGGCCCCTGCTATTTTAGCCAATGAGCGGTTCTAATGTGTACGGTATCAGTCCTACCAGTTACAGAGAAGGGACCTTCTTCTTACAGACTGCTTGGTATGATAAGTACTGATTTTTCATTTTATGTCCATGAGTTGCTTTGAAGCAATGGTTGTATTGTACCTGTCAGTGAAATACTGAAACCTGTCAGCATGACAAGGCTTTTACGTAGCAGAATGTGGCACCTCTTCTTGGTCTGTTGTCACTGCTGTAGCCATGCATTTTTAACATGCTGCTTTGATGATCCTGCTTTAAAAACAAAATTGGTACAGAATTTAGCTCCTGCTTTGAAGGTGATTTCTGCACACTGGTTTGACTGGGAACCTAGTTTTAAAGATGTAATTGAATGATGATAATACCAAAAGAAGTGGACCCATAGTATGGCCACTTTAAAGCTAATCATCAAATGTTTTGGTAGTAACCTACAACTGGGTGTGGTTATCACAGGATTAACCCATGGTTGGTGTGGTTTGATCACTAAAAGGCCCTTTTTAACTGTCCAGAGTTTTGCAGGGTATCCTGATTTTTTTTTTATCAGTAGTAAACTATTGAAAGATTTTTTTTTTGTTAATATATCCCAAAAGAAATTCCTACTGCTTAATCAAACTTTAGCATCCGGACTTTTTTTCTGTTGGTATAGGCTTGATTTACAGCAAGCACACAGGTTGGGCTGTCCAACCAGCAGGCTCACTTTTGAATAGTAATGAGCTGTTGTATAATTAAAAATGATATGTATGCCAGTTAATCAAAAGGCTCATTGTAGTACTGTGGGCTGAGGAAATGCTGTTAATGCATTTTAGCCCTTGCCTCTGTTTTTGTTCAGCAATGAAAGTATGAAACTGTGTCCAGTTTTGAAAAATGTGTCAGTCCTGCAGTTGTAAGTGGTAGGAATGAAGTGGGATGATTCATTTTGAAAGAGAAAGACTGAAGATTAGTGGCTACCATACCTGCCATTGTCTTGTACTAATACTGGGCCCACCCTTGCAATGTAGAAGACAATAGTAGGCAGTCCCTTTATTTCACAGGGGTGAATACATCTTTGTTTCATTTTATGAATGGCTGTGTTAATGTGTGCCAGTGTTATGCAGTGGAACACTTGACACCATGAAATCTGACACTCCAGTGTTACCCAGATGCTTATTGGGCAGAGTGAGCAAAGGGCAGATAAGGAGCTTTTCATTCATTTTCTAATTGCTTCAGAAGAAGTAATACTCATAGTTTTCATTACTGACTTTATTTCACTTATGTTGGAGTAAACCTATCATGGGAAACAGCAGAAGCAGTTCAACTCCACCATCTAGAATGCTGAGCATCAGACTTTATTGTATCCTTCCTGTTCTTGTAAGCAGCAGTAGATCCCCTTGACATTTTCACCACAGTGACGTAGTCTGTGTGACTGGAACTGCTGGTGCCATTTCCTACCCGTAGCATTCAGAGGAGTCTATTGGTAAAATAAATAAGTTTCAGTGGAGGACAAAACACCCAGGTACTGGACCACTGATCCAAAACAAGTGTGTGTTCAGCCCAAACACAAAAAGATAAAATGGAGAAAGCACGGTACTGGCCGATCACATCTAGCACAAATTTAGATTGTAGATTTGCAGTTACAGCCTATGCGTTTGTTGATCACAGCTTTGTTACTGTTTAGTGTCATTTATTGGGATTATTTTGAAGTGTATGGTGGAATGAGATTTATGCACACTAGACCTGTTTAGAATTTTTTCATTCAGTATACAAAGAATTTTGTGTTTAGCATATTCAAATTTGTTCAGTGTGGTTGTACAGGATATTTCGAGCTGTTCATTTGGCCCTTAGAAAGATTATATGCACAGCATGGCAGTGATAAGCAGTTTTCTGCACAGTTAAAACTAATTACGTTTACATTTGTCACATGATCTGAAATGGCAAAGTCAGCAGAACAATAAAAGAGTAAATAATGCAGTCTTTGTTTAATCCCACTCACTGCAGAAACTACTTGATAGACATTCAGTGAAACTGAAAGTACGAACAACAACCTTCCTTATTCTTTAGAACTGTGATATTTCAGAAAACAGACACAAACCATATACTGTAGTTAAGTCATTAGCGATTGGGTAATCATAATATACTCGTTCTGCATCATGATAGTGAGTCAGGGTCACACTAAAGCAAGCATGGATCAAAATACCTCTTTAGGAGACTACCTTAAGTCAATCATTATTGCTCCGTCGCTGTTACATATATTTTTAGGTTTACGAATACTTAGTTTGCACTTGAATACATGATTTGGTAACACTAATTTTTTTTCAAAACGTCTTGAGTCTTTGGATTTTTTGCCTGACAAAACACAAAGAAACAATGAACACCACTGATTCAAATTCATGTAGGAACATCATGACCTGACCTGACAACATGCCAGGGGGGAGGATGCAGTGTAAGGGTGGGTACTGCCAAGCTGTAAATGGTAACAACACTCCATTTCCTTTATGATCCTATGATCAGTTTCAATTAAATGCACCCTTGACCTGTGCAGTGTAGTAACTGCCATCTTTTCTTCAGGTTTTACTTTTTGCCATGATTTTTCTGCAGCCCTTAATCTTGCCCTTATTTACTACCATTTTCTTTGCCCGCAGTGTTTTGCAATTGATCCGATGGCCTTTTTATGTAAAGACATACCTTCTTCTTGTTACTGCCTACTATACCCAAATCCCCATCCTAGCCTCATGCTATGCCCCTTTTCCATACCATTTCCTTCTTCTGAAAAAGACGTGCTACCATCCTGTAATGTGGTTTCGGATTGTTTGGAGAAATTTAAATATTTTTGTTATGTTCCTTTGCTCACATCTGCTTTATGATAAACATATTGATACCTCTTACTCTAGTTTCTTATCAGTTTTGGTTCACAGCCCACAGTATTTAATTTGCTGTTTGGCTTGCATGTACCTTGCCATTGCCATTATGAAGATGAATTTTCTAGAATGCAGTATCGTACTTCATATGCTGCTTCTGTAGTGGCCTGTGAGTAGTGTCAAGACCTTTGTTTATTAGCAGGTGGTATTGAACCTTTCAGGATCCGTCACAGAAACTTTTTGTTATGTTCCCAGAACAAAAAAATATATTGCTGGCTGCATTTAATTAGGACAGGTAACTTTTTTGTAATCATCATCATGTATGTCTATATTATATAAATATATATATATATATATATAGTCACATTCGTAGGTTTGTGTACGCAGTGAACAAGCAAAAAGCCTATTAGCCATCAAGGAGCATGATGCCTCGGCTCGAATGTTGTACCTTACATATGTCCATGTAGTCACTCAGTTTTTTCAAAGCATCTGACTTTGGGGATTTTTTGCCTGACAGACACAAAGAAACAATGAACAACACTGATTCAGGTTTATGCACAATCATCATGACCTGATTGTGAGTCACGGTCACACTAAAGGCGAGCATGAATCAGAATCTCTTTTTAGGAGACTACCTTAAGTCAGTCATTATTGCGCAGTCACTGTTACATATAGTTTTAACTTTATGAATACTTATTTTGTGGTGCTGCGGTAGCATTGTCGCTAGGGTTACCACCTGTTCCACTTTGCGAGGGACAGTCCCACTTTGGGCAGTTGTGTCCTGCAAAAAAATTGTAAAAATGGCAAATGTCCTGAGATTTTAAGACAAAATTAGTTTCTATATTTTATGTAATAGTTGCATAAAACAGTTATACTGTATCTGAAATACCTAAATGTTATAAGAAACAGAATAGGCAACTAAAATGCTACAAGAATAAGCTTTTATTTAGGCAAAAAAGTGAAGTTCTGTCCTTTGTAGTGGCCGTGAGTATGTTTTGGCCTGCAAAATCTGACGTTTGTACCAAAAATGCCCCACTTTGGGCATTTGAAAATGTGGCAACCCTAGTTGTCGCCTCACAGTAAGACGTCCTGTTCGATTCTCAGCTAAAGCGACTTCTGTGTGGAGACATGCGTGAATGGGCGTACCTTCGTTGAAGGTTGTACGTCAGGCCTGGCAAGTCTGTACGTAAAAATCTACTGCCAATCATTAGCGGATCGGAGTTCCACTGTGGCGACCCCTAATTGGGAAAAGCCGAAAGATACAACATTTTGCACTTGTATACATAATTTGGTAAGACTCCATTTTTTCAAAACATCTGATTCTTTGGATTTTTTGCCTGACAAACACAAACAGATAGTAAATAGCAGTGATTCAGATTTATGTAGAAGCATCCCCCTTTTAGAGTGAAAGTTTATTCCACAAGTGTGGAAGAATTTATGATACAAAGTTATTACATTTCACTCAGCAGTAATTTTCACTGAGGCTGAATATCGTCTTGTGTTTTGGTCACTAGAGGGTTATTCTAAGCAAAGGATTTCAAACAATAAGTGGTCCGTTAATACTCTGTATGCCAGTCAGTGGTCTCCTCTTAAGATGGTGGTAAAGTACAGAAAAAATAAATAGGTTGCTTTAGTCTTTTGGCTGTAGTCTGTCTTGAAGCCCTTCATTTCTGTTTGTGTGTAATCATTGTAGAATCGTTGCTCCTTCTTTGTTGCACTCGATGGTGTATAACTAGGTGACAGAACAGTGCAGTATTTTATAACTAACCTGTTACGAATGATACACATGAGGACAGTTACCTCCTTGTCATGACTCTTGACACCACAGAGATCAGGTGAGTAAAACTACATATGTTTTGAGAATGGCAGCAGCTAAATGGGCATCAAATGAAAGTTCATCATGTGCAAGGACTCCCAATGTCTTTTATTATTTTTCAGCTTGTAGTTGTTAGTCATCAGTAGTATATAAAGCTTTGTGTTTTTTGCCAGTTTTCAGAATTTTGCATGTTTTGACTGCAAAGCAAGGTTATTTTTTACTGCCCCTTTCTTTGTGTGTGTGTGTGTGTGTGTGTGTGTGTGTGTGTGTGTTTTATTTAAAAAAGAAACATCTTTAATAAATTATCACTTATGACATGGGCAATCCTGCATTTATGTAAATGAAAACAAACCATATTGACATATTTTCATTACCAAATGTTATACATCACTTATAATCTATCCAGTCATTGTCAGTCATTGCAAACCTCATTCAATTCCTGCTTTCCCTTAAACCTCATTCCTCCTCCAAAACATTATTCTGTATGTATTGCTCTAATAATTCCCATTTTTTTCTATATCATTTCCTCCTACCCTTTTCTTTTTTTTTTGAAAACCTCTTTATCCACGTTTTACAGTACAATAAATAATAAGAGCAATAATACAAAAAGAAAGAAGAAACACAAAGATACAAATAACAACCGTATACATCAATATTAACAAATAGCTATATACACAAGTGCTCTTATCCCAAGGGAGTATAAACATAATTAACTTTAAGATAGAATATAATTAAATAATGTAGCCCAGTATTCAGTAAAATGAAAGTGGGGTTTCTGATTGTATATTAAGTATTTGACAGCAAGTAAATACTTAGTAGCTAAGTGTTTAAATCCATCCCAAGACAGCAAAGATCTGTCCTTCCAGTTTAAAGTAATGTAATATTTGATTAATGTGAAAAGTGAGATTAAAATACATGCTTGTAGTTTTGACAACCCAGGAGGGGGAATGTGTAAGAGGGTAAACTTCCAAGACAGGGTAGACTTTTCATAACCCATTTTTTCCAGTTGAGCTCTTAATGAGCACCAGAGCTTGTATGAGCATTTACAGCTCCAAAAAATATGGACAAGGTCAGCTTTACGATTGTTGCAGTAGGGGCAGAAAGGGGATAAGGATGGATAAATTTTGTTTTGAAAAGTTGGAGTAAGATAGGCATTATTTAATAGCATGAGTTGGGTGTAGTTAAGTTTTTTAAAGGGGATATATTTTGAGGATAGTTGAATGGATTGAGATATCTGATCAGAAGAAATTAATGGATTAATGGATCTTGGTCAGTCCAATATTTTGAGAAGATTACGTCTTTTTGAGTTTTAGTTGAAATAATTAATTTATAAGAGTTAGTAATCATTTTCTTTTTGAGTGAGTAAATTCCACAATGTTTTACAAGTTTTTATGTCGTTTCCTCTAGTATGTTGTGACATAGTTATTTGATTTGTCTTATAATAGTATAATTTTTGGGGAGGTTCATTTGGAGCCTAATTTCAGAGATAGATTTATTATTGAAAGGGAAAAAGTCAGATAAAATAGTCTCTTTAAAAAGGGGATATTGGTCTAAATTGATCATCTTCTTGTTCAGCTTTAGGTTGGAAGTGTTTATATTGGTATTTTTGTACCCCAACCAGACTCCAAAGAATTTTTCCTCGGGAAGATTGCAAATATTGGAGGTGTGATGGGAAAGAAAGAGGCAATTGGGGACATATTTTTGGGAGTGTAAGGATTTAGCAGACTCTACAATTTCCATGCAGACTACTCTTAACAGAAATACTGGGTGAACAAATTGGTGTAAATAAGGAAATACTTTTTGATCTAACTGGAAGAGGGATCTTTAGAAAAGGGTAGGAAATGTCTAAACCTATCTCCTACCCTTTTCTAAGCACCCCAGTGTGGGGGACACCCACTACTCCAGCTGAACTTATATATACCAACTCCAGGGCTGCACAACACTGGAGAAAGAGGCAAACTCCACTTGTCAGTGAAGTTAGTTTCAACAGTCAGCATTTGAACATTTTGCATTCACCAAAACTAACTTTGCAGATTTGACACGTTCACCACAGCTACAGGCCTGTCCCTGAACCAACTTCTAACTCAAAGAAATTGGTATATCCACAGGCAGAATAAACAGGTAGCCTTCACTGGACACTTACGCCAAATTTCCAGGTTCTTCCTTCAGATTTTCCTTTAATGATGTACTAACTTCCTGAGTTTATCCCTGTAGGCATCTTCCTTTTATACCACAGTAAATTGTCATTTAAGACCTTGTAATATAGCTAATTGCTGTGAGTATGGTCCTATATGTTACGCATTATGAGAAAACATTTGAAGTCACATACTTATTTTCCATAACCAACATGTTATACAGTGTGTGTGTGTGTGTGTGTGTGTGTGTGTGTGTGTGTGTGTGTGTGTGTGTGTGTGTGTGTGTGTGTATATATATATATATATATATATATAGGTATAAATGGATGTATAGCTATATAGGTACTGTAAATATGTGTGATTGTGTGTATGTACATATGTGTATATTGGGAATTCCGTCTTTATCACTTTGAAGACTAAGGCCTGCAGGACATGGACAGGCTGGCATCTGAATCTTTCCCAAGTTTCTAGGCCCCTTCCACCTACCCTCAGTACTGTGCAGATAAGGATGTTTCTCAGTATTGCTTTTACCACACATTAGAGATGACTGCATGTATAAACATTCAAGCTGCTGTTTCAAATATTGTGGTGTTTTCTGAAATGTTTGGGTCTACTTTAATTTTTCTTAATGATTTTTCATTCCCAGCTAACAATTCATCACTTTTTGGGTTAGTGCATTCCATTTATAAGGAGTTTTTCTGTAAGTGTAACTTGGCTACTTCCGCCTTTAGGCCTTTCTCCTCTTAAAATTGTTAGTTGCTGTGTAGTTCACTTTTGTAGTTTATTGCTGCTGTTTTGGTAGTTTGAGTTAGTACAGAGCTAGTATGGCTAGAAAGGAATCCTAGCAGTTTAAAAAAGTGTAGGGGTGGGAGTAAAATCCCCCCATAGTATAGACATTCCCTTTGCTTGAAGTGTTTAGGTAAAGACACTTTTTGAAGCAGTATGAGATTTGTGCTGCTTTTAAAAATTCCATGTTAAACGACAGGAGGACAGGAGAAATAGACTAGAATTAAAAAAAAATAAAGCCTTCTTTACCAATCCAGTTCAGGTTTCTTCATTTCTACTTAGGTCTGTGCCCTTGAGGGCAGTGAAGTTAAAAGAAAAGCTCTAATATAGACAAAGACTCTTTCAAGTGAGGTTTCCAAGAAGCTGTAGTAGGTGGCTTCTGTTTCCCATACTTATATGGCTAAAGCTTTATTTGTAGATTTGTCTGAAAAGTCTCCTACTTCCATCCCCATTTCAGAGAGTTTGTTCTGTAGCTTCTATACCTGAACTTAGGAAGCTTTTAATGACTCCTCAGCCTTCATCTTACAGGTCTCTTAAGTCCTTTGGGTCCATTTCTGTTGACTTGCATTATACCAAGATGTGGCATACTTTTAACTGCATGCAACATGTAGTCCTGAGTTTCTACTTTGCTAACTTCAGATGACTACAGCACATTCTTTACCAAACTTTGTTGCCCAGTGTCCTTGGTCCTATTCATCAACCCTGTTTAGGCTGCAGTCCTGTTGATACTGTCAGTTTACCCGCACTTGTCAGGGATGTTGGAATCTTCACTGTTGACTGTGGTTTTGTTGCCAGGATCACAGCCTTCACAGGTTCATAAGTAGTTAATAAGCATGCAGTCCTGTGACCATTAAGATGCCTATCCCCTATTCCAGATTACCCCAAAGTACTGGTTAAGCAACTTGCTCAGGGTCACACAGTAGGCAGATGAAGGTAGAACAATTCAAACCCAATGCCATTGGGACAAGAGGCAGTTTATTAACAAGTTGGAGCTTTAGTCCTGTGCACTAACAGCCAGACATCGAACTTGACCTCAGTAGGGTTAACACTAACATTGGGCTTTGCAGTGTTGGTTCCTTCAGTATCAAGGGGGCTTTAGGCGTGATCCTGTAGCCTGTTCTCTTTGAGATCAACCATATCATCACTGTGATTGGCCTTTCAGTCCTCTGTATCAGTACCTTGGACAATGACCAGAAGGCCAAATGAGTCCTTAAACATATTGGTTGGGGTTGAGCCATCAGTTTTGGGTTTGGGATCTTTTTTTTTTTAATTCTTGGTCTGGTCTTGATTGGCTTTGATGCTGACTGGTAAGGGTCAAGGCCTTTTGCCCAGGTTTTGATAGTGATGTATATTCCAGTAACAATGATGCCTTATATCTCAGTTGTCCAGCATCCCCCCGCCCAGCCAGATAAATCAATGGTCTTTGGCAGGATGCACCTGTCTGATCCATGCAAGAACAGTCTCCTTCCTTGTAGGACTTGTTACTTTTGAGGTCAGTTAGAAAGACCAAATGCAAGAAATAAAGAAATTGTACTCACCCCAGGAGTCTCTAACTCTAGATATTGACAAGAAGAAAAAAGCCATTTCCTTCCTATTCCTGATAGATGACCACAGATTTAAAGAAGTATTAAAATGATGAGGATAAAAGTGGGATGGTTCCTTGAACCCCCTTATTCACACAAGTGTATCCTGCAAAAGGCTATGCTTTCACTCAAGTCTTGTTTCTGGGTGTCCCCTCCTCCACTGATAAAATGATTCAGCTGGTGGTAAATCTGCATGGCAAAACCACAGTGCGGCAGCTCCTGTACTGAAGAGGCCTGACAATATTTTTCAGCCTTCAAAGAACAGGACATGTTGGTTGCAGAGTCCACGGTCTTGATGTCTGCTCCAAAGAAAGTTCCAACTCCCCAAAGGCAGCCTTTCACCCACCTAACAAGGAGTCCTGTGTATAGGACAGATTATGTTAGCAGATTTGCACATTCTGTACATTCTTTTTGAGGACTGTAAGCTGTCTATCCTATATGTCTTGATTCCGGAGAGACATGGTTGGTCAGACTTATTAATCCCTGGTTGGGTTGACAGCTATCAATCCTTTTATTCATCGTATCCTAACTATGCATTTGTTTCACGTTGCAGTGGATGGTTCTACTAGGGTGGTAGGAGCTGCTTTCACTATACACTATGACTTCTGGCTCTGCTTTCGATTTTGTCAGTGACACCAAACCCAACGTTATGAGTACATCTTTTGAAGGGACATTACTCTTCAATCTGACAGTTAAATGAAGGTTGAAGATTAAGAACAACAGGGAAAGCTTCTTACCACTTTTGTCATGAAGGCAGCTCAGATTGCAGCAGCTGTGGTTCTTGTGAGAATGACAGCAGTATAATAGCTGGGAAGGGCTGTCATGGATATGGCATTTTCTAGAATGGCTATCAGCCTGGAGGCAATAACAACTGGCAAAACAATTAAGGATACCATGGTTCTTCTTCTAGTGATCATTAGTTTGCTTTCTGAGTCCTTGCCTGGCTGCCCCATTCTGGAGGCATTTGAGGGTTGCCTGCACTTCCACTTGTCCTAGATAGACATTACATGGGACAACTCGGTGAGTACAGAAATAAGTACAGAAATATCCAGAGGCTACAAGATCTCATGAAGTTTCCTCTTCTCCCAGATACCCCCAACTCCTCAAATGTCTGCAACAAAAAAGTAAAAAAGATGCTACATCTTCATCAAAAGAATGCCATCTATGAGGTCCAATTATACCAGAAAGAGAAAAGAGGTCCAATCATATCAAAAAGAGAAAGGCTTTTACTTGGTTCTTTTTTTAACTGTATTAATTCCATTCAGCATATTATATTTATGTAAAGTTTCATGCATTGTGCACATATCAATCATTGGTTGGCTACTTCATTTCCTACCCTATCTCTCTTCTCCCCTCCGCTTGATTTCCCTTTGGACTCACCCTGCCTTCCATTTGGTATGATTTTTACTCTTGTAGTATTGTAATACTTCTTTCCATTGCTTTTTCATTTACCCCTCCTCTCCTCATTCTAGTCAGTTTTTGCAATTTCTCCTCATGCCCAGGAACCTCTTTTGTAATTCATGCTCCCATACTACTTTTGTCCCTTTTTTAGATTTCTCCAAGTCTTTTGGGTTTTTAATACCATGACGGGAAAGGACCCCATTCCTACATCAAAATACAATTAAAGTTCATGAAATTAGTATTGTTTCACTCTTTGATGTCACCCAAAAGTGCTCTTTGCAGCACCCACAATGTGCCCAGTAATGACTCCTTCTGCAATTCCTATGATGTTACATGAATTGGTAACATATCTAAATACGATTATAAATTCTTTTTTATAAGACCCGTTGCTCCTACTACTATTGGAACTGTCTGGGTATCTTTCTTCCACATTGCTATCGTTTTTGCCTGCAGATCCAGATATTTTATGACTTTGTGTCTCTCTGTACGCAAGACACTGTAGTCACTGGGTGTGGCGATTGCAATGATCAATGCTACTTTTGTCTTCTTTTCTTGGACCACTATATCTGGTTTTCTAGCATCTATCTTTTGAATTGTTGGTATTGGGTGATCCCATGTGATATAAACTTCATTTTCTATGATTCTTTGTGGCTTATGTTTCCAGTGTTTGTCAGTCACTTCGATGCCATAATGTTTGCACAATCTCCAGTGTTACAGTCTCGCCACATTATTATGCCTTTCAGTGTACAATCCTTCTGCCATTAGTGTGTTGCAACCAGCAACAAGGTGTGTGACTATTTCCAATTCGGTTTTACAAAACCTATATATGTCTGTTTCTCCCACATGTTCAATGAACTTTGTAAACCAGCATGTACATAGCCCACTATTTTGGGCTGCCAATATTAACCTTTCATTTCTTGGTTTGAATTTGCCTCTCCTTAACCATTCCTGCATTTGTTCGTGAGCAACATGAGGCTCTTCCAGACGTTTTCTATACTTGCAACTATATTTATGTTTTTTCCACATTTCTTGCCTTCTCATTTGATCCTTCACCTTATATTCTTTTTTTTTTTTGTTTTTTTTGGCACATTCAGTTGTTGCCTGGTTTTTATCCACTTCTGGTTTGATTTCCATTCCTGCTCGATGTCGATATGTTTCTGCTAAATTAAGCAGAGATGTCATCTTAGATTTATTCTCCTCATGTTTCAAAACTTTCACTACATTTGGATCTTGTGAGGTCAGTAGATTTGTGTGGAGTCCCACGATTGCAGATCTATACATGTAATCAATTTCAAGGAGACCCAACCCTCCTTCGGAACGGGGACTATATAACACTGATTTTTATAAATCATTTAGTGAGCATGAATCATCCTTCTTGTTTTAATATCCAATCTATCCAACGATTTTTGGGGCCAGTCAGTCACTCCAAAACTATAAGTTGGGACAGGAAGAGCAAATTGATTTATAGCTTGGATCTTGTCAATGCTGTTTTCAGTATTAATTTAAGTCCCTTTCCAGTTTTGAGTGATGATGGTTCATAACGTTGGGGTTCAGCATTCTGATAATGTTTATTTCTCATTCTTTTGCTGTTCGCTTTCTTTCTACCATATATACACAATGCCAAAGTATGTTCTGCTTCTTTTGAAATATGTTTCCCCTTTTGTGCCTGCTTCCAGACTTCTTGTGTCAACCCACAGTCCCAGGACATGTGTATCAATCTTGCCTGTTCTTCCTGACACCCCCAGCATCTGCTATCATCCTTTCTGTCATCCTTAACAAATGTAATGGGGCTTAGATACCATCTTTGCAATTTTCTCAGGTTTTGATCTCCCTGTCTGTGTACTTCCTGTTTGAGCCTCACTGCCTGATTTGTCTTCTGCCAGTATTCTTTAACTCCCTTCCATCCTTCTTTCTTTCTTATTCTTTTTTGTTCAACCTAGATCTGTTTGATCTTTTGCCTGTATTACTTCTTATACTTTATGTAGGATACCATCTTCCCCTTTTGCCCTCTCTCCCTTCCTGCCTGTTCCTTTCTCCTGTCCTGTCTGTATTATTTTTCCAGGTCACTGTCCTCACCATCCTTTTCTCTGCATACCAAAATTTCCTCTTGAGCTATACCACCTCTTAATTTTTTTCCCTATCTTTGCCCCCACCCTTCTGTTCCCAGTAGGTTTATTTTGAAGTTCCATTCACTCCACTTCATGCAACCCAACATCCCGGTTCTTATAGTGTTGCTTCTTTCATGTCTTTTAGTAAACTTCTCAGTATGTCTCTCTCACTTAATGTGTTTTGCTCAAACATCTTCTGTTTTGTTTCTACCCAGTAATTGAAGTTACATGTCAGTGAGTACATGTAGAAATATATGAGAACCCTCTGCTCTCCCTTTTCCTATATTCATGCTCATTCTTACCTTGATCATCTTTTCCCCTTGTCTATCTTGACCCAGTACGCTATATCTTTTCCCATTTGTTGAATCCTTTTTCCCCTAGACTCTATTTGTATGTTACAGAGTAGGTGGAGGATTATTGGTAGTATCATCATCTTGACTGCTGCATTAATTCTCCAAAACACTGTATAATTCATCTCACCCCCTCTATGGAGTGTGTTTCTTACCTCTTTTCCAGGCAGCTTCTTGTAGGTCTCTTCCTCTTGTTTCTCTTACTTTGCTCCCAAGATAGAGCCTTAGGTACATGGGAAGCTCCACCTTTTTTACCTCACCTATTCCCCCCTTCCTGTTCTATTTTCTTACTCTCACTACCACTATCTTTTTGTTGTTCCACTTGAATCCTGCCATTTCCCTAAACTTCTTGAATATCTTTCTCATAGTTTCTGTACTGCAGCCACGTCTCCCATCATCTACATGCAGTTATGTGTATATAACACAAACTTTGATTTAATCCCCTCATCGTCTTCAAGCATTGATAACTTGTGCCTGACTTTCACTGCTAACTCATCCTTTGCATAAATTCCAGCAAGTTCCACCTGTATTTTCTGCATTCCTTCCTTTCACAAAGTCATTTTGTCTTGTCTGTATTATTTCCGGCAATACATACAGTCTTCTTGACAATAACTATGCCAAAGTTCATTATTTATTAGTTTCCACTTTGCCAAAATCTTGATATCTACATTAGTCAGTACTTTAATTTTCCACTTCTTCCCTTTCTCATCCCTTTTTAGGCATCACGGTTATCCTGGCCCTAGATATACTTTTAGATATTTTGCCACAGTCATGCATTCTCTTGTATTCCTCCTCTAGCACTTTCCACATTTTCTCCCTTTCCCATTCATAAAATTCTAGGAGGAATCCATCTGGCTCTCCAGCTTTTCTCTCCTTCATCTTCTATATTGCCTTCCTTATCTCACCCCTTGTCACCTCTGCATTCAGGTTATCTCTTTGTTCGTCTTCCAGTTATCCATCTACATTCTTTTCCTCAGTTCCATTCTGAAACTTCTGTCCCCTCCTGTTCTTTGCAAATCTCCTTGTTGCATATCTTGAATCTTACCCTGATTAGCTCATTCTCTTCTAAATATTCTCTTCTCCTCCCCTTGTCCTTGTACCTCTCTTTCTGCCTGCTTCTTGTTATATTTCTTGGTTAGCTGTTTCCCTTGTGTGTCCACCACTGTCCACCACTAGTCTTTCCAATAACCTTGCTAAATGTCTTGTTCTGTAATAATTTTACTCTCTGATTCCATTCTCAGTGTTTTTTTCTCTGATCTGCGGTGATTCCTTTCTTTCATTCCATTCATATTCCTTCAGTACCACCCCTAGGTCTGTCTCTAGAGCTTCATTCACCCGTCTTTCTTTCTATACTTTTCAGGTTTCCCCTAATAGTGACCTTAACACATCCTGCCATCACTCTTCTAGTTAGTTTCTGTCCTTCATATTGTCCTGTATTGACTCCTTTACTAATCCGTGCAATGTTTCCTTTCACACTGTTGCATGATCTGATATGTGCGTCACCTGTATTTAGATTTCTTCCATTATTTAAATTTAAGTTTTCCTTCCCTAAGAACCTGTTTTATCTATTTACCTGTACCAAAATGCTTCTTGTGAAGGTATACCCCATCTCAGTTGGATACTGTACCCTCCATATTTCAGCCATATTCACTCTTTCATTCTTTGAGCATCGTCTTGTCTCATCCTTTTGTTGTATTCCTTCCTTCCATGCTACCTGTCTTTTTCTGGGTCTGTTTTGGCATTGTAGCCCCCCCCCCCCATAATCCGTATTTCATCTCTCGTTGTCTAGGACCAGTTAGCAAAACACGTTCTTGTAGAATCCTTCATCCTTGTTTGGTGCATGTATACTACCTCTTTTCCAGTGCGCACCTTCTACCCTTCCCTGCCACATAATAAATGTCTATCCCACTTTTTATCACTTTCTCTGTGGTTGTCTGAAGCCCTCTACGAAATACAATTGCTACTCTCCTCTTTCCTGTCCTGCCTTCTTGTTCATTTCTCTCTTTAGGTAGTCATAACATTGTATTTTCTCCCCATCTTTGATTTTCAGTTTTGTCTCCTGTAGTAGAACAGCGTCTCTACCCATCCTGTTTAACTTTTCCTGTATTATCTTTCTTCTGATAGGATTTGATGCCCCCCTCCCATGTTCCTTGTAATTTTCTGTATTTTCTTTGTTGTTTGTATTCACCCCTTCCCACTTCCAGATTGCTACCATCCAGGTAACCCTTCCTCCTGCCCCAACCTCCGAGCTGAACATTGAGTTTTTGGTAAACTGTCTACATTTTGATCCCTCCTCCCCAGCCCTGGCCTCTGAATTCCTGCTTTATGGCCCTTGCATATGTATTGTACATGGGCCTTTTGAGACATTATTTTATACCCTGTTTTATCCCCTTTCAGCTGTCTCATGCTATAACATTGTATGCCGACCCATTACGGATTTTATTTATTTATTTATTTGCTATTGGTTAACCAGGATGGTCCATTGGGCCAAGTGAACCCATTTTCAATGGAGTCCTGGGGTGAAAAGCTCCAACAAGAATACATGTTACAGATATATACATTACATAGTATACAACTCATAGCAAGGTAAAGTTTACAAACAGTAGAATTATCCACAAAAATAATGATAGAGTGTAGTTATATACATAACCATTTTATGTCATAGCATTACCGTTTATTGGTTTCCCCTCCACACGGTTGCCCAAACGTTTGGTGTAATTGTCCAACATTTTTCTTCTTCATTTCAGTCTTACAGGTCTTTACTATGCTACTTATCCACCAGCATTCCTTTATTTCACATTTGTCTGTGGTTGTTCATTACTTTACATTTCCCATTTCCTCCATACATTCGTTTTCTTGTCCCCCCCACCCCCCGTTGTGACATCAACGATTATTACTTATTTCTTCTTAGACTTGGCTACTAAACTTAAGTTTACTGCAGTTTATTGTACATCATTAAGTTTAAAAAAAATGTGTTGTTTATCTTGGAAGCTTGTCCGTAGGCCCCCCTTGAGTGCATTATCCATATTTGTACTGGGAATAGATTCACCCCCCCCCCCACACTTTTTGTAAAGTTTAATTTTCAAAGAACGTGTTTAAGGTGAGGATCTGCTTTATTCAATACATCCTTCCTGCCCACAGTCACCTGATTTTATTATTTTTCTCTTTCTACAGTCACTTTCATTCCCACTGTATTCTTGCTTCCCACCTCTTTGTCTCTGCCATTTATCACAAAATGCTTCTATCCAGCTTATTTATTAATTCATTTGTTCAGTAGTTGACTTTTGAGTTGACTTTCAACCCCCCATTCACCCATCTCTTTAAAACTCTCATTTGTCTGCCTGTCTCTGGTTTTGCTTCTGTTTGTTTTTGTACCTAAATCTCTCCTGGGAGAGGCTTCTCATTCTTCTGTCCCTTTGATATATCTCTTCCACTTGTTTCCATTCCACCTTATTGTCTCTTTTGTCATCTCCTTGTTGTCTTTATGATTTGTTTATGTCCTTCTAATTTCTTTTACTGGCATGCGACCCCTATGTACTTCCTGGTTTTGTCTTCTTCCCTGCGGGGGTTTCCATATCTGATATTGCATGTCCTCCAAGTGTCTCTCCGTCACCTCTCTCTTGCCTAAGGTTGTCATATCTGGCAGAAGTGTTAGGTTTTTGATTGCCTGGGATGTTTAGTCGTCTATGATACCTTATTTTAAACTTTTGTTCATCCTCCATATTGTGTAACTTAAACCAATCCCCTTCTTGGTGTACTTCCAGAATTGCATGGTATTTAAACCATACAGCTGTTCTATTCAGTCTTAGTCTATTTAATACCTTCAGCATAGTTTTCCCTTCTCTTTTAGACTGTTTTTGAGTAATCCTCGACCATCTTTATGAACAGTCACACAAATGAGATAACGCTAAGTGTTTTTGCTTGCCTGATTAGTTTATTTTTTGCAATAAATGAACAGAAACATGCCAAATCATGCCTGGGTCTGCTTTCTGCAGCTGCCTTAGTATTTCTTGGTCTCCTGGTGTCATGAATTCCAGCTATAGGTTCATTACATACATCTCCAGTTCACTATTGTCCACTCTGTCTTGTATTCCAGTTATATTGATGTTACTCCTTCATGTGCAGTTTTAAGAGCACCTATCTTTTTTCCATGTATTTTTGTTTTTTAGTTCCTCTTCTGTGAATCAATTTCACCAGCTCAGCTTTGATTGTTGCGTCATCTTCCGGTACTTACGTATTATTGCAACCAGATTTCCAACGGTATCTAATTGGTACAGTTTTGAAGAAACCATGTCACTTAACCTAGCAAGGGGTGTGTACAGTCTGAACTGCTACTTTGTGGGATTGTCTTTCACAGAGGAAGACGAATAATAGAGAAATTCCTGTTGCCTGGTAGCATTCTTTCCCCAACCAGTACTGCTGACTGCTGCTTTGCACTCGTCCTTAATGTTAGAAGTCCTGAAAGTCAGGACATTGCCAACAAGAGAAGCAGTCGGGAACATGGCTCGTTAAGAGAAACTGACTTCCTTACTTTTAAAACAGCATATGCAGGAATGTCATCAGTTGTTACCCATCCGTGTTGCACTGCAGTCTGTCAGAAGGCACAGTACGTAGTGAAAAAAATAGCTGTCGTTGCGGAGGTTCACACACAGCAGTCCCTGAGTTAGTTTTACCCTGCAGTGATATGTACTCGCTGTGTATGACACAAGAGTTGTTAAATTTGCTATCCTGGCTGTTAAAAAACGTTCAACTCCTTTTGGGTACCCATTTGTAGCCATACAACCCCATGCTGTACAAAGAGTCACGATCGGTAATGTGTACTGCAGGATTTGTACAGCGCCAGTGGCTCAGTGAAGTTCACAACATAGACGAGGGGCCCCATGGGAGAAGAGCAAACTTTACTTATTTCACCTGTTCCTGCCTCATACCCGCCATTACAAAGTATGACTAACTTCTTCACAGAGCCCATTTTGGGTTAAGCAGCATGTGTCCACAGAAACTTGATGAATTATCGCTCTTCGGAAATCTGGTTGTGATAATATGTCTATCTTCCTCTGGATCTTGCAAATTCCCTTGTAGCCTTTCCACTTCTATTTGATACAGTTCTATTGTTTATTTCAAGGAACTCACATCTTGGCCTTCTGTGGTTACCCTTTCAAACAAAATTCACAGTTGCTCCTCCTTATTTGTAGCTTTAAAGGCAGACATCTCTTCCTCCTTTTGTTCATGCTCACTCATATTTCCTTCTAGGTTGCTTTTTCTCCCGAGAGCTGTGTTCTTATCCAAATTTCTGCAAGCCTTATCCAGTATCCCGAACTTTTGGGTTCAAGCAGCCATCTTGGCTGTCTGTATAGTGCCCTTTCAGTACTCCTTTTGATTTCCCCTTCTCCAGTGGCCTTTATCCCCGCTTCTCCCACAAGCCAAGACCACTTGAAAGGGATTTGCTGCAACTGGGTTGCTTTTTCTCCCGAGAGCTGTGTTCTTATCAAAATTTCTGCAGGCCCTGTCCAGAACTTTTGGGTTCAAGCAGCCATCTTGGCTGTCTGTCTAGTGCCCTTTCAGTACTCCTTTTGATTTCTCCTCCTCCATTGGCCTTTATTCCTTCTTCTCCTACAAGCTAAGACCATTTGAAAAAGATTTCATGTAGACTGATTGGAAGGAATTATAGCAAATCCCTTTCAAGCAAAACTATTTTCAGTGTACCTAAAACAAAGCACGTTTGAAGGGAATCAAGCCTAGATGTAACTCTTTACTGGGTGAGTCCTCATTTTGCATTGAGGAAAGCCTTATGGCTTTCAGTCCTTGAACTTCATCAGGGCTGGAAAGAGAAATGAAAGAGAGGAGGGGGGAGATCAGACTGTTTGACTTGCTAGGGTAGTGGTTTACCATAAACGTTTCTTAGACATGCTAATTGACATACTGCATGTGGGTATGTAGCAGTTCATAGTGAGAATGTCACCTTATGCCCACAGAGATGTTGCTGTTACTCCTGCCTGTTATTTTACTGGATAACTCTACACATGTTTCTTGTCTCCAGCAGAATTACATTTACCTGGCCACTTCCTTGAGAGAGATGAGCAGCATCCATCTCATAATTCCTCTGGATTCCTGTCAGGTTCTGCAGCATTCAGACTGCTAGTCGAACTTAGGTCATCTCAGTCATAGTCAATGCGTCATTCCTCTGTATTATCGAGAGCAGGCAAAACTCTAGATAGGCTTTTGAATTGCATGTATGAATTCCCACTTTTTGTTTGAAGGTTCAACAAAACATTTTGGATGAAATCTATACTTTTTTACTAGGATGCCTGCTAGTTTCCTTAAGGAAATTGTCAAAGACAAGGCATTCATAATGTCAACAGTGAACAGCATCATGGTCTGGGCTGCATATGACACAGAGCATGGGGCTGCCAGGGATAATCCAGCATACCCATATGCTAGTACTGCTGAGTTTGACTCCCTTTGTTCATGGAAGATATCAAGCAGTCCACCATAGAGTCTCCTTTTAAATAGTCCTTGCTTTATGGACATGAGTTAGATAATTCCTTGAAGTCAGTAAAGGAAAAGCAGCAAACTTTTGCCACTGCAAGAGGAAAGTTTCATTCTCCGCAGTGTTTCATTTGTAAGATCCAGAGAAGGCAGGGGAGACTTTGTTCCACATAAGCCTGTCACTTCAGCAGCAAGTCTTTACTGGGCTTCACAGGCTTCTCTTACTGGTACTTTGCAAAGATGCTAACTCAGAGGCCAGGGTCTTCCATGGTTTCAGGGCAGCAGCAGGAAGCCAAGGGTAGTTAGCAGCAGTCCTGATTCCCACTCCAGCCACTCAGGATAGAGGTGAATGTATTGAGACATTCCCGCCATACTTCAGAGTGGTGTATCATCATCAACAAGGCTTTGACAAGGGACATGCTAGTCTGTGAATAAATCCAACTAGTCACATTCAGCTAGTGTTAAGTTCTCCTCTCTCTCCTTCACTTCCCTTGTCAGACCTCCCCAGCTAAGGAAGAAGACGCAGAAACAGCCTTGTATAACATGATCACAGCCCATTTCAAACTGTATCTTGTTAAACAAGCAAGAGTTTGTATTCAGGCCACATGACCTAACTTCACCCACACAGTCAAAGTCAATGCTTTCCATCTTGTTGCATAACCCCTCCTGTCACATTCACCTCCCCACACTCCTGTTTGTTTGCTCCTGTTTTCTTCTCCTGTTTTTTCTTTACCCCACTCTTAGTATTCTGTATAACTTTTCCAGCCTTTTGCTGATCTCTGCTGTTAGTTTAGGAAATTATTTGCAGTTATAGGTTCATAGGTTTAGGTTCATAGGTTCATACTAAGCTATCTGCCCTGGGGCAATTATAAGCCTAGCCCGATTCTGTATGGCTTACGCCACCCCTTGATTTGAGTATACTGTGCCCTTTTTAAGGTTTAGTTTACTGTGCCTCTGTCTAATAGTGACACAGGAGTAATCCCTGGGACAAACCTACGATCCCCCATCCACCTATTGAGATTCTTCTTGAAGAGATTCAGTGAGGTGCTCTGCCTCACATGAACTGGAATTCTATTCCAGAGCGAAGGGAGCCTCTGGGTTATGAACCTGTCCCTCCAGCAAGTTCTATTTATTTCTGTGCTGAGGTTCAAGTCCCTCGAGCGTGTGGCTCTAAGGGATTTAGATTTACTGAGGTGGAGCATGTCCATTAATTCTGGATTTGACATAGCTTTGTATGTCAGGCATAGATCGCCTCGAAGTAGGCGCTATGCAACTGAGTAGAGCTGGAGTTTTTTTAACCGAGCAGCATATGGCATCTGTTTGAGACCCTTGATCCTCTTGGTGAGATACTTTTGGGGTCTTTCTAATTGCTGCAGGTGTCGGGTAAGGTACATCCCAAAAGGGGCATTGTATTCTATGATTGGCCTGATGAGGGATGAATAAAGGGGCACGATTACCTCTCTTGATCTAGATGTGAAATCCTTCGTGATGAGGTGGGCTATGTAGAAGGTCTTTCTAACCACTTTGGCAATGTGGTTTTCGAAGGAGAGATTGCTATCAACTTGGGTCCCCAGGTCCCTAATAACTTTCTCTGTACTTAATGGGTTTCCGCCTATGTGGTAATTTGTGGGCACATTGTTTTTGCCAAAGGGTATGACTATATATTTTTTGGCATTTAGCTTTAAACCATGGCGCTGGCACCAGTTATCTGTCTCTGTGAGACCTTTTTGAAGGATGTTTGTGTCAGCTGGAGAGTCGATTATGGCGCCAGTTTGCAGTCGTCTGCGAACTTGGTGAGCCATAGTCCTCCCACGCTTGCCTGTACCTCGGAAAAGTATATACCGAACAAGAGTGGTCCCAGGACAGAACCCTGTGGGATGCCACTTGTGACCGGTTTTGAGTCTGACATGGCTCCAGCAACTCTCACTCTGTGGGTTCTGTCTTTGAGCCAGTTTGTGACCCATCTTGTGACATAGGGGTTTATATTTAAGCTGGATAGCTTATCTATGATGCCCGAGTGGGGTATTGTGTCAAATGCCTTTGCAAGGTCCAGATAGGCTGTGTGGACTACCTTCCCTTCATCTATGGCTTTGGTGACTGTTTCGAAGAAGTCAACCAGGTTCAAAAGGCAGGATCTTCCCTTGACAAAGCCGAACTGGGTAGGATCTAGTGTCTGTAGGTCCCCAGTGTCTTTGTTTATGAGCTCCATGATGATCCTCTCCATAGCCTTGCAGACTAAGCTAGTCAGGCTTATGGGGCGATAGTTTCCAGGGTCCGTAGAGGCTCCACCTTTGTGGAGTGGGACCACTGTTGCTGCACACCATTCTGTGGGCACATATCCTGTAGTGAGGCTGAGATTGTATAGCTGTTTTATTTGAGGGATTAGTTCCTCTTGGAGTTCATGTAGGACTAACCTGGGACGCCATCTGGTCCCATGGAAGCAGTGTTTTTGCTTTGGAGAGGGCAGCCTTCACCTGAGCATCAGAGATGTTTGGGAGGCAGCCCTCTGCCGGGATAGATACTTGCTCTTTTCGGGGGGGGGTGGAGAAGTTTGCGCTGAACCTGTCTGCCAGGATATTGGCGATGTCTGTGGGTTCAGTGTATTTTTTGTCGTTTAGAATCAACTCAGAACAAGTCTGGGAGTTGCATCCCAGGTTCCTAACATAACTGAAAAAAGCCTTTTGATTGTCTTTGGTGTCCTGTGCAATTTTTCTCTCGAAGCTGGCCTTGGAGGATTTTATGAGGGATCGTAATTTTTTGCTAGTACTGATCAGAGATGCCTTCCCTATTAGGGATTTTGCTCTATCATGTAGTAGCTTCCTCCTTCTGTTGTACAGTTTATTTATGGCAGGGGTCCACCAGACTGGACGCCTGCCTTTGAATGATTGGGTCTTGGTTTTGTTTGGGATAGCATGATCCATGCATTCCTGGAGATGTCCGTAGAATGCATTTATATAGGATTCTGCAGTTTGTGCCGTAGTTTCCACTGGCCCTGGGGCCTTGAAGGATTCCACGGTTTTGAGAAGTGAGAAGTTTGCTTTTGAGAAGTTTTTCACTGTGGTTTTCTGGGCTGGGGGTGGGGTTGGGATGTGGACATCCAGTGAAATTAATTTATGGTCTGATCTTACCAATGAGGAATATACTTCTGGTGTGGAGCATAGAGTCCCCATGTTGGTAATGATCAGGTCTAGTATGTTGTCCCCTCTTGTGGGAGTGGTGACTAGTTGTTCTATAGCATTTGAGTTTATAATTTCCAGGAACCTTTGGGCTAAGGTGCTGGGGCTTGAGTAGTGCTCCCAGTCAATGTTTGGGTAGTTGAAGTCACCCAGTATAATGGTGTTCGGAGAGATCTTCATGTTCTCCACTGTTTTCAGGAAAGCCAAGTGGGATTCCTGACTTTGAGAGGGTGGTCTGTAGGATACTATAAACTGAAAAGCAGTCTTGCCCACTGTTAGTTGCACATGGATGGTCTCCGATACTTCGTACAATGCCACTAACCTGGAGGTGTGGATATCCTTGATAAATATGGAAACTCCCCCTCCATTTCTGGTTCGGTCCGGGGTTTGGGGCCGAAAAGCATGATATGAGGTATAGCCTGGTAGTGCCGGGGTGCTCTCTGGAGCCTTGAACCAGGTTTCTGTCACTGCACAGATATCAATGTTCTCCATACTGAGGAGAGCCTCGAGTGCGTGCATCTTGAGGTTAAGACTTCTGGCGTTAAGCAGCATTACCCTTATTTTCTTGTTCCTTGTGCTGTCTATGGGGGTGGGTTTGACTTTTGAGCCTTGCCTAAAAAAGGCACTATGGGGGTGGCAAGAGCCTTTGCCAATATCCGAAAGCCCAGTGGTGACAGGTGCAAGCCGTCCCTAGCGAAGCAACGTGGCTTGTCGAGCATGTCATCCCAGGCTGACAGACACTGGATCCCCTTTGAATGACACCAAAATTTTAGCCAATTGTTAAAATCGATCATTTTGTCTTTGTACTGTGGCATCATTCTAGGTGAGGGTAAGATGCTGCTCAAGGTCAGGGTCATACCAGCCTGGGCTACATGATCAGAGAGCTCCTCTATGTCTCTTTTCATGTAGTCCAGGGAGGTACGTCTCAGGTCATTCACACCAGCATGTACAATGACTGAGTCATATTTGTATTTGCTTTGGAGTGAGCTGAGTGCTTGCGTTATGCGGCGGATCCTAGCACCCGACAGGCAGCTCACCGTGACCTTCTCTTTATTCAGTCTGGTGAGCGGGACGTCAGTGTGTCTGACAATAGAGTCACCTATTACAAGAGTATCAGGTGTGTTATTCAGCCTTAAGGCCTGTGGCTGCTTGGCACACTGACTTTGTGGGCTATGTGTTGTGCGTGTTTTGTTTTGAGGTAGCGTTTGCTTGGATGTCTGCTTTGGAGGTCTCTGTTGCTTAGGTAGATTTTTATTTAGAGCCTCCGAGTATGTTTTTGTGTATTTATGTGTTTGGTTCGCTGATGTGGTGGGACTATATCTAATATATATATCTAAGCAGACTAGTGCTGTGTACAGTCTTTTTTGTACCCTGTAATTTTTACTCAGGAATTTGTTTGTTACTCTGTTTTCCCTTCCTTGAATATTTGTTTCTCTTGTACTGGTCCTGAAACCGGTCAGTTGTGATCAATGTACCATCCCACTAAACAAGTATAAATAAATAATGAATACATGTTTTTAATATAGAAAGATGGACCTAGGGTCTGTTTTAGGTTTGAGCGATCTAAGCACAGTTATTCCAAAAGATTCCTTTGGTATGGTATCCCTTCAGTCTTTCCTCCCATTGCTATCCAGAGGAGACTGGATGTGCTGTTTTCATCTTAGTAGCTTCATCTGCATATAGAGATCATGAACCACTCAAGAAAATTTGTATGATTCCTGGTAGGAACCAACCCTTATCAGTTTTGTAAACTTTCCTTTGACCTTCTTTAAGGTCTAAGGATATTTTCTAAGTGCGTATGTGTAGTAGCCATTTATGTGCTCCTACAAAATGTAAAAATATTTTCTTCTTTAGGCGCCTGTCTCCTAGTGGACAACAGCTGAAACAGTCTCTTCAGGCAAAGGAAGTTTCAGCAGTGCATCTTTCACACTTTCGGGGTCACAGTAAGCTTTGCAGAGTTCCACTTGTGTTCATTCCAGGGTTAGACTTCTGTAGGTTGTTCACTAGATACAAGCCACATCAGACATGTTTCCCCTTGGGTGAGAATACATTTTTGGATGGTCAACACAACCCTGTGCATGCCTCCCCCTCTGGCCAGGGCTTCAATTTTGATGGTACTTCTTGAGAAATACAGTATGAGAATTTTATTATGGACCTTTGTGGATGTGATGGTCCCAAGAATTGGATCCCTGGAAACTTCTGCCAGGGTTAGCCTGTTTTGCAGGAAGACTGTAACTGTTTATTTCAGTCTTTTCGTTGGTAGAACTTTTCTTCCACCATCTCTACTGTCAGCATTTACAATGGTCATATGACCCTTGGATGAGTAGTACATTTCTTGGGTTACTTGGTACAGAGATTATTGTCAAGAAAGGCTTCAAAGCTCCATGTCAGTGTCCTGTAGATACTTCACCAGCAACATATATGCATAGTGGTTCCTTAAATTTATCAGCATTATTTCCCGTGAAGAAATAGTGGCTTTCTCCACAAGACGTCCTAAGCTCCTCAGACTTGTTCTTACTAACATAGCACTTGCTTGCCCCACTCCCAATGTTTTCTACTCCATGATTAAGTCAAATTCAGACCATCATATTTTACATAAGAACTCAACCCAAAATTCCATCCAATCCTAAATATTCAAGGATTTCTTTAAAGCCAGTCTTTTAGTACTCTCAGATGATGGAAAAAAAAATAAATAAAAGCTATACTCCTACTAGTAAATCTGTAACGAAAGCAGTACAGTATACGGGTCTACTTTATTTACTCGAAAGCGTAAAACCGCAAATACATACGGATCGAACCATATGCATCGAAAATGCATGCCGTCGAAAACTAAACAGAAATCTCCGTAGGTGGAGATTTCCATTTACTTCAATGTAGTGCGATCTCGGAGTTGTTATATTTAAGTAGCGGGGGGGGGGCTTGCCCCCCTGCCTACATCTTTTTTTTTCTGTGTATTTTTTTCTTTATTAACTTTCGAATGTTTAAGAGTTTGATGCATATGTGTCGATCTTTATGCATTCGAACTTTTGAATGTTCAAGTTAATAAAGTAGACCCCAGTATACAACTGATTGTGCTGGTTATGATATAAAGTGAATAGGTTCCAGATACCCATAGTTGTTTATCCATAATAGTAGTGATTTTGAAAGAGTGCAAAGAATTCAGGTTTCAAAGGCAAGTATGCACATAATATTGCCATCTCTTCCAAAATCAGGCATATGACTTTCTTTAACTACACCAAGAAACTGAGAAGCAGTACTCAATTTTGGTAAGAACTGATCTAAAATAGTGCCATGTACTCCAACTTAGAGGACATTAAAAATATACTTACAAATAAATTTAGTTCTACCTGCTCCTCACTTTCTCCTCTGAGCTTTTTGTTCATGTTACTCAGTCCCTGCCTCCCCCCATAATTACGTCTAAGATCCTAACTACTCTTTCCAGAACCAAAAGCAGTCCTTCTTTTGTTCTTGACAATATACCAGGCTGTCTCCTAATCAGCATTAAACATAACCTCACTAACTTCCTTGTTAAACTCTTCAGTCTCAGCCTGTCTACTGGATACATGCCAGAGGCATGGGAAATGGCTATAATGGTACACCTTCACAAGGGTGGCCCTACCACCATCTCTGGCAATTATAGACAATTAGAATCACCGACATTATTTGTAAAGTCATGGAATGTGTTATAATAGGCCTTATAATCCAAAAAATTATAGGTCCATAGGTTTGTGGTAAGCAGTTGGTCTAGTAGGTCATTTGGAGCCTAGCAACTGCAATTCCTTCTGCGTTCTCCCCTGTCTAATTGGGCCTGACAAGACATCCCAGTAGTGAGTTTATATCCCCATTAGCACATTTAGTTGATATATAAGAGGGTTGGGGAGCTAGTTTGTTTGACATGAAGTAGGTGCTTTTTCCATAGGTAGGGAACGATTGGGTGAGTTCTTTATCTCATCAACAGGTTTTAGTAATATTATAATGTAAATTATGGTCTTTTGAGCAGGTATTGGTGATGTTATTGGTTATATGAATATGTGAGTGCTCAAGCTGAAGTGGGTCATTTATAGCTTGCTTTGTAAGCCCAAAACATGTGAATTCATAAGGCTGTGAGAGACATTGTAAAGTGACAGGGCTTTTAGACATCTTGGTTAGGAAAAATTGTGCTTTTTCAGACTGGGCAATAAATTTGGGTAGGTGTGCAGCAAACAAGGCATTATATTCTGTTAGGGTCTGATTAGGGAAGAGTAGAGGGGAACCATAAGTTCCTTGAATATACCTTTAAAAATTATTTGGGATAGGTAGAAAGATTTCTTAACAAAAGTTGATACACGGTAGTGAAAAGAGAACAACAAATGAGTTTTGGTCTCTAATGACAACACCGACTTTGAGTGGAGGTATCATTTATGTGTGGGTACAGGGTTGTTCTTGTTTTCTAATGAGTACACTACTGCATTTTCTTACCTTGAGCTCAAGACCATAGATTAACACCAAGAATTTCAGTGGGTTAGACTGTCTAACAGTGTGTCATCTGGACAGTTAATGACAGCCCAGAGTTTGTGGTCATCTGGAGACTTAGTCAGAAATCTTTGATGTCATTTAGGACATCAGTGATATATATGCTGAAGAGGAGCAGACCTAATATGGGGTCCTGTGGAATGCCACTGGTAGCAAGTTTTTTAAATGAAAGTGTGCCACTAACTCTGACAGTGTGGGTTCTGTCTGTGATCTGTTTAGGTAGCCAATAGGTTAGATAGGAGTTAACACTGAACTGAGTGAGTTTCTTAATGACGTAGAATGTTGGATGGTGTTAAAGGCCTTAACTAGATCCATGCAGGCAGTGTATACTGCCTGGCCATTATTCAGAGTCGCATTTACCATCTCAAAGAAGCCTACCAGATTCAGTAGGCAGAACCTACCTTTCACAAAGCCAAATTTGCTCTGGTAGAGGAGCTTGTAGGCTGCCAGTGCTATTATTTATGTGTTCTGTAGTAATACATTCCATTACTTTGCAAATTATACTGATAAGAATTTTACATTTTCTCAGGTCAATGGAAGTGTGTTACAAGGCTGGTCTTAGAGAAATCCCTGAATACAGTTGGAATGGATGCCATTTTTGGATGGGTTTTTAGGGAAACTATGATGACGTGGTGATCTGGTTTTATCGCTGGGGAGACCTTTGGTGTGGAAAACATTGGTGTTGTATTGAGATTTGAGCTCGTAGTAGGAAAGGACACTAGCTGCCCAAGAGAACTGCTGTTAATAAAATTAAGGAACCATTGGCCATATTTGCTGTTTGTAGTTTGCATTTGCGATTTGATGGATGAGTAGATGACATAATCCAGGATGATTATATTGGGTTTAACAGCTAATGAT
Organism: Protopterus annectens; assembly: GCF_019279795.1. Classification (NCBI taxonomy): domain Eukaryota; kingdom Metazoa; phylum Chordata; order Ceratodontiformes; family Protopteridae; genus Protopterus; species Protopterus annectens. The sequence continues at coordinate 558,817,245 of NC_056727.1, forward strand.
TGATAGGTTTAGGTAGGTGTCCTAGGTAATGGAAAGCATAGAAGGGATTCTGTAGTTAGCATATGATATGGTAATTAGATCTGGTAAGTGACACTAGGATACCCTTGGGCTCCAGGTCATTTTTTTGCTAAGTTTGCTGTGAGGTAACAAGATTAGCAAATTAAAACAGATACTCTCTCTCCCTAACTAGATGGCCTGAATGATTGGTAGACAGTAAGCTAAGGTAAACAGGGAGTGTTATTACATTGGAACCAAATTTCTGTAACTCTACTAATCTGATATTGTTAATCCTCATTCATTCCTTACGTATGGGTATCGGTTTCGACCTTGGAACCGAGCCGGCCATCTTCCAAGCTCACGTCAGCTACAAACTCTTGACCTAAACTCTTACCCAGAATTCCCTTCTCCCTGTTACCTCAGATTTCATTTGCCATGTCGCCATTCGGTCGTGTCAAGCTGCTTCTCTTGAGCTAAGTATTGATATTTGTTGTTAGTCTAGTCTAATATAACCTTTTCTGTCAGAAAACTTTCTATTTTGTTGTCTCTTACCTTATCGCTTTTAGTGACTATATTTCCTTGAGTTTCCTTCTCTTTACTCTGCATTTTTACCGCGAGGTATTTTCTCCCTTACCATCGTTGGTCAACCCTTCTTGTCTTCATTACCTTCAGGTATTATTTTGTACCATTGCTGGTACCCTTTCTTCTGTCTCCTTTTCTATTATGGCAGATAAAAAAGGTAGCCCAGGATTTAAAAGGTGTTCAGATTGTGGACACAAATTACCTACATCAGCTGTGCACACTCTGTGTGTTTATTGCTTGGCTGTGTCTCACTTCTCTGTTGACCCGCCCTGTGGTACTTGTAAAAATTTTTCCAATAGAACTTTGATTGAGAGGAAAAATAAGTTGTTGCTTTAGGGACTTCTTAAATCTCCCTTTTCAGAGGCTGTTTCTGGGTCAGAGGCTTCAACCCCTCCTAGAGCCCATAAGAAAATATCGGATGATCCTATGAAAGCCAAGCCTCTGCCTTCGTCCCCGGCTGGGGACTCCCGCCAACCAAGACCTAAGAAGGTTAAGATTTCTGCTTCGGAGCTCACTCAGTTGGCCCCAGTGCTTTCAGTGCCTAGATCTTCGGCACCAAGGCCTTCGGCGCCGTCAGTGATTTCGGTTCCGTCTACTGTAGCCTTTACTGTATCGGTATCGAGGGGCTCCTCGGTTCAGACTACTACGACTACTACATCGGCACCGACTGATCAATCAGTGCAGACCTTGACCACGTTGGCTCCGACATCTGACTCGGAACCGACGCCTCAGTTATTGACACCAATTTTGTCGGTTCCACCTTTGGTACCGGCAACCACTTCGACACCGATCTTTTTGTCAGTGCAGACCTTGACTTCGGCACCAATGATTTCCTCTGTGCAGACACCCGTAGTCCAGTCTCTCTCGGCACCGTTGTTCTCAGTGCGGACTGGTGAGGTGGGCACCAAGCTTGTCTCTTCTGTGGACAGACCTGTTTCTCCCTCAGCTGTCTCTGTGAGGTTCACTAGAAGCCTTTCTGAACACAACGTGTTGCGTCTTGTGGATCAAGTGCTTCTGGCCAGAGGTATCCCACCCCCCCAGGACCTATCCTTCCTTGGGAGGTGATCACCCATCACCAAAGACCCCTTCTTATTCTCCTCCTTCATTGCCTTTGAAGTCCCTTGATATAGCACAGTCTTCCCCCTCTACGGTTCCCTTTATGGACCTCACTAAGGAACCGCAGTTGCCTTCATGGCAGGAGAGTTTTGCTACGACCCAGGATGATAGTTGTGACGTTCATAATTTGTTGTTTCACAGCCATCCGGGGACTACGGGTCGGCAAGCTGAGACACTCAGGGGAGGGATGACCCCTGTCCTGGACACTCACCCCTCTTCAGGTGGATCAGCCTTCCAACTGATGGAGAAGGCTCTGGCTTCTGCTGGCGATACTGTGCTGTCTATCTCCCCACCCTCCTCTGGACTACTATGTTCACAAGTCGCACCTAGCAGACACCGGGCGCAAGGGCCTCAGGGCATATTCCCATAGGAAACCCCCTTTCCGTTGTCTTCCCCAGCTTCCCCCTCTGAGGAAGTTCACCGGAAAAGTTTGTGCAAGAGGAAGTACATGGACTCCACAGAGGAGTCCCTCACTGAAAACACAGACTTTGATGATGGGGAAGGATCCCCTCGGTCACCCTCTGAAGTATCCTTTGGTGATATCCTCGAAATCCTTAAACAGAGAGGTGACTGGCAGCCCTTTAATCCGACCTCTGAGGAGTCTGTGTTCCTGCAGGCTTTTCGCGCCTGGCCCCCTACCTCCTGGGTAACTCCACCTGCCGATGAACTGGTCCGGCTCATCGTGCAGCGTGCGTGGAAGGCTCCTGACACCGTCAAGGCTATTCCCCGGAGGCCAGATAAGATTTTGTCCCCTCCTGCTATGGATCCCCATTGGTCTAAAGGTCTTCCTGTGGATGCTCTGGTGGTGGCAGCCGCAACCAAAAAGGATTTGGCGGAAGAAGAAAGCCAGACTGTCCATTCACCCAGCAAAGAGTCCCGGGCCATGGGCAGGATAGGGAAATGCACATTTGCATCAGCGACCTTTGCTATCAGGTCCCTGAATTATATGGCACACTTTACCAGGCTTCAAAGGGATCTAATTTCCAAACTCTCTGAAACCTTGGCTGGTGCCATGTCTGATGAGGTCTGTGACAAAGTGGCCTCTCAGCTGGCCACCATTGAGTCAATATCTAACTCCTCCATGCGACTGATATCTCACGCATCAGAAGGAGCAGCTAGAGTGGCGGGTTCAGCTGTGGTCTTGAGACTACAAGCCTGGATGTGCTTGTGCAATTTCGTGGAACCCTTTAAGGCTTCCTTTCTTAACGCTCCCAATGAAGCCTCTTCGCTGATTGCACCCAAAGTTAAAAGCACACTGGCCAGATGTGAACAGGACGGTAAGACCCTTTCTGCCATAGGTGCCCATTATTCTTCCCCTTAATGTGCTTTCTCCCGAAACCAAAAGTGTGGGAAGATATGGTTCAACAAGTCTCAGGGTCCTTTCCATGACACACAGACCAAGTTCTCCCCTAGAGGCAGAGGGGAAAACTCCCAGGGAAGATGCCCCTTTCGGGGCAGAGGGGGTCCGCGCAACCAGGGTTCCAGGGACTCTTTTCCTGGCCAATCCTACCAGCGTTCCTGAAGAGTGTCCCAACTCCTTTCCTCTGGAGGTGGTTGGGGGGTCATTTCTCCTTGTACCCTTCTGCCTGGCTAACCATCACCACCAATTCTTGGGTACAAAAGATTATAACCAGAGGTTATCATATCCCCTTCGATCTATGTCATGTCCCTTCAAAAAATCTTCCCGACGTTCCACCCAGTCAAAGGGAAGAAGCAGCACTAGAGATAGAAAAGCTGCTAAGAAAGAGAGTCTTCCAAATAGTCCCTCCAGACCAGATAGGATCCGGATTCTACTCAAGACTATTTTTGTGCCGAAGAAAACCGGGGACTGGAGACCAATTTTTGATCTCAGTGTATTGAGCAAGTTTGTAAGAGTGCAAGAATTCCAGATGGTCACAATACAGTCTATCCTCCCCCTTTGGGAAAGAGATGATTGGATGTGCTCGATAGATCTTCAAGATGCGTACGACCACATAAAAGTGGACAGTCCATCAAGAAGATTTCTGCACTTCTGTGCGGGAGCCAGTCACTACCAGTTCAGAGTACTGCCCTTCAGACTCTCTACAGCCCCCAGAGTGTTCACAAAGTGCATGGCAGTCGTCACAGCTCACTTGCGACTACAAGGATTCCAGGTGTTTCCATAGCTAGACAACTGGCTCATCTCTGCCCCCATCAGTCATCTATTGGAAGAAGCCTTGGCATACTCTCTCCTCGCTGCACAAAGGCTAGGCATAACTATAAACTGGCAAAAATCCAATCTCACCCCATCTCAGTTTACAGAATTCATAGGGGTCATCTTGGATACAAAGAACTGCAGAGCACCCATTCCAGAGCACAGAATTCTAAGGATAAAGCAACAACTGATCCCAATCCTTTCAAGGGAGAAATCCACAGCTCACTCTGTCCTACAGCTGTTGGGTTCCATGGCAGCCTCTATCACCATTGTCCCCCTGGCCAGGTTTCATATAAGGCTTCTACAATGGCTGCTGCTCACCCAGTGGTATCCTTTTCAGCATCCTCTTTCAGCCAAGATTCCAGTAACCCACAGGTGCAAACAGGATTTAAATTGGTGGATGACCCACAACCCGTCACAATGGTCTCGCCCCTTCTCCCCCCAGCAGCCTAAGGCTACAGTGATCACAGATGCCTCCCTGATGGGGTGGGGGGGACTATGTCAGGGACAGACAGTCCAAGGCACTTAGTCCAAATTGGAGGCCCAACTGCATATAAATGTTCTAGAGCTGAGGGCGGTGCTTCTGGCGTTGCAAGCATTCCATCCCCTGCTGCCATCTGGGATGATTGCGATACAATCAGACAACATGGCGGTGGTCTGGTACATCAACAAACAAGATGGAACCAAATCTTACCCCTTCTGTCAAGAGGAAATGAGGATATGACAATGGGCGATGGCTACCGTCCATTTTCTTCTAGCAACGCACATTCCCGGGAGTTCCAACGTGATAGCAGACAGACTCAGCAGGTGCATTCTACAACCTCACGAGTGGTCCCTGAATCCCTTGATAGCGGCAGAGATCTTCCACTGCTGGGGCCGTCCTTGCTGTGACCTCTTTGCATCCCCGACCAACTGCAAATGCAGCAACTACTTCGTCCTGATTCTCCCTCCGGGACAGTCACCCAGGGACGCTCTAGTCCACGATTGGCCCTCGGGTCTTCTTTATGCATTCCCACCTCTCCCCCTCATTCCCCAGTTTCTGAAGAAAGCCTTTCGGTTGAAGAGCAAGGTGATCCTCATAGCACCGTATTGGCCTCGTCAGATTTGGTTCCCCTTCCATTGGCCTCATCTGCTAGATCAACCATGGAGTCTCCATCCAATCTCAGGGTTGATCTCACATCCGCAGAACCTGATTCATCCCAACTTGGACAGCCTGAAGCTCACAGCTTAGCTCCTCCAATTCCCTTGATTGCCAGGCAGAATGATCTTTCTTTACCAGTATAGGACATTCTTATTGCATCTCATAAGTCTTCCACTAGAATTACTTATGTAAGCAAGTGGAAAAGATTTTTCTGCTCACTGAAAGAAAAACAAGTTGATCCCTTCTCAGCACCGGTATCGATAATACTAGAGTATCTGGCCGATCTATTTCAATTGGGTCTGTCGGCCTCTACCATTAGAGTTCATTTGACTGCAATATCTAATTTCCATGAGGGTGTCCAAGACTCCTCTCTTATGGCACACAGATTATGCAAGACCTTCATAAAAGATGTGAATCATCTGAAGCACCCTTTTAGAGAACCTATTCAGCCATGGGACCTGTCATTATTTCTACAAGCTCTGACAATGCCACCCTTCGAACCAGCTTCTTCTTGCGACCTCAAATATTTGTCATGGAAAACCTTGTTTTTGGTCGCCATTACTTCTGCCAGACGTATCTCTGAGCTTCAAGCATTATGCATCAAGTGCCCATACTTGATAGAGTGTCTTTGAGAACCAATCCTTCATTTCTGCCAAAAGTAATCTCTGAAATGTCCATTAATCAAACCATTGAATTGCCAGTTTTCTTCCCCAATCATTCAAACAAAGGATAGTATTGTCTACTTACCCTAGATATTCACAGGCAAATTCGCTTCTACTTGAACAGGACTAAGGCCTGTCGTAAATCAGACCAGTTATTTTTGGCCTATTCTGGACCTAGATTAGGATTTGCTGTTGCTAAGGTCACATTGGCTAGATGGTTGAAAGACTGTGTGACCTTCATTTATATACAACGTAATATTCCATTGCTGACTACCATGAAGGCTCATTCGACAAGGTCGGTGGCAACTTCTGTTGCCTTCCATGCCAGAGCTTCTTTACATGACATCTGTGCAGCTGCAACTTGGGCTACGTCTCATACCTTCATCAATCATTACAAATTGGATTTGGCCTCCAGGGGAAGAGCATCTTTTGGTTCTATGGTGCTCAGGAATGTCCTTCCATGAGAGCCTTCCAGGAATAGAGGTAGCTGGGGACTCTGTCCCATATGTAAGGAATGAACGAGGATTAACAATATCAGATAAAGAAGTTATGTCTTACCATAACGTTCCATCTGTATTGTTGATCCTTGTTCAGTCATTATGACCCTCCCTCTTCCTCCTCCTCCTGTGGTTTCTAGTGGATCTCACCATCTGGTTCTTTTAGGTCATTTGACCAGAGGTAGCCTCTACCTTCTTTTGACTTGCAAACTCAATCTGAGGTAACAGGGAGAGGGGAATTCTGGGTAAGAGTTTAGCTCAAGAGTTTGTAGCTGATGCGAGCTTGGAAGATGGCCGGCTCGGTTCCGAGGTCAGAACCGATACCCATACGTAATGACTGAACGAGGATCAACAATACAGATGGAACTTTATGGTAAGACATAACTTCTTTTTATGCTTTCATTTATGAGTCAGAAAAGCCTCAAACTGGGCATTCTTTTGTTTGGACTTTTAACACTGCGCAGTCCCAAACTGGTACAGGCCTGATTGTGAATTATTAAGTTATAAAGTCTATAAAATTTATTCTGCTGTGATAGAACACATTGTAGCCAATATGAAGAAACTCTGAAGAGAGAGGTGCAGGCCTTCCCTGACAAGGCTTCAACATCTCCTCTCAAGGTGTCACACATCGAATCTCCCCTTGACTCTTGAAAGCCTGCAGTCCCTGACCCAAGTCAGTACGGTTTTGTCAAAGGCAGGTCTTGTCTACTAATTCTGGTGGACTACTGCGAGAAGGTGATTGAAGCATATGATGGCGGCATCTCAGTGCACACTGCTTGCCTGCTTAAAGCCTTTAATAGTGTCCTACTCCCTGGAGTAATTGGTAAACTCGATTGCTTAAATATTAATCTCTGTGAAACATGCTGAATAGCTAACTGACTCACAGGCAGAACTCATAGGGTGAAAGTTGGTAGCGTACTCTACTCAAGAAAGATTCATCATCATCATCATCATTATCATCATCGTCATCATGAAGGATCATTACCACTGATATCTTACAGAGTTCCATACTGCATCCTCTCTTGTTCTGTATATAGTTCTCAGATTTTTCAAACTGACCTCAGGAGTCTGTGGCTGACAGAGGTTACTGATGACTGCAACTTGGCACTGTCATTAACTTCACAACAGATACAAATACTCCTCAAGGGCTCCTGGACCATAGAAGCACCCTGTGTCAAGACCATGGACTCAAGCTCAATGTAAATATGCAGATTTGTGCCATTCAGAAAAGAGGAGCACTTCTATACATATCACATAAATTAAGCCCATATCACAGTACATAACATTGTTAGAGAACTAGGTACTTCTGAGGTCAGTGATCTCTGTTTTGACTGCTGTGTGTCAACTGTTGCCCAAAAGGGGTATTTCCTTTTGTTCCAAAGAAGTTATTAGCACCCTCTCTGCCTCTTTAATCTGTCTCATAATAGAATATAATGTTCCTGTAGGTATGTACCTATCCAATCATATTGTCCTACTTGAGAAACCACAAAGATTTCACACCAACAAAAATCTGAGATGTGAGCTCCCCAAATTACACAGTACTTTTAAAAGTCATATCTCTCTACTCTGTTACATACAGGCTGTTGCACAGTGACCTATGCATAGCCTGCAAGGCTGTGAAAGAATTCTGTCCTGCTTCAGCCTTCAGCATCCTAAAAATACTGGCAGTACTACCACTACTCACTCCAAATACCTAAATTTGCATCGCAGTATCACCAGAACCTGTTGGATGTTTAGATACCTCTCCCAAAGGATTCTCTATCTGTAGAACAAGGTCCTACTTAATGTCACAAACATAGATAGTTAACACTTTTTAGAACTAAACTGGCTGAGTGGCTGGAGTTTGTGTGCTCAACCCCAGGGTAGCTTATGAGATCCTTATCAATATTGGGAGATACTAGTAGGCATTGCAGTGGCTATGCTCTTTAAATTGTTTTCTGCACTGATTTCCTAATACAAACCTAAACAGTTTCGATTTGGGCAGATTAAGTGTTGTGCTACCTCTGTGACTGTGTATTACCCCTCCATATCAGGGGATTGGGGAGCTATAAGGTATTTTATTAACTTTTTCATGTTTCTGGTTGTTAAAATTTGTGGATGATTACTGTAGACTAGCAGGACCAGTGAGAATTTGTTAACTTCAGAACTGGAACCAGTCAGGTCAGTTTTACAAGCATACATACTTTAGCAGTTAAACCAGCTTCGGGAGGCTTTACTTTAGCTGTATTGAGTTACATGTAACATAATCTAGGGCAAGCTTTCATAATCCAGTACACAGTTTATGGGTAGGGCCTGTTTAGAAGTGGAGGCATGTACCATATATTTACATGGAAGTAGTGATTTTCCTGGGCACTTAAGGATAAGCTGCTCAGTGCTATGGAAAGAAATCCTTTTTTTTTTTGGAAAACAGAAGAATACTGAAAAACACGTGTTTTGTACCCAGCTCTGTAAAATGCTCGCTCAAACTGAGTTAATGGAGTAGAAGGGTAGTTTATCAATCCTAAAAGATACTGCCGTATTTGGATTCTGTGATATTAACAGTCACAAAGCACTTTTAACTTCTGGATACTACAAATTAAAGTAGGAAAACATTTCACCACACTCTGGGACGTATCTGTTGTTATCAATTAAGATAGCTGACACAGTGAGAGTATATTGAGAAGACTTTGTTTAGAACTTGGAATATGTTACCCAACATTTTTTTCGTACCTTGAGACATATCTAAAACCAAAAAGGGAACTTTTTGCAAGTTCTTACATTCTTAGTAAATTAGCTAATTTTATTGTGAAATCAAAACATGTATAACTGAAGACAGTGAGCTCTGTAATGAGAAAAAAAACATGTTTGAAAGAGGTAAACCTAAAGAAAGTTGAACAACTGGGTAATAAATTTGTAGAGGTAAGTGTACACTGGAGGCAAGAAAGTATGTTTGTGGAGGGTAAACAAAATATGCTTGTGTTACAAAGAAATAATGGGACTTGGAGCACCTTACTGACAAAAGTGACAGACTGAGAAAAAACAGCAATGGAGGCCAAACACGCAAGGGCCAGGCATATTGAAATACCGCTGCAAAGAGTGGGGCTGCAGATCCAGAGGAGTGTAACTGTTTGGTAGTGGGATGTGTTAAAAAACTGCTGTCTGGAGCTAGATGTCCTTGTCTGCCAATACACATGCAGTTCTGTGTTGCATACCTTGTGTGTAAAACACTGTACTGCTCACAAAAGACTGTGTGTGTCCAGCAATAACTTTATTTAGGTCTGTAATGCAGTTATTGTACACTTACATTCAGAATATGCTGTAATTATAAACCACTTGACTTTTGTTTCTGTTGTTCATATGATCCTATCCTAACACCTTCCATGTCTAAGAAAGAGCTTGCTATGTTCTGTAACCTGTATATTATTCTGTTTATAATTTTGGCATGCATTTCTATATTTCAGTCAGTGTAACACGCTGATTAATATTTTTGGACTACAAAGCTAAAGGACAGAACTTGTCTTGAGTCGTACCAGCTTCTACTTGCATGCTGTGTGAACCTGGATAAGTCATTTACCTTCATTATGTTCTCAGGCTTCCCTTGTAAAGAACCAGAATGAGCAAGGTGGACCTACTTAACAATATAAAGACAAAAAAATACAGCTGCAGTTTCCCAAGCTTTGTGCATGTAGACAGTGATGTCTCCCTTCTGCTGTCACATGTAGTTATAATGTAAGTAATACAAGTGTACATCACATGTTGCTCACACTTTGCAGTCATGTGGCCAGTAGGATGCTTACTTACACCTGTGCATACACATAGGGTCACTAAATATGTTACATTTCCACCAGACTTATTTATTTGAAAACTGAATGGGAGGGCTGGTCAACAAACAAACCTTTTATAGCTCTAACCAAGGCCATAGTCACAAAGATAGTACCAAGTTCTTTTTGACTGTGTTTATTACAAAGGCACTCAATGTACAGGTTAAATACTTATCAAGAACAAAATAATAGCGTATAAAGAAAGTACTTATACAATCTTAATAAATAATTTTTTTTAGGATATTCTTAATGATGGAAACAGTAAGTGCATTGGTAATACCATTCAACACAGTACAGGCTATGCTAAACTTAATAATTTAGCTATTCATTGTACATGGTATAGGCTAAGCTAAAACTAATAATTAAGATATTCACTCTACGCAGTATAGGTTATGCTAAACCTAAGCATTTAAAAGTTCTCCATTATCCGTAAAGCACTAAGTTACGCACCTAGGTGGAAGGTTATTTTCATTTTGTACTTAGATGCATTTCTTTATAGTTAAAAACATAGATAACTAATGTCTATGTATTTGCAGTGAGAGTACGTAACATATTTATTAAATTTCTTTAGAAGATGGCTTTACAAAAGGCAATCAACTGATTGGGTAAGGGACTGAAACAACAGGCTGAGAATACCACATAACACCCACTGTGTTAACAGAACCTACATCACGGACTGCACATGAACACATACCATGCAGTAATGGTTATTCTGTATACGCTGTTGTTGTAAGGCTATCCTGTTACCTACTCACTTAACCTAGTCAGCGAAAGAAGAAAAATATGTAGAAAAATAAATATTTTTCAGGGTATTAAGGAATGGGATGATTTTAAATGCTAATTATACAAGCCTTTTGAGTTTGCTGCTCTCCACAAATTATCTTTGAAATTAAAGCAGGTCACGAAAGAGGAGGAGTTATACCTGAGGGTTTTTTTCAAGTAGGGTGTCCTACCTTTCAGTGAGTTCCAAATTATTGTACTCACAGTGTGTGAACATGAACTGGCAGAAAGTTGCAATAAACCAAGTTCGACACAGCTGAAAAATCACATTAAGTTCTGCCACCCAAAAGATGAACTGGAGAACTGGATGAGTTGCCCGACCTGGCTGACTGATGTAATGTTAAAAGTTGTGTACATGCAGGAAAACAATCACCCCGTATGATACTTAGGAAAAAGTGATGTGTATAATTGCGGAAGCTTGAAAAGGCACTGTAAACTAGAAGAACCATAAATTACACAGACAGAAATGGAAACCGTGGGAAAATTATGGAGAAATGTTTTGGAGATGGAACAAACGTTAAGAGAAGGCAGGAATTTAATAATTTACGTAATATAATGATTATAGGATATATAAAATATATGTGATATGTAATTTTATAAATGTGAACTTGTTAATATGGTTTGATTGCTTTTATATAAATGTAAGGTTGCCTGTGTCACAAGTAATAATTTAATAAAGGTATTTGAACAAACCAAAAAAAAGAAATAGTAGCTAAACAATATAACAAAAGTTTAAATAAGGTCCAAAATGTACACAAATACTCAAATTCATTAAAATTGAAACTGAATATACAGGAAATATCATACAAAAAAGTGAAAATGCATGTAAAGTCATGATAAATAAATACAATTTCTTACTGAAATATAAAAATAGCCTATGAAATGCCAAATGTTTCCAAAATAAAGAAGTTGTGATAGAATACTTCTAAAAAAAAAAAAAACAATTCATTGCCCAAACCTCCCAGAAAAATTACTATTTGTGACATCCTATAGCACAAAATCATCAATTGTTATTGTAAGTATAGCCAAGTGAATGAAAAGTTTAACAAACTTACTTTAATTGAATGCACAAAAGCACTATGTATTTTAGATTAATATTGTCCTCAGCTGTCAAACATATAAACTGTGGCTCAACACCCATTTTGTCGTGTCATGAGTGATGACCTTGTAAAAAGTTAGATTCAATGAAAATGGTAAGCAAACTGAATGGTGTATATATCTAACGTCACACACATACACTGCTTATCAGCCGAAGTAATCTGACTCACTCATTTTTCTCAGTACTTTAACTGACAGCAGCACAGAAACAACCACAGTTTGACAAACGAGTTCAAGGCAGTTGATACAGAGGGTTAAAGTTATGACCTGTAGTTACTGGAGTACAGCATTCGATTCCCTCACCCTCATTTGGTTACTGTGTAACAACAAGCCACTTAACCAGACAGTGCTTGAGGACGACTGGGAATCTGGGCTAGGCTCCTCAATGGTCACCTGGACTGTAAGCCTAGTAAATCCTAGTATGTCCTACTTGTGAATCTAAAATAAATGTGGAAATGACAGCGACAGGCCCATTTTACAGACATGGTTAACACTCAGCTGACTGTAGGTCCCAAACCTCTCAGCTGTCCCGTGTTACCATGTGCAGGATTTACCTTGGCTCCAATTTTTGGTATGTCCCTCTTAATGCCTGCGACACTGGCAATATGGAAAGGAAAAGTGGTGGAATATACACCAGACATAATTACTACAACAATGGGTATGCACTTCTTTTACATTAGAAAAATCATTGAATTCCCATCCTGTTATGCTAACTGTTCAAATTGCACTTCTTTTACATTAGAAAAATCATTGAATTCCCATCCTGTTATGCTAACTGTTCAAATAACTATTACGAATAAGTAAATAAATGTCCCTGACTGTGCCTGGATATGTCTTGGATCCTGCCATACCACTCAACCTCTTAGCACAAGAAATCAGGACAAAGCCAAAAATAATGGGAGGGCAAAGGCTAAAAAAGGGACAAATATTGCTCTTATAAACTTAGGTTACTAGAATAAAAGATTTCATGTTAGCATGCATTTTCTGAAAGATATGAAGTCTGAAGCTCAAATGTCTGTCGTTATTTAATGACTTCAGTCTTCAATTATTTGCCAAAAAAGAGGAACAGACCAAAAATTTGTTTGTGTCTTTTGGCTTTTCCCGATTAGGGGTCGCCACAGCGGAACTCTGGTCCGTTAATGATTGGCAGTAGATTTTTACGTACTGGCTTGCCGGGCCAAACGCACAATCTTCAGCGAAGGAATGCCCATTCACGCATGTCGCCACACAGAAGATGCTCTAACTGAGAATCGAACGGGCAACGTCTAACTGTGAGGCGACAATGCTACCGCAGCACCACCACCGCAGTGAGGAACAGACCAAAAATATGAGGCAAAAATATGGACATTCTATGGAAATCCGGATAGTTGAGAGTTATGAATTCTACAGGTAAGAGGTTAACAGTTCTGTGACACTGTGAAAATATGACCTTAAAGTAAGTCATTCATATATACACAGCACACAACAAACTATGTCCTAATAGTGCGCTGGTCAACATATAGATACACACACACACACACACACACACACACACACACACACACACACACACACACACACACACACACACACACACACCAGCACAATCAGTGTGTCCCACAGGAGTTAACAGAACATACCCTGGGATTCATGAAGCTCGACGCAAGACCGGCGTAAGGCTTGCACCGGCCGTGCGGCGTGTATATGGAGTAGTCGTGCCATATGCATATTAATGAAGGCGCGCAGCCGCCACAGCCACATGCATAGGAAACGTGCGTGAGTGCATGGGGCGTATCGAAGTTGCACATGGAGGCATGTCAATGTCAGCTGTCGATGAGCAACCTAAACTGCTGAATATTATATTCCGCCTGCAATAGTAATCGCACCTATCAGTGTCCGTGGATACTGAAACGTATGCAAAGCATAGTCCCTGCGAACAGAAAATGAAGAATCAAACACAAATGCACGGTAGGGAATAACGGGTCCCTACCCTTGAACAAATGACATGAAAACCGTGTGCCCGTAGTCCAACGTAGTGTTGATAGCTATACCTTGTGGAAGTAAAACGTATCATATGTTAGCACGGCGCCAGTAGGTACGTCCAGCCCAATGGAGAGGGTCACCAGCTGACCCATAATGTGAGGGAGGGTACATAGCTGTGCACACGTGTCCATAACAAAATACACAAGGAGAAATGTAGATATATGTAGTGACCGTATGTCCGAATCATATCCCACAAGGCATGTAATAGTCACATACAAAAGGTATGTCCGTATTTCACATACCAAATGTGATAGGAAATAGAATACGCATGTAAACGAAACAGAAGGAGCATATAAACAGCTACAACAATAAGGATACATGTAGGCCGAAAGGAACAGTATGATCCGTACCGTCGACTAAGATTACCACCTGTCCCACTTTGCGAGCGACAGTCCCTCTGTGGGCAGATGTGTCCTGACACAAACTTGTAAAAATGGCAAATGTCCAGAGATTATAGGACATAATTATTCCTTAGACGTCATGTAATAGTTGCATTAAACAGTTTTTCTCTGTACGTATATTACATAAATGTCATAAGAAACAGAATAAACCACCGAAATGCTACAAGAATAAGCTTAGATATAGGCAAGAATTGTAAGTTCTATCTGCTGAACTGACCGTGGGTATGTGTCGGCCTGTAAAATGTGCTGTGTTCACCGCAAATGTCACACTGTGGCCAATTGAAAAGGTGGAAACACTACCGTCGACTGAGGGGAGGCATTGTCCACAACAGTCGGATATGTGTAAGGAATAGCTTGGACATAGGAAAAGGTGCCATCCTACCAACGAGTACAACAGGCTGGCAAAATCCGGAAGTCAGCGGTATAAGCCGAACTTGTATGTGACACAGTCGAACGGGTATTACCCTGGTATACCAACCAAGTAATGAAAGTGAAGTATGGGCGTGTACCTATGTGCGTGAGGTATAGCATGTGGAAAGCAAACATGGCAGGGTAGTCCACACAACCATAACGGTACCTGACACATGTAGGGTAGTCAATGTGTTATTCTGGCCGTGTCATGGGCCAACAACCAAAGTAGTGATCTATGGGGTGTGAGGAATTTGCGTGTGAGGGGTGGATGGGTAATGGTAAAATCCTCAAAGGCGATACTGTGTCATATGCAGAAAAGGTGAACCGGAGGTGTACGAGGGGGCAGCGGGTGAAGTGGAAAGAAGCACAAACACATGTAGAAACAGCTGCAAGACAAGCAGACAGGCCATAGTGTAGAACACAATCCCACAAACAAATGAATATGGAAATGTGCGATACAAATGTATAGATATGTCACCTTCACATACCCACAGATTGGTCCTGATGGAACTGGCCATAACAAATGCAACACACCTGGATGCATAATGGCCTACCCAGCATACCCTCCACATCACACAACCCGCCCCCATACCAGAATGTCCACCAAATCCAGCCGTACTTGGCCTACTGGTTTGTTGCAGACACAGCTACACATAGTGACCCCTACACATATGTAGTAGGTATTGTCACCCTAGGCAGTTTCAGGATTGCAAACCATGTATCCCCTACATGTAAAACCTACTGCACATTTTTGTAAAGCCACAAAAATCTTCTGTATCTGTCTTGTTTTGGTCTTGTCCAATTTTTGGGATATCCCTCATGGGATAACTAACCTGTGTAAATAGTAGAATGGGTATGACGACATGATGTCCAATCCTGCAGATATCTGGACACAAGTCAGAATGTGCAGTAGAGGTCCATGACACTGTCCAGCCCTAAGTGGTCATGCATAACCTACTACCCAGGATAAAACACCTTCCCGTGAAGCACGTGTCCCGACACGAATAGGCGGGAGAATATATTGCACACATTCGCATAGTGGCAAACGGCATAAGGGTGAGGAAGACACTGACGTAAACAGGATAACCCTGATCAAGTGTGAGGGACACTTACTGTGTGCAGGCGTGACCGACCATACCTGTCAACCTGTGTGAGCAAGATATCTGGACAGAGCTGTGAATATAAGTGAGACAAAGGTCCAAAAGCAGGGACAATTTGTAAAGATAGCTCTTAGAAACATAGATATATATGATAGAATAACAGTTTGCACATTGGCATTAATGTCCGGAATATGAAGTCTGAAACCCAACTGTCTGTCAGCACGTTCCGACTTCAGTCTTTAATGATGAGCTACTGCTGTGCCAGAACACAACAGCGTATTACAGAGGTCCGTACCGTACCACTCAACTGTCCAGATATTCACAGAATGACCAGAGTTTTGCCTCATATTGTTGTTGTGTGCCTCTGACAATCTGCACCTGTCTGGTAAATAGCTGAGGATTGACGTCACTAAATAATGAGAAATATTTTGAGTTTAAGACTGCACATCCTTCAGAAAAGTTATGCTAATGCAAAACCTAGTATTCTATCAACGTTCTAAGCTTGTAAGAGCAATAGTTAAAATGTGTCCCTATTTGTCCCCCCCATCATGTAGGTTTTATGCAGATTTGTTGCTCTAAGAGGTTGAGAGGTATGGTCCGTACATATTTACAGTAACAACCCTTCACATTTGTGTAATGTACAACTGCATACCTGTAGTCACTTCATGTCCAAAATAATAATCCCCGTATGACTGAATACAGGTAATACTCAAATGTGAATGGGAACACCCCTCACCGTGGAGTATGGACTGTAACAACCCCACCCATAATATGTATTGCCAACAGAATAAGCTGCTGACAGGTGTCCAAACACCTGTGTCTATAAACACAGGTAAAAATTCATAATAGGGAGAAACTCCCTGTCCATATGCTTCGTCTGACATTTGAACTCGGCCAGGAAAGTTCCGTTCACCAGGCGGACAAGCCTAAACCCAGATCACTACATGAACACCCTGACAATCAAAGACCTGTATGTGCCAGGACTATATGCCTTGGTGTTCTGCATATCCTTGGAGTGATTAACAATGCAGCTGGGGTCCACAGCAGTAAGCAGTAGGGAATGTGTAATATGTAGTACCGCGTTTTTCCCAGCAGGAGAATGGATGCCTGTGCTGTAAGTGAAGCGGTGAGGCATATGTTGATGTAGCTAAATACTATGGGTATGCATATCAATGAGGCAGAACACCAATAGAATAGTGGTTCCGGCATCCGGCCAACGTGAATGCAGTCCCGGTTGACCTACGACCACTGCATATATAACTTTGAAGTGTAATGAATGTGTTTGTGCTGTACACACATTTAAATATGTAAAGGTGAACGTGTGTTTCGCATCAGTCCGTAAACAGGAATACAGATATGTAACTGTTACGGTGAGAATTATGAAAGGCCACATAAGCACAAATATCTATTAAACATATGTAATCCACAATAAGGATATGCAAGTGCGCCTGCACGTGTGTAATCCGCTCACAGCATAGCAAATGAATGCTGTTTTCTCCACGTTATATATACATGGCTCATACCTGTAAACCCCGTAAAGTACGAAACCGGACAAAGCCATGAAAATAACCGGTACAAATAGGGACAATCCCCAGATATTGCCCAAACAAACATAGAAAGTGGATAGAATAACAGGTGTGTCACTAGCATGGATTCTCTGAAGGGTATGAAGTTGTAACCTGAAATGCTTGTCATTATTTTCCAACGTCAGTCTTTAATGATATGCCACTAAATTGCCAGATAGACACAAGGTTATGAAAAACGGACCAAAGATAAGAGGCAAACAGCTGTACATTCAGCAAAAATCTGTAAAGTTGAAAGGTATGATATGGATATATATCTGTGTATACACATATATCCACAGACTTAAACCAAAGCAAATTATGAAATGAGGAATGTACAGACATATGTATATATGTACATATATATATATCTATACACACACGATACATTAATAGGTATATACACAACAAACACATGTCCCTGTAGATATAACACATGTACATAAATAGGTCACAGTATAGCTATTATGGATAGACAGACAGACATGCATGAAAGGTGAATACACTGCTGCTTTCCAAACCATTGCCCGGAAAGTACCAGTGTGACAGGCCTGCAAGTTCTACACTATAAACATGAATATAGGTGTCTTTTGCAGGACCCCAAAAATTGATCCCATACGAAGTGCGAACCATCATCGACACAAAGGAAGTCACAGCTGCAACTATGATATAGCTGTACATGCAACAGTAGCAGGTGCAAGGGTAATAACACATGGGTCGATAGAATGTATGACGTACGACCTGATATCCTGAGAGTGGGGAGTGCTTAGAAGTGTCTTCACACTTTATTATCGCTCACATTAAACATGTCTAATGGGTACTGTGGAGGGGTGTCAGGTATGGGAATCATGGGTATGCAGAAATGGGCCTAGGTGTTGGTTGGCACAGATTTATTAGGTCCGCCCCATGGGAGTGATCAATATACCTATGTGGGTATAGCACACGCCTATATTCTCCAAAAAGATTCAACCCATCTACTGGATATTGTGTAAACCATTGGGGGAAGACGTAGGGACCGATATCAGTGTCATGTAGGCAATTATCATGGATGGACATGCGTACGACCAAGATGGTAACCATACCTGCCAAACTTTCAGAATAAGACAGCTGGACTAAGGCATAGTACATGAAATACAAATAGGGACTATATTAAATATACCCCAGACAAAGTCAGAACGTTGATAGAATAATGGCGTAGTCAGGAATACGAATGTTATGAGGGTTAGTAATCATGAAATAGAAATGTCAGTCATTATTATCTAACCTCACAGTCCGTAATGCCTTGCCAGTAATTTACCAGAAAGGCACATTATTATGACAAATGTAACAAAATCATAGGTCAAACCTTGGGGCGTATACCCATAATGTGTACAGGTGAGAGGTATGAAGGTAACCCGTCCTAAATAAATGCACAGAACTAGTGATACTAGGTGGACAGGTGAGAAGAAAGACATCAGGACAAATGACAAAACATGTACAAGTCAAAAGCATGTACTTCGACAAATGTGAATGACAACGTATGCCCTGTGAAAGTCAATGTGGAAGGTTAATAGACTCAAAAGAAATGTGTCCCTCAGGGTGTCATGCAGTGTCACCGATACAGTGTCCAGTCCCCCATACTCGTACGTGAGCTCTGCCACTGACAGAAAGCGCAAATACCGGCGTACACATAAGGTACATGATAGAATAATTAGGGTGGATAAGCACCTGTTGGCCTTTGTGAGGAATACAACCCTCTGGGTGGGTGTGTCCTGCAATAGGAATGTAATGGCATCTGGCCAGTGATGTCGTCATATATTGTGTATATTGGTGTAAGAAAATTGATATCCTATATCAGAAACATACCTCGCAACTGTACAGATTTTCGCAGAATGTGCAGAGTTTTGCCTCATATGTTTGGTGTGTTCCTCTTAAAATCTGTACCTTTCTGGCAAATACCTGAGAACTGAAGTCATTAAATAATGACAAACATTTGAGTTTAAGACTCCAAATCCTTCAGAAAAGTCATACTAATGCAAAACCTATTATTCTGTCAACTATCTACGTTTATAAGAGCAATATTTAAAATCTGCCCCTATTTGTCCCCCCATCATTTTAGGCTTTGTCCAGATTTTCTGCTCTAGGAGGTTGAGAGGTATGATCAGAAACAGATACATGTCTGAGGAAACATCATTATCGACTGCAAGATAACTCAGAAGGTAGGAAAAGCGCTGCAGTAGGATGTTCAGTATTGGCCGCAGGTATGTGCTGACATGTCAAATGACACAGCAGTCTACATGAAGTACCTATAGGGCTGTCACCTTTACAAATGATGACAGTGGGACAAACTCACAGCCATGCATACACCACAAATAGACATAGCACACAGCAAAGCCTAGGCCATGATACACGAAGCCTCCGGCGTGTACGAGTAGAGTGAGAGTACAACAAGGAAAGATGTCTGCCAATCTATTCAGCAAACTCCTGTAGGGGCGTGTAAGACCGCCCGTGACACAAACGTTGCATGGACAATGTTGGGAGTAGCAACATACCCCATTTGTATGTGAAAGCTTTGCAAATGATGTAAATATGCGATACATGAAACAGTAAGCTGTCCGTGCAAGAGCAGAGTTATGTGCAGAAATGTACCCGGATGTTAGGCGACTAACATTCTGCACGTTGCTAAACGGAGTAATGACAGCTGCAAATACAGTATGAATACAGTCGAAGAAGCATGCATTGTCCAAATCTAAGGCCAGTGGCATTATTGTCCATTGGATATCAATAAAACTGTAGTTGTCCTCCCCCGATCTCCGGTGTGGAAGCGTAGTGCAGTGCCACGAGAACGCGCTGTGCTTCACAACAAGTCAAATATGTATAATATACATACAAAATGTAGGTTTAGTTAGATGTTAGTATGCCATGCAGATGAATGGCAAGCTGGAGACAACATGGCTACTGCGTACTGGTCGTTATGTGTGGAAGCGCTCTGTCAGAGATGTAACGAAGCATTTGTAGGCAATCTGATGCAAGAGAGGCTGTGGATAGTGAATCACAACATGTCATGCCATATGAGCCAAGCCTCTACAGTGTAGTGTAGGATAAGGGGACTATTAGAGTAGAAGATAGGTGACAACATGAGTGTGTATGTATAAAACACTGTAATCTTACCAGAGCAGTGTCACATGTTTGCTGTCAGTACTCAGTGGAAGAGGCGTGTTATGAGTTATCCTAGGGGAAAGTCAGGAGACTGACGGTGTACGCCATGGATACCATCGATGTTACCTGCAAACCTGCCCACAGTGTGTCCGTGCCCGTGCGCGCCAGTAAGCCGGAGTAAGTATTTGTGCACGTGTGTCAGCCCGCGTGCGCGTGTTGAAGAACGAGTAAGCTAGTGTACGAATGGTGAAGCCCGTGTAATGTCGTGTATGCCAGTGTACGCGTTTGTAAGCATGTATACATGTGTACTACACACATCACACACATACTGCACACTCAGACACACATGCTGCCAATACTACACACATCAGTGAAATGGCACATGGATAGAGAATACATAATCAGAATTAACAGTGCTGTAACTATGCTACATTGATGGTTATAGCTGCAATGCATCATGCCTGCTAATATACACCTGGAAGTATCACACTTTGTGTTAACAGCATGCTAACATCAATACAGTGGAATAAAGCCATCGTGTGCATCAGCACCAGGTTAGTCTGATCCTGCATCAATGTTACACATCACAGGTGGTGGCACAGGTGACATCATATGCACAGGGTGCGGTGTTACATTTCCAGAGCTGTCATTGAGCCATCCAATTTACACGTAGGTGTGTGTGTGTGAGGGACAATGGTTATTGCATGGCCCAATGGTGATGCAATGGGTTTGTGTATGTGATAGCCCTAGCTGTTTGTGGTAAGTGTGGTTGTCTGCATATACACAGGTACAGCATGTGTCAGCCATATACAGGAGGTTGTGGGACAGTCACAGACCATACCTGCCAGGCTGTAGAGATCACCATTACTGGCCATGGACACCCCTCCATGCATCCAACACTAATCCAGTCCTGCACCTGTCAATGTATACACATACAGTCCTGGGATCTGTACCACAACCTGTGGATAAAAGTGAGTCAGTAATGTTTAACCTGAGTTGCATAGAATTGTCAGTTACTACATATGGATATGAGCCATACTCACCCTCCAAAGTAATAACCACTGCTGACTGTTGCAGAGATGTGCATACGACCATTCAAAGGTGCTGTACTAACATTGTTTCCAATGCCCCTTGTAATACCCAGCAACACAATAACTGGTCACTACACAAGTATAACCCATGATCACTACAGCACACAGTATGTGCACTATCACAGAGCCATAGCAGATGTACATACATCCAAGGTGATCACGTACAGATAATGCAGCACATTCAAGAGTGATAATCTCAACATACATATCTATATACAAGATATATATATATATATATATATATATATATATATATATATATATATATATATATGTAGATAGATACATACACACACACACACACACACACACACACACACACACACACACACACACACACACAAAACACACATGGCAGGGTTGGGAGCAGAACACAAACGTAACCACTGTACCACACAACAGCATTACGCAGTTACAGAATGCGCTACCGTGATTAGTAGATCACAGCATTCACACAGGCATACGTCTAGCCTGCAGACAGCAGCATCAAAGGCAAAGACGCCGCACGGATGTTATGGAGAGTGAATACTGTAAAAGCAATGTACTGTTGTCATGCAGCTGGAAACACACACACACACACACACACACACACACACACACACACACTTGGCAGGGCTGGGAGTCGAACATACACTTAACTACCCTATCACACTATAGCATAACGCATTTACAGAACACGCTACCAAGATTACTAAACACAGCAGTCCCAGAGGCGTACTTCTAGGCGCGTGTCATCATCCGCAAAGGCAAAGACGTCGGTAGGAAATATCTGTGGTGTGAGGAGTCTAAAAGCATGACTGACTCCCCAGGCGGATGGGAGCATGTGCGCACACACACACACACACACACACACACACACACACACACACACACACACACACACACACACTTGGCAGGGCTGGGAGTTGAACATACACCTAACTACCCTAACACACTACAGCATAACGCATTTACAGAACGCGCTACCGAGATTACTAAACACAGCAGTCCCAGAGGCATACTTCTAGTCGCGTGTCATCATCCGCAAAGGCAAAGGAGTCGGTAGGAAATATCTGTGGTGTGAGGCGTCTAAAAGCATGACTGAGTCCCCAGGCGGACGGGAGCATGCGCGCACACACACACACACACACACACACACACACACACTTGACAGGGCTGGGAGTCGAACATACACCTAACTACCCTATCACACTACAGCATGACGCATTTACAGAACGCGCTACCAAGATTACTAAACACAGCAGTCCCAGAGGCATACTTCTAGGCGCGTGTCATCATCTGCAAAGGCAAAGACATCGGTAGGAAATATCTGTGGTGTGAGGTGTCTAAAAGCATGACTGAGTCCCCAGGCGGACGGGAGCATGCGCACACACACACACACACACACACACACACACACACACACACACACACACTTGGCAGGGCTGGGAGTTGAACATACATCTAACTACCCTATCACACTACAGCATGACGCATTTACAGAACATGCTACCAAGATTACTAAACACAGCAGTCCCAGAGGCATACTTCTAGGCACGTGTCATCATCCACAAAGGCAAAGACGTCGATAGGAAATATCTGTGGTGTGAGGCGTCTAAAAGCATTATTGAGTCCCCAGGCGGATGGGAGCATGCGCGCGCGCACACACATACACACACACACACACACACACACACACACACACACACACTTGGCAGGGCTGGGAGTCGAACATACACCTAACTACCCTATCACACTACAGCATGACGCATTTACAGAACATGCTACCAGGATTACTAAACACAGCAGTCCCAGAGGCATACTTCTAGGCGCATGCCATCATCCGCAAAGACAAGGACGCCGACAGGGATTGTATAGAGAGTGATCAGTCTGAAAGTATACAGACATATTACTGTCCCACGGTAGACATAGGCA
The DNA here is from genome assembly GCF_019279795.1 of Protopterus annectens. Taxonomy (NCBI): domain Eukaryota; kingdom Metazoa; phylum Chordata; order Ceratodontiformes; family Protopteridae; genus Protopterus; species Protopterus annectens. The sequence goes on from NC_056727.1 coordinate 558,840,730, forward strand.
AACACACGGCAGTGGTGTGATCGGGGCAACTAAAGATTTACGGAGCACTATAACAACAATACATAGACACGGGATGCGCCACAGATAGTACACCCTTCAAGACAGTCAACCAGTGTGTACTCGGTAAGCATCCATCGTGGCGTTGAAAATGGACATCTGTTGCCTGGATGACCACCATGGCTATACAAGATGTCAACGGCCATGCCCATGCACAGAGGGACATCACAGACACAAGGTGTCACTGGTCATGGCCACACGATTAGTAATACACGTCCGTTCGGACTGTACTGTGTGTCGATCTACACAGCGGCATACTGGGCATGCTCACACACTTAGCAGTTGCAAAGGGCCGTCTCGCATGCAGATGGAGTCTCAACACGCAAGGGCTCAGTTTGGACTGTCCTGTGTGTCCATCTACACAACAGCGCACTGGGCATGCTCACACACTTAGCAGTTGCAAAGGGCCGTCTTGCATGCAGACGGAGTCTCAACACGCAAGGGCTCAGTTTGGACTGTCCTGTGTGTCCATCTACACAACAGCGTACTAGGCATGCTCACACAGCAGTTGCAAAGAGCCATCTTGCATGCAGATAGAGTCTGAACACGGAAGGGCACAATAAGGTATAACTGTCCCCACGCACAGGGCAGTCACACACATGCAGTGACCAGTACACACTCAGCTGCCATCACAGCTGTCACAGGTGCAGATCACAGACGTACACACAGCAGTCTACACTGCAGCCCTCAAGACATCACCATGTTGTTGGTGCAGCAATACACAGCCATACATTACCACAACAACATGTGACACATGACCAGTGGATTGTACAGAGGTCTACAGCAACTGTGCATAGTACACATGTACCGACAGAGTTCCAACAGGTGTTATGCATTGCAACAATACCACTATACATGACCAGGTCAGCTCAAGACATACCAGGGGCCCCGGGACTTACACAGCTGTGACAGATGAGTGTTGCTGTACACCAACGAACACACATGTTTGGATATGTCATACATGTGATTGCAGTGGATGTGTGCATGGACCACACACACAACACATATGTACATAGCATAGCCTTTGCTGTCCCCCGTGCAGAACAGTGGCCTAAGCAATCATACGCATGCAAATTGAAGGTGGGTCCATGTCTGTTGAATGCTGACAGTACAGGAGGTAGCAATGTTGACCGAGGACACATTCCCCTGTACTAGTCGCCCATGACACCCGTGATATCATACCACAGTCCATGTGTTATGTATGTCAACACACATGTCCACCAATAGCAATGCATACAAACATGGCTACCGGAGACACATGTAGGGCCAACACACATGTACAATCTGTACTGTGCATGCAGCAACCATGCATGTGCAGTGGCCGATGTTCGTAACACAGCTGCGCCTAACTACAACATGCAGTCACAATGCAGCCCCATCATTGACACCTGTATATGGTGACATACAGACAGTACGGTTGGTTGTACATCACGTATGGAGGGATGTGTGTACATAAAGTGGTGATCCACCTGTGTAGATGTATGTGTGCCGGGAATGGCTCACAGGTGTGTCACACGCCATCCTACCATGCCATGTGCAAACAGTACACTATGTCACTGTTACTTGACGGTGATGACATAATGCATACACAGCGGTCAGGTGTTACCAACTGTATGTCACATGACACCTGTAACACTTACATCCTCCCGTGTGCATATAGCAGCACAATTGCCAGACATAGCGTTGGTACACATAATGCGGACAATACCGCTGTGTGTCTACCAAACATATCATCATATGGCAGGTGTATCATTCCCAGCACTGCCATGTATGTCCGCTTGTGTGACCACATATGCCACATATGATGGGGATTACGTCCCAGTTGTTACACATCCCTGTACACCGTTGTAGAGATCTGTACATACTGCAGTGTGGAAAGCATGACGTCGGCAAGTGTGGTGCATCACACACATTGGCTATCCGTATACACATTTCTGGTCACCACAGTGTGTGTGTGTGTGTGTGTGTGTGTGTGTGTGTGTGTGTGTGTGTGTGTGTGTGTATGTATGTATGGCTGTCTGGTGCTTGGTGTGAGGGTGTATGCTACCATACATTGAAAACAGGATCACTAACCCCTCATGGTGACTAACCCCTCATGGTGATGCAGTCTACTACCCTGTTGATGCCATCGGTCCCAGCCGTACTGGCTACCTGTGCATGTTCCTTCTCTGTGTCACGTCGTGTGGGTGCAAAGTACTGCGAGGGTGATGACCACATAGGCAAGGGTCCTCACCTCAACACTATGGGGTGTGCGTTATAGTGGTGTAGACCCCATGAATGTGGCCATGTTCCTGTAATGTGGCAGGGTATTACTGCTACACATTGTGGCCTCATGCTATCAAGTGGCCTCTGACGTCATCATTGGCCAGACCGCTGTGTACAACCCCTGCACCATGTCAACATACCTGTAATGTTTCCTGGTATGTATTTCACGTCTCTGTCCGCTGTAGCCTGTTCAACTGACCACATGCTTCAGGTGCAGTATATGTGCCGACATCTGTGTCATGTTAGACTTTCCAACAGTCAGGTTGAGGATACGTTTAGCATGCTGATGTTGCCATACGTGCCTGTGAGTACTCCACAGTTACACATGGAGGACTGCAAACACTGCTACCTATAGGCACATGCCAGTACACCATAGGAGGAAACCAGGGCATCATTACCAACATGCTGTTACTGTTGTAACCGAGACACATACTGTGGACATATCACAATGCATGCTGCACCTGGACTACATGTATGACTGGTGCATGTCGACAGTACACAACCGATGTCACATACACATCTCTCAGTGTTCACACACAATCAATGCAACATACACATCCCTCACTATGCATACACAAGTAATGTTAGATACACCTCTCACTATTCTGTTCACCCTGTGCATCAGACCATTTGAGCAGATCCCTGCACCGATGGTGTAGATGACAGGGATGCGGCACAGGCTTCATCATATGCACAGGGTGATACTGTTTGCCAGGGGCATAGGCTGCACCAATGGATGACATCATGTTTGTGGGGAAGGGCCGGTGATTTGATTGGACGTGTCTGTTCCATATGCATGTGGGTGTTGTGGAGCCCTACAGTTGTGTTTGCTGTGTGCGTGTATGTGTGCACACAGTTCTGTCATTTGTGAGGCCTACACAAGGGTATTATCGACAGCTCCAGATTGTACAGACCAGGTTGTACAGCTCACTGTGACCGGCCATGGCCACATGTCATGTGCCTGCCAGGGGTTGCATGGGAACTACCAGGCGGAGGTACAGAATGGCTACTGTCCGACGACACATGGCCACTGGAACCGTGTCCCCGCCGGGAACGTCCAGGGCCATGTCCACGTGGCCTGCTGTGTCCTGGCGTGGACAGCGCAGCACCAGCTACACTGCTACTGCTACCAGCACTATAGGAGTGGCCATGTGAGGTGGCATGCTTACGTTGACCTGCACTAGGTGGTGTAGCTGGCCTACATCCACGTGGTCTACGCCTCACCCCTACCAGATGTTCCAGCACAGACAGCTCACGCTTGTGGATTGCCATGCCATGGTCAAGGATTCTGACCATGTCACCCAATCGCCTGTCCAGAACATCAGCAATCTGCTGTTGAGCACCTGCCAATGCCTGGATGTTGTTGTTTAGGGTACGGATAGCAGCCCTCTGCAGCCTCTGCCCTTCTCTGTTCTGCCATTTGGCACGTGCCTGTGCTGCCATTACAGTCTGGAACATGCATCTGGTGATTCCAGCTACTGCGCTATGTCCTGCAGGTGCATGTCTGCTAGAGGTCCTCCTACGAGCAGCACCAGCCACATGCCTGTGTGGCACATCTGCAGTCAGTACACTACCACCATGGTGTGGAGACACACCATCTGTAACCACCACACGTTCCTGTTCAACGCTAACAGACGCTGACTGTCCTTCCTCTATGGCCACTGGTGATGTGGTATGTGTTGGCAGCTGAACTGTGTGCGGGGAAGAGGGGGACATAGCTGGGATGGCAACCGTTGGCACAGATTCAGCCCCTGACATCCCTGCCTGTACCTCATGCATATGTTCATCACTTCTAGCATCTGTGGGGACACTATCAGATGGACCGCAGGAGGGTAACGCACCTACATCACCTGTGAATGTAAAGAAAGACTCTAAATTACAATAGACACACACACTGACACACACACACACACACACACACACACACACACACACACACACACACACACACACACACACACACACACTGACACACACACACAGACACACCATGCATGTGATATGACAGATGGCATGCAGCATGCTTGTGATACAGCTGACAGCATGCAGCTCAGACATCAATAGTGTCTGTAAGCATACCCCCTGGAATGCACACTACAGCAGGCAGGTGCCATATCATTATCCATGCAATTCACACGATCATGGTAGTATGCATGCATCCCTGTGATACACCATGAGGACCAGAACAGGATAACAGTACACATGGCTGATGTGACCTTGATATGTAATCTGCTGACGTGTGCATTAACATGCATGCATGCTTAACACAATGGTGTCCTGACACATGTACAGCGTCGTACTGGGTATCACATTGCGGTGTTGTCCATATGCCCTACAGATAGAATGCATGTTGAGCAAATGTGCATGGGCATGGTAGGGGACTGTGAGCCGTCTACATTGGTGTACAGTGTGAAGTACAGACACTGTGCCATTGCATAGCATCATGAGGCATCTATATTGCTAAACAGTGCATGATATGTACGCATTGCATATCCAGAACTGCATGCATACCCATGGCATACCTGTGGATTGTGACCCACGATGCTGAGGTGTATACACACCAAACCATGCTGTGTCATGTGACAAGTCACTGGAGGACATACAGATGACACCCCTGCATGATGACTACAGAGTGTTAGCTGCCTAGCAACCATGTCCACACATAGAGGACCTGTCAAGTCACCATTTCACACATGACATTGATGTACCACGCACACAAGGTGCACAGCTAACAGTGATGTCCTACGGCAGCAAGGGAAAAGTACAGTATCTGTGGCTTGGTGCCACTGTCAGTGGAATCTGTAAAGATGATTACTGTCATGCTATGACACAGACGTCATGTGCAACACATCTTATGAGGTAGACGTCACTGACACCTCCACTAGCTGTGCACAGGCATTTAAGATGTGCAGCATACCACATCACCTGTACAATCGGTCTAGTACAGCTGTAATTGGACCATGTGTGGACAAAGTGGGACAGGGTGTATCCACATCCCATCTACTGTGTGGCAACGTGTCTCCGGCCATCCCCCATGACCATGTGTACACATGTGTTGGTCATGTATGTGATGGTTGTCTATCACACATGTCTGTGTTGTCCCATATGACATACACCCATAGATGTTGGATATGTCACCATCCACAGGGCTATGCAGACAACAGGTGTATGTGTGGTATGTGGGGTATGGGTTATGGGAAAGTGTGACAATGTTGCAACCAAAACACTACGTGTCTGAGACATGTTGGATGGAACATCACAATGTGTGAACCCATTGCAGGGGCATATAACACAATGGTGATGCCTGTGGTCTGCCCATATCACTCCTCACTGTGCGGTACTGTTTTATGTACCACACGTTTTGTTCCACTGTATAGTACATATGCCTCCATTGTAGAACACCTCCACCGTTGTATGCACAGCTGGACACACATGTAGCGATGACAAATACTGTAGTTTCATTGTCTGTCATTTCATTTGTATATATTGCACATGGGTGGCCTGTGTGGATGATGGGTGATGCGACCTGTATATCCATGTATTAACTGGCCACATGGCGAATAGATCGATGCTTTGACATGCCTGATACCGATGACAGTCTCACCTGCAACAGACTCTTGTCTGTGTGGCACGCCAGAGGTACCTGTATAGGGTGACACAGCAGTATGAACATTATCCATGACTGTATGACAGCCACAGGGTGCACAGTGCAAGTTAACACATTCACCTGTACAATAGCATATAGTAAGCACATGTGTGCATACCATAGCTCTCAACCTCTTAGAACAATAAATGTGGACAAAGCCTACTATGATGGGGGACAAATAGGGACAACTGTGACATATTGCTCTTACAAACTTAGAAATTTGCTAGACTAATAGGTTTGCATGCACATGGTTTTTACACGGAATGTGCAGTCGTAAACACAAATGTATGGTATCATTTAATGACTCCATTCCTCAGCTATTTGCCAGAAAGGGACAGATATTAAGGGGAACACACCAACAATATGAGGCAGCCATCTGGACATCCTGAAAATACCTGTACAGTTCTCAGGTATGGTGCATACACAGGGTAGCATAATGTAGCATGCAGCATGTTTGTCCACATACCTTGCATATGTTGTTACATTACATGATGTACACTGACACATGCACGTACATGGGATATACTGGCCATATGTTCAGTACTGACTTACCAGGCAACTCCAGGCTCTTTGGTTGGGAGACACCCACCTCCACGATGGCAGCTAGTGTTTGTGGGAGCTGTTCTGAGGGTGTCCCCAGACTGGCCAGTAGCTCCTCTGTGTGTGAGTGGAGGCTGGGTTGGTGGCCCACCACCTGTTCCACCTTGTTCCCTGGCGATTGCAGTGGCACGCTGTTTTGCATGACGTATCAAGTCAGTGCAGTGTCTGCGCACCTGCTGGTAGGTGCGGTTGTGGCCACCCACTTCATTGACCCTCCTGCGAAGATCCTGCCACAGGTCGTCTCGCTGCTGTGCATGCTGTGGCACATAGCTAAATAACACCTCGTAGTTCTCATGGAGGTACGGGATTACGACATCATCCTTCTGTCGGCTGTATGCTGGAAGGCTTGTACGAGGCATTATCTGTAAGACATGATGAAGGTGAGAGGTCACATTTACAGACATGTACAGTGATACTGCTGCACATACATTTCTAGTACATCTGCACAGTTATCTTTGCAAATCAACATGACACTAACACAACTGGCATGTATGTGTCACACACATGTAACACCCATTATGCATTGGATATCATCCCCATATATGTGTGTCACCTCATTAGTTTTCCTACTGCATGTGACGTCTGTCTTCATGTGAGCATGTCTGTTTGCCTGCACTGGTGTTCTTACCTATCTGCACATGCCTGGATGTATCTACGGTATTGCTGTTGACCTTGATGCTGTGTATATGTCACATATCAACACAGACACAGCCTTAATGGACTTGGGCAGTGACAATGCACCAAGTACGCATGGAAACCTGTACATGCATCTGTTTTGACATAGACAACTACACTGCACTGTACAGCTGTTCAACATCCTGCCACGGATCGCCTGTGTTGCACATGTGATAGACATGGGACAATGGCTAGTCGGATGTCATTCACAGGTAAGGTTATCGGCTATAGCATATACGGGCTGGGTTTACTAGCTGTATCCGACACCCATTACGCCACCGCGAGGGGCATCAGTGACACATTACTGATCCAGATAGTTGATACTACATCTACCATACGGCCATCACACCATGTATGACAGGGATGATATGTGCAGCTATGTGGACAGGGCTGCATGGTATGGTGGGAGTATGTCACAGGTATGGCACAGGGATCTGTCCAGCATGTGGCCATCCTAGTCGTAGGACGGTGGTTGTCCATGACGTATGTCTTTCAAATCAGGCTATGGACATGTAGCATGTCTAACAGCATAGTGTGGCATATGTCTGTATGCAAGGTGGATAGCATGCTACATACTGGAGGTGAGTATTGTGGAGGCTGGTATCGGCCATCCACGCATGGGCCCTACCCCTGGAGGGTGATATGTGTTCCAGTATTGGTCACACTGGTGCTGTGTATGCCTGTCCAGTGATCTCCGTGCTCATGGATACCACCCTGTCATGTCATGGGTACCTCGGATGACTACCTAAATGGCCAGGGAGACGTCTCCAGCTCAGGGAGGTGTACTGCACAACACCATCCCTAACACAGTGTCCATAATGTTGACCACAGACTAGGTGTTACTTAATGGATACAGGGGTATTCCCCTAGTGGTGTCATTGCTGATATCATCCACCAGAATGTGCACATATGTCACACACCTCACACACACAGCCCATTCTGTATGTTGTTCACAACACTGTGACAACTATTGCCCATAGGTCATGGCCATTCACATCCTCATATACACAGATGGCTGACATTTGTCTGTGTGGTATGGGCTACAATGTGTGTGGGGTACAACACATTAACCCTGGTTTACTGTAGCTGACACCGTGTGATATGCGCATGTCACTGTAGCACCTTTAGTAGTTGTGAGTCTGTCAACAGGCCACTAGTAGAACACTCCTGTGACATACAAAGGCATTTGTAGTCAAACATCCGTACTGTCTTGTACATCTGTACTGCTAACATCTACATTGATAATGGTTCATGGACATGCAGACCATACCCGGCAGTGTTCTGATGTGGTGCCACCAATCATGACTGTCGTCAACACTTGTGGGTTGATATTATCCAACACCCTATCTGTATTGTATGGGCATGCTCGGCACTTGTTCAGAGCTTCTTGGCACGTTATGAACTACTGCTTAGTTTAGCACCCATTTCACACCAGTCCTCACAGGTACTGTCTGTCCATACATTTCCAGCTTGCTTACAGTACAACAGCTGTCGTACACACATCACTCACATATCTCGCGAGACATGGTGGTTTATACGGCGTGTCCACCTGGCACGTACCACTTATATACAGGCATGTCCGTCTGGCACGTACCAGTGCTATTGCCTGTCACTATGATGACTGTGTTGTACATGTGGCAATAGAGCTATTCTCATGTACACAGTCACTGCATACCTCCCAACATACAACAGTACAGCCTGTGGGGGATGCACATATGCAGCCCTGCTGGGGGTTATACTGTCACCAACTCTGACTGCACCTGACAGTCATGTGGGGATGTGCAACATTCGCAACACACCCCACTCATCACATTGTCCCACATGATCCCCACTACAGGCCACACATACAGAGACACCTTGTACAGTACCCCTCCATACTCTGTGCGGGCACCAACGGCAGCCCATATCGCCAAACACAACCACACCAACCTATAGCCCACAGACACGTGTGCCCATCGCATACAGCCAATAGGATGTCAAAATATACACAACACACCTGTCATAGGTGACTATCGGCGGTCACACTGCTGTTCCACTCAGCAGGCTACACAAGGCGATAGTCACTTACATCCTGCTGTCAAGTAACTGGTTCTGCAACATAACCTATGCACACATACCACAACTCAGCAGGTATGATGTGACTATCATTTTCCATGTTTGTGTGACTGAAGTTTTATCTCAGGGCACAGACTACATTTGCAGGGACATGCAATAGCCCACCAGTGTTGTAGCCCTGATGGTGTGGTCCGAGCCCTGGGGAGCATTTTGCGGTCATCCGGACCTGTTACCACTGTACAACGAGCGACTGTGTCACTCCCAACAGTTGTCCATGCTTTTGCTGTCATTCCACAGGCGTCTGATATATGTCCACTTTGACAGACCTGGTCAAACAACATGATGCTGTGGCACAATTGACCTGCACCTGTCAGCCCTGGGAGTACGGATCACATGTTGGACTCTTGCTGCTTTTATACTGCCTGTCTTGCACAGTGTCCAATAACAGTCACAACCAGAACTTGAACTGGCTAGCGAAACATGCGGTCATGTAACACAATGCTTGACATCATCCTCTGTGACACACGCAGGCAAGGCACACCTGATACTGCACCACTTCAATATCTCTGCAGTGACTGGGACCTGCCTCTTGGCTCTGCAGAGCACATCTGCAATAACTGGTCATAGACAGACCGTACCTCTCAGGCACGTACCTGGACTGGCACACCCACGGCTGAGGTGTCCCCATATTCCACTATGTTGTACACACATCCCGGCTGGTTACTTAGCACAATGCATCACAGGTGCTCCACGTGCAAATAACTGTGTCCAGAACTGCTATGCACAGTATTACCAGCTGCGGATTCAACATACCCCACGGTTACCAGACCTCATTTCATGGTGTACTGGACAGTTGGGCTAATACTGCTGCTACTGATGTGAGACTGACAGTAACTCACACTTAACTGTGATAGCCACACATGTACCGCCACATTAGGCATACGCTGTCCGTGAGTCATAACCTCCGCTCGGCTGGTTAGACCCATACACACCACCTCCAAGACCAACAGTATCCTTGACATGGACACCACCAACGTGTGACTGCTGTTCCACACCTGGGGTTATCCCCTCATTGGTGGAATCCGAACATATGCTACTTACACTTGTTAGCCAAATACCGGCACCACACACTTCACAGCATACACAGTAGATGAGTACTACAACACCTACTACAGATGTCGTATGACAGCTGTAGTTGACGTCATGACACACGTGCAGGTGGACAATGCACATACAAACGCTGAGACATACCCCAGTGCACTTCATTAGCATGTACACGACAATATGGATCATGCTATTCCACACAGAGCCATGATGGTACACAGCAGATAACAGACGCCACTCTGGGGGTGCGGTTCCATGGACATACTTTACAATAACAGGTGGGGGCTGTTGCACAGTGGTGTACATTCCCATGGGTGGGGTAACTCACTGGTCAGCCTCGGTAGGGCCACGGGATCCCTCATCACATACTCCATAACTAGCTACGTACACATTACTGCGACACATTCCGAGATGTACCACAAGGCATTATGGAGGTATGTCAGTAGTCGTATGCAATACCAACATCTGCTCACACATACAACTGTCACTCTGGAACATGACAGTAACGGGTGATGTTGGCAACATGCTGTCTGATGGCTTCAATGCTAACATTACACCCTCTCACTCCCTACGGGGCCACATTCCTTGAAGGAACATTGCGGTGTACCTGCGGTCACACCTACACAGTACTGACCTGCACTCTATATGTCCTAGGACACTGGCCCCTTGTCACCCTACAAAATCCCAGGCTGTGATGTCCACAGACCTCTGAACAACATGTCTCCCCACTGGGACACCATATTCAGTAATAGCCTTGTACCAGACATTGTGGCCCCTGACTGGCACACAGCGACAGTTACACTCCACACAGGTGGCGCCACAATGCACAGCTGGGACTATTGCCCTGCACACCTCACTGGACTGTTCTGCACGGCTATAGGGCACATCATCATGGACATCATTCGCTGAGTCTTTGTTGTGCTCCGGTCCTTTGATGCCAGCTGGGTTGGTCTTGTTGGGGCCACAGCATGCCTCCTACACCTGTTGAACACCTTTCATACAGTCGCCAGAGTAGTTGATGATGACATGGGGGTCCACACAGCCTACATTGTCCTCTCGCTGCCTTTCAGCACCGTTCTCCATTCTGGTATTGACAACATACACATCCACCTGCACATCACAACATATGTCTCAGGATGTTATGCAAAGTGGCTAATGGACAGGACACACACACTGAGGGTGGCATACCATATCACATACTGCATTCCAGTTACACTTGGCATACCACAGTCCTCAGTCATGGGGCCCTCATGTTCGGTATATGCTTCCGTGAGGTACAGGCTACCACTGAGGGGATTTCCCTGCCTAGCTTTACAGACCACTGCATACCAAGCGCTGTTGTTGATCCACCAGCTGATACAGACCCCATCCATACGGGTGTCACTGTGACGGATACCTGATATGAACATCATGGCCTCAACCTATATGACACTTGGTATGAACATCACCTTTGCAGTACACCATCCACCCACTGGTTATCACATAGGTGTTGGTCCCCTACATACATGTCGCATTGTACGTGTTCGTACTACACATGTATGTTGTACACACTCCTGTGAGTACTACATTGCCACTGTGGCGTGGATATCCTTCTACGTGTTCACACTTGTCTGTACTGGGTGTGTAGCTGGTACATAGGCACCCATTGTACCTCTGAACACTGGACTTATACACACATCCATGGGTACAACACCCCGCTTAGGGTGTACCTTACACAACAGCTACAGCTTTACATAACTCAACATTAAAACGCCATGACGTTTATTGAGCTATGACAGTTAAAGTTTGCGGCTGAAGTACAGACACCACGTCTGTACACATTTGCGGACTACATACTCAGGGGTGACCTCTGCTGCAAAGACAGGGCCCATGTCTGCAAATATGTTAATGGATATACTCCACATACTTGACATAAACAATAGCCACTGTGAGCATGATGCTCATGGATATGTGCACACACACGACAGTGTGTGGGATGTGCTTGGGGGTTGCATTCCCAGACCAGACACTCACCATGCTTTGGGACAAGATTCCTATATACATCACGCTTGGACAGTCAGTAGCAGTGTTCATGTGATACCTCACTTGGTGGATGGTGGACACATGTACACCAGGGATCACTGCAGTGGCTGTACTGTGCAGAGATGCAGGTTACACATGGCTCCTCTGTTCACAGGACACTACCCTAGAGAGGTGCCACTGGTGTGCACACTGTAGTTGTTGTTACACATAGACTTGCCAGACTGCATGGTACCCCACTATGACCCTGTGGAGCTATTACATGTCCTTTGTGCATGGTTACTGGAATAGCCCTTCCATTTAGATTAGCTGTCACGCTATTACAATGTCCCGTGACTACAGGCCATATGTATCCTGTTATTGTACACACCAATCATGTTCTTGTTTGTCTGTCACATCTCTTCTGCTATTCTAGTATGGGAGTAATGTTTGTGTCCTTTGCAAATGCACAGAGTGGATTACATTATTTATTTCATCATAACTGTTTATACATAAATTAATTACATACTACTCACATCACTATATGATACCTTTGGTATGCATCATATGCCTGTTCTCCTGTGTAGCATATCTGACATATCAATCTACTGTACTATACATTACACATATTTTACATGGTATCCCATAATTCAAAGCATACTTGTACAGCGGGACCACCTTAGACATGTCATTGACGTTATATGCCCATACACATGCGTACTGTTACAGTATATCCACATATACTATCCCCTGCTATGGCACGTACTTGTTGGACATACCCTGGCACTGACAGCGGGTCGTATAACATTGTTCTGTTTAAAGCCGTCATGTTGCATCCCTTGTGGTGTCTGTGCTGTTTACCTTGTGGCCCGCTGCTGGACACACAACTTCTACAAGCGTTAGTACGATCAGCAAGGCATCACTACATAAATACTATTTCCCACTTTATGCATGGCGGACACTTTTAATTACTGCAAACCAGGCTATGCATACACTGACATAACTTAATACAGAACATACTATACATACAGTTGGTGTTACGTCTTTATCTCACTCTTCTGTATCACTCTTTAAACTGTTTTACAGTATGAGCATACAGTTTGCATATCTGGCAAGTCATCCTTATATACGTTGATACCTGCAACATGTGGTTTACTGCCGCCAATTGGTGTTCTAGTGTGACTCATTACGTGCACTTCAGCTGTGCAGCTACTCCATTCACCAATTACGCGGCAACAGTGGGGTATAATTGAATTCTCCACTTGGGCGTTGGCCATTTGCCCTGCCTTCGGGGAGACGGCCTGTATTGTGTTTTGTTGTGTGTAATTGCAACTGCTATGTGTAGAGCCAAGTGTATTTTGGAATCATGTCCCCCGTGGATTGTGTGTGACAGCTTGAGTATGTGGTTCTACCTGTGACTGTACTTGTCATCCCACCCGTCTGATAAAGGACTATTGCAAACACCTGTAACATCGCCGTTTGTTCCGTTATACGACGGATACAATTTTGCATGGCGCCTTTAAATGTGTCTCTCACAAGGTATGTTAACTGTTCAGCAGATTTAATTGACTAACTGGATGTTTGTGCTGTGATTATGGTCTATATTGCTATTGTTTCCAGTGTGGGGGATGTAGGCGGGTGTACTTAGCATATACAGTTTTGTGGGGCTTGCATTTCTACGTAGTCCATATATATGTGTGTGGGCCCCTTCCCTAATTACAGTGCTATCACTTAGTAGACTTCTGTTACGGGAATTTACTTTGGGCCATTGTTAATTGGTTACTATATGGTATGCAGGTGAGGTTGATACCTCCATACCTCCGGATGTAATGTTTCATGTCAGGACACACCTGCCCAGGGATGGGCTTTCCCTCCCAATGTGGGACAGGTGTTTACCGCATGCCTACGGCTAGCTATACCCGCACCTACCGTAATCATCTACCTCCGAGTTGCCACCTACAGACACACGATGCGGACACACACACACACATTACAGTCACACGGAAACACACATGGCACCCACAACACACACATACACAGACTACATCACTCATAACCACAGTTGTACACGGTGCCTACGTGGACTGCACCGTCGGCAGCAGTGACTACATGTCCTTACTATCGTCATATTGCTCACAGTTCTACTGTTCCAGTACTGTGTTCTTTCTGTCTTTCAGCCTCCTAGTTATGCGTGTCGGTGTGTGACACGTTCCATAGTTGGCAGTACCCTATTTATTTGTACCTCAAAGGTGTTTTGAATGTCTTTGACCTATCTATATATTTGCAGATGTCAGTGACTCCTTATACATCGACATATATCACACTATCGCCCTTTCTATCTGTATTATATATGTGTAGATATATATATATATATATATATATATATATATATATATATATATATATATATATATATATATATATATATATATCTACATATCTCGGACAGGGGTGGTGACAGGCACGCTACACCTTTCATTGTGTGTTTGTCAGTGTATACTGTGTTTCCTGGACTCCGCACGTTTGTGTCTGTACCTGTCACATTACACACCTGCCGTAGGTTAAAATTACCTCCCATCCCACTTTGCGAGGGACAGTCCCTCTTTGTGCAGTTGTGTCCTGCGAAATATTTGTGAACATAGCAAATGTCCTGTGACTTTGGGACAAACATTTTCCCTATAGTTTATGTAATAGTTGCATAAAACACTTATTCTGTATCTGACCCATGTACATGTTGCAGGACACGGAACACGTACCTGCAACCATTACTAGAATAAGCTTTTTATTTATGCAAAACACTGACGTTCTGGTTTTCGTACTGGCCGGGTGTATGTGTCGGCCTGCAGACATCTGGCGTATGTCCCACATTGGTCATTTGAAATGTGGCAACCCTACCGTATGTACATCTTGCCTAGCAATAGTGTTGGGTGATTGTATACATGATTGCCTGTTCCACTCCTGGCAGTGGTTGTTTTACACTTCAGAGCAGGCGCTGTTTGTTCAGGGGTGACTAATGCTGGTTTCACCTGTTCTGTACATCATTGACCGTGATCTGCGCAGTGGTCGGTGAAGCTTAGCCCTGTTTCGCGCATATCCGTATAGTCGTATTTAAACATCGCTTACCAGCTGTGGGCAACGCTTATTCCCGCTAACGTGTGCTACACATATTCTGATGACCTGCATCCAGAATGCATTACCCGTGCCGTCGGGATTACGTTACATCCCTTGCGGGACGTGGGACTGGGAACATGCACGACAGTCACTGCATATAGCACTTGGGCATCTGGGGGTTGTACACGTATTATGTCATTTTGTATGTGAAGTACACTACAGCAGTTACTCCACACTACACTCACATGGATAACTCCGTTAGTTTACAAATTGATGAGCCCAGTTAATGGTATGTCCATGTGATGTTTACTGGCTATACTCCGGCATCGGGTATGTATATCACAAATAGCTACACCCGATAATGTGCTACACCTTCATACGACCGTGGATGCAGCATGCTGGGGTGACGAATGCCTGTCATGGGTACATCCCCTGCCTTGACACAACATTCATGATTACATTTTGTGGAGCCCCTCAGTAACGCAGCGGGGAATCCGTGCTGAATATGTGTGGGACAGTGCTTACACACATGTGCTCCTGCGATTGCCTCTGCTCCAGTAAGCGACAGTTGCTTATTCAATGTTGTGGCAACGGGAGTCACTGTTTGCCCCATTTGGTGTTTTGCCTCTGACAATTGGGCATGTACCTACCGATGTACCTGAGAACCTATACACACAGCACTGACAGATGCTGATAGGCGCACTACTGTTCAGATGTTGACATTTCCGTGTTCCAATGGCTGTTGCGTGTACAGTGTTTGAGGGCTGCCTATGTAGAATTCCACAGTGGGCCACCTATACATCACAATTTACTGGTGGTCGTGTTTGTGTGCCATCCATTTTACTGTGTGTGCAGGTGGAGAGGGGTGTCAGTCCGTGGGAGTCTACACTGTCAAGGTATGTGCTATATGTTCCCTTTTTGCCAAAGCATAGGCATATTGGGCACGCCTCCGTCTGCCTACTGGGGCTGGCACAGTGTGTCCGTGGTCTGGATCCCTCTGTGCCTGTGTTGGCCTTGGCAATTGCGGTGGGCTGTGAGGCCCTCCCCCATTTTGACCCTGCTGCAGCTGTTTCCGCAGGATCATATTATGTAGCATGGCACATACTATGAAGATGTGGGCACACGTGCCTGGAGAGTACTGCAAGGCTCCACCAGATGTGTCCAAGCACCGGTATCGTGATTTCAGCATCCCAAACACACGCTCTATGATGATTCTGGTTTGTGCATGTGCCTCATTATGGCGTTCTTGCATTGGTGTGTGTGCATTTCTGATGGGGGTCATCATCCACGGCTCCAGTACATAGCCAGCATCCCCCACAAGGTGGCCTTGTGGGATGTCCCTCCTGACAGATACCTGATACAGCTGTGAGGCATGCCAGATATGGGAGTCGTGGTAGCTTCCAGGGCTGCCAGCACACACATCCATGATAATGCCCTGGGCATTGCACACGACCTGGCAGTTGATGGAGTGGAATCCCTTGTGATTTATGTAGCGCCTACCATACTCACCGGGTGGTGACTTGATTTGTATGTGCGTGCAGTCTATCGCACCCAGTACCTCCAGGTAGTTTGCCACATGGTGGAAATGACGCATATTGCTGGCCAACTCCTCCTGAGTTCGGGGGAAGTATATATGCTCATTGGCATGTGCTAACATGGCATCCAGGAACTGGTGTAGTACCCTGGATGCTGATGCCTGTGAGATCCCCATTATATCTCCAGTTGGCCTTTGAAAGGTACCTGTGGTTAGTATTCGCAAGCTTAAACATACCTTCGTGTCCACTGGGATGGGTTCCCCTCTGTTGTTTCTGGTTCTCAGACGTGGCCGGCACAGCTCTACTATTTGCTGTAAGATGTCCCTGTCCACCCTGTAACGCTCTACTGTCTCCAGATCATGTAGCCCCTTATAGGTTACCCTTGGTCTGAACACTCTTCTCCTCCTCCGAGGCCTATGGTGGTTGTCAGCATCATCCTCCACAACACCGTCAGTCTGTAACACATGCTGATGAATCACAGCTATGGCAGCTCCCAACATGTACATTTTAAAAGCTCCCCGTCTGTTTACACCTATGGTGCAGTGTTTGGGAATACACAGGTGTGTGTTGGGTGCTTTCACACTTTCTACTGTTTTGCTGTGAACACTGATGATGTCATAGGGTGTGTATGTACGATCGCGGCTACAGGGTATCTTCTGTGTTTTATTAATAGAACCACTATTGTGCTGCCTTTGGTGTTGCATTACATTTGGCTGCCGTGAATTACCTCCTGCCCTTCCGTTTACATTTGTGCACGTTACACCTACCATTTGCTGGCATGCATCCAGCAGCCTGCTTTCATTTGTACTTTCCTAGACCTGGCTTATCTTGCGTAATGTGTTCTATTGCTAGTCTACTGTGGGTTTGCTTTGCTCTGCTATGACAGTTTTCCTATCTTTGCATTCCAAGTCCTCCCCTCCTTTCTTTGCAATCCTATGCCTCCCCTATTCTGTTTTGCAGGTTTCTGCATGCAGGCTTGTCTACTGCCGTCAATTGGCCGCCGTGAGTTGATTGGTGTTAATTGCTCATTAGTACGCCAATAACCCTGCTTCGGCATTTCCTTCTTTTCTTCCCCTGACCTTCCTGTTTGTGCTATTGTTCGTGGCGCGTGCATCCGCTTATGGGGTTTCGGGCATGTTTTATCCCCGTACACATGCGCTTTCCGGCACCATGTGTGCTCTCAGCTAAACGGTTCTATACCTTCCTCCCCACCCCTATCCTGCAGCTTTGCTTAGCAACGGCCAGGCCAGATTTGCATTGCTCCAATGTGCTTACTGATACGGTGGCACACCCCTCTGCTGATGTCATGTATCACCTCTGATACACTCCTCGGTGTTATAGCATTGCGCCGTCAGGTACATCCTTAATCCGGCGGGACGTTTGCGATTCAGTATTACCTGCCTCATTTGCATGGCATTGACTACTAATTCATAGTTACAGCGCCGAACACTGTCACGGGCCCTTGGCAACCCTTGCGCCTTGCTTGTGGTGTGCCATGCCTACCATTGCGTATTATGGTGAAATCCTGATTTGTCTTACATTGCGATTTTATGACATTTGTATATATTTCCTTTATATTCCTGTTTGCGCACACATGCCCTGCGGTTGTACTGTGCGTTACTGTGGACATGACATTAAATGTTGTTTTTTAGGTGTTGTGCATCTTTTCTTGTGCCATTGGCTGTGTATTTAGCCATTGGCATATGTTAACTTTATAATACATGAGTCTGGTTTGCTTCCATAACTCCGATGTTCTGTTTGGGAAAATGTAAACTGTGTTTTTTGGTTTACATTTCCATGGGCTTGCGCTATGCCTGCACCTCTTTGTGAAGCGCTGTATGCCTTCATTAGCATGGTGCGACACTGCGCATGGGGTGATTTGCATACCTATGCCGAGGGCTGCGTAGATCTGGCGTACGCCGGTAGTGCACGTGGAATTGGTTCGTACCTGAATCGCTCGGCGGACATATTTGGCATTATCCCGCATACGCTACACCTGCGCCTGGCGCAAGCTTCATGAATCCAAGGGATAATAATGCGCATGTAGCATGAAATGAGGAACCATGTGTGGGTGCCATGCAGTAATATAAAGGGTATGAGTGTGGCAACACGTATCAGTACAAAATGACATACACACAGCATATAACTGTAACAGCTGTGGAATGGCAATGATACTGTCATGATTACCTATTACACGATGCAGGGACTGTAGCCTAGGGAAATGAGACTGTCCAGAAACTGTGTCTGCAGAGCAGTGCATGGAAACAGTACAAAAATAAATGAGTAGGTGTAAAACACAGATACAAAATCACATTTACTTCTTCCATGCAGCACAACTTGGGGGGGGGGCACATTTAAGCATAACACACACACACACACACACACACACACACGCACACACACACACACGCACTACTGATCTGCATAAACCTTTTATGTGATAGCGTAAACGTGCAACATTCACTTTGCAACATACACGTAATTCAGCATTACTACTGTGTAACAGTTTGTACACTGTAACACAGAATGAAATGGCTAGACAAGTAAGACAAATATCAGTAGGTGTCCAAAGAAATCTCATATTAACTCACATAAGTCAGTCAAAATAAATGTCCCCTCACTGTCAGTCTTTGAGGCACTCACTAGTAATCAGCAGCAAATAATATGACTGAGATGAAGAAAGCATCTGAATGAAGTTCACAAAAAACATAACGCAGAATCAGTGCACACAAGGGAATGTTCATGGAAAGCATCGCACACTATGCACCAAAGCATGTTGAGTGAAGTAAGGTCACATAGTACATGTACAGACCTCATCTAGATCATGCACCTAAAACCAAAGATGCTTGGAAAAAACACATCTGTGTTGTACCCCAAGGTATTCCACAAAATGTATGTATTGTGAATATAGGTGCACACATCTACAGAGTTAGCCAAGTAGACGATCATATTATAATGTACATTGCCTTTTGATTGGATACCATAGGCAGAACAAGTTGCAAGCCTGACACCTCTCTGCAAGCTATACAGCAAATCACAAGACGGGAGCCATACCAGGGATAGGCTGAGGAATGAATGAATACATTATTCGTTATATGTTGATAGTGAAGTGGCAGTTGGTAGGTGAACATCTGTATCTGATTTGCAAAATATGTCAGCAGCTTAGGAAGGTGCCACAGGACATGACGTAGGCTGTTAACAGCATGATGACAAACGCATAGCAAAAATATAATGCATAATCGAGAGTAAGGTAAAGTCTCAGTGTTACCCCAAGGTACACTGAAGCAGAACATATATTATTGCCTTCCAGAACATACCTGTCACCGGGTTCTGTTCAGAAGCTCGAAATACTGAAATCTTGAATTTCAGTATTTCAAGCCCAAGAAGCTGAATCCACATAATAGCGAAAGTTTAGAAGCACGAAATTCAAAACCTCGAATACCGGAGGTTTTGAATTTCGCGCTTCTAAAGTTCCGCTATGGTTATGTATTCAGGTAAGTGTGTGTGTGTGTTAAGGGGTTTGGGTAGGGGCTGTGGTATGTGTCAGTGTGTTTTGTTGCTGTGATGTGTGTGTGCAAAGAGAAAGTAGCTTATGTGGTGGTGTTTTGGGTGTGTTTATATGTAGTGCGACCTCGGAGTGAGAATATTTAAGTAGGAGGTGTGTGGGGGGCATGTAGTAGAGTGATTGTGTGTGTTTATGTGGTGGATGGTGTGTGTGTGTGTGTGTGTGTGTGTGTGTAGTAAAACCGCGAAATTCAAAACTTCCGGTATTCGAGGTTTTAAATTTCATGTTTTAGTTTTCGTTGTTTTGTGGATTCCACTTCTTGGGCCCGAGATACTGAAATTCGAGATTTCAGTATTTTGAGCTTCTGAAGTGAATCCCTGTCACCATATGGTACATGCAACAGAGCTTGCACAGGATGATGTCTTATGGCTTAGTCCTTTGGTTAGTGCACATCCATTAATGACAATATCAGTGGCCTACAGTATGTATATAATATCATGACAGTTAGAGAATAAGTCGAATCACCTATGACATGATGGGTGTTCTTTAGGAGATAGGTACTAAAGTCTAAGGTGGTGTGCGACAGTTTGCGTTAAGTCCTTTGCAATACAGGACCTTTTTCTCATCAACAGCTGGCATAGAACATTCCTTCTTTGTACCCAGCTTCTCCTTTTGAGTAATGGTAGTAAGCCCTGTACAGCTGCCTCCCTAAGCTTGTTCTCATGGTTCTGTTCACTTACAAGGACATCTATAGCAACTGTGGAGGACCTACAAAGTACCTGGAGTCCAGGGTTTTGAAGGCCTTGCCAGTTTATGCACAGACTAAAATGAGGGTGGAAAGAGTGATGGTTCAGTGTGAGCACATAGCACATATGTGTCATACCTCCTGGGTTTATTCCGTACATAGTTATCATTAAAGCATGCATATAGTGGGATGGCTGCAGTGAATATCACTAATGTAAGGCATCATACATATAACTGATTTTCTCTGGGGGAAAGTATGCCAATGCAAGGTGCTCCCTTTACTTCCATGTTGAAGGATGACACACCCACATAATGCAACCGTAGGTCCAGGTGCTGTACACGATGTCATGTGATTTGCCCTGGATGGAATAAATAACTATGTCACCTTGCATCAGGGAGGCAGCAGTGGATTGTCTTGTATGACACCTGCTTAAAAGCTATCATAACATACATTGGGCTCAGGGTACAGCCACTTATACCAGCAATGTCGTGGATGATTGAAAATGTGGTATCATATCTAGCCTGACTCTTGCTTGACACGAATCAGTACACCAAAAAGGTTAACCTGGCATCATCCCCAACTCTGTATTTACATAGATTGTGTAGAATTGCTGGCTTGTTGTGGTCCTTGTGAGGAAAGTCCCTTCCCTTAACCATATTGTACTGGATGCCAGACTTGCAATATTATGTGCAGTGGTCATCACACAAAGGTGATGGGCATCTCCATCAAAGATACAGTATGCACCTCTCATCACTTAGCTGAATGTCATTTTCAGTTACATCTGTGATGGCACTGAATGTGCGTGACTCTGTGGGTTGGGCTTTGTATCATGTGTGTCTGATTAATTGTTGCAATGCCTTTCCTAGGGCATTTGTTGTAGGCCCACCTTGCTGTCCTCCTGCACACACCTCTCCACTATTGCAGATGGGATTTCTCTTGATGTTCTTACCTTGTCCTCCCATTCTGTTTATTTAATCCTGGCAGAAACACCTCCTCTAGAAGGGTGGATGCTGAAGTGCTGTGCATCTAAGTAGTTCTTTGCCCTCAGGTATCTCGATGGTTACGTACCAGGCCTCTGCAGATGGATGCCCTCTTCATGGTACATCCCCAGTATGACCAACCATTAGATTGCCATTCATAGTGAAATATATGAACTTCTGTCACTTATACTGGGTTGCTGCTATTAAATACATCCCAGATGTTCTGCTGTGCTGACAGCATTCCACTCCTTTGATGTTCATAATGTCAGTAATATGACAACAAATAGAGGACATTATTTATATTTCCATGGGAGTAGAGGGCATTGTTCACACCTGCCGACTGCTAGGTGAATGCAGGCAAGGGCATATAATCACCTAACGCAACAGCCTAGCATTTGGGGATTTAAACTCAGAGGCTCAGGACTTGTGACTAGTTGACCACTTTTACATTATGGATGTAAACATGCAATGAAAAAGACAAACTGGGAAATTAATTTCAGGTACATGGAACTCTATTATTTATTTACTTTTCTTCTGTTCAAAATAGAAGCATTTCAGGTGACCAGTATTTAAAAGGAAATAAGAAGACAGCATGAAAATATTGCTAAACTGAGCACGTAAATCAAATCGTACATCTAAATGCTGAAAGTCAGTCATCAATTTTTTGACTGTTAAAACAAACACCAGTTACTTCAAGATTTTTTAACATTTTCACATTAAATTCTCTACATAGACATTTGTGATCCACCACCTTATCACGTGTCATTGTCATTGCAAAACTCTGTCCAAAAAGATCTACAACTAAACAACTATACATTTAATTTGTTTACTGTTTTATCTACTTTTTTGCTGAATTTTTGAAATGACTGTATTTATATTTGTTTCATTAAAGTTTGCATTAGAATGTTAGTCATATTGTTTGACAACAAAAAAATGTAAAATTTATTAGGAGCTTTTCTCTGGGGATCTCTACAAAAAATGGGCCACATCCCAGCAAATGAACTCCGATAGCAAACTTAAAATGATTGAATTATATGTTGAAAATATGGTGTGACAGCTTTAAGAAATTACAGAGTTACATAAGTTTGTTCAAGTTTAGAAGTGGAATACAAAAATGCCAAAAATCAGATTTGCGTTTCATTAGTAAACTATACACTTGTAACTTCATCATTCCTCTAATATTTTTACAGCATGTTTTCAACATATCATGCATATCCCCCCTTCAGGGCTATGGGACTGTCATGTCACTTTTGAAAGTTTTGTTTTGCAATCAGTTTGTGAAATAACATTTTGAGACAGAACTTCATAGCGTCATAGATTAGTACTAGGCTAACTGCCCTTGTGGACCATTTTAAACCTAGCCAATTACCCAGTGTGAGAATTAAACTCTATACCTTGTGTCTGTAAGATAAACACCTTAACCATTATGCCAACCTCCCAACTTAAATGAAGCACAGCCATCAATATATCCTTCTTATATTTTGTGAGCCAAGAACCCTTTTAGGTGAATACAAGGCTATCTGTCACATTCCACTCAGTGATTGGTAAGCTACCTTTATACTTCGCTAGCCTCCTTCTCATCCTTACACCCTCCCAAAGATTTGGCAACCTTTTTGTTTTTATCAGTTAAACACACTCTCTGATAATCTACATGGGTTTCATTGGTCACTACATTTCTTTACACTGTCACTACAGCATATAACACTGACTTGAAAATTGTGATCTCTCTAACTGTACCACTTAAAAGAAGGGACTTTGATAAATGGGACCTTTCAGCCACGTGCATAACTCCTTTTAGTTAAGTATGCTGTGACCTAGAGTAGTGCGGGGAAAGGCTGACTCATCTCTTATTGTTAAGACAGATAAGGGGGCCTCTATTGATTTTTCTTTGTATGGCGTCATGTTAGCCACACTGTGAAATTATACTTCAAGCCAAGTTATATAGTTATACTGTATCTGGTGAGCACTGTTAAGTCACTGACCACTGCAGATAGCAAAGTATCACAGACACACACACACACACACACACACACACACACACACACACACACACACACACACACACACACACACACAAACACACTTTTTCTCTGCAAAGCATCTTATTCTAAGACTGCTAATCAGACAAAATTAGTTCTGATATTCGCAGTCCTTTCCAATTAGAGCAATAACCTTGAAAGAATGTATCTCTTTAGTTATATCTTATCATAACCTGCACCATTGTGCACTTTATAACAGTAAGTGTCTGGAACTAATTTTATAACAGCATACCAGTTCTGGGTTTGGAAGTGCATGCCCTTTCAAAGGCAAGTTTGCATCAGCTCAATCAGTGCAATATTTTTAATGTAGATGTTTTAGTCCAGGTTTCAAAACTTGCTGTACCACTATTTTTTAACACCTTTATTGAATTATCATGTAAGACACAGGCAAGCATACATTTATATAAAAGAAAACAAACAATGTTAAAATGTTCACAGTTACAAGCAGTATATATCACAAACATTATTTTATAGATGTATCAGCAATCCAACATTACATAAATAGATACATTTCTGCCTTCCCTTAAACTTCACTCCTCCTGTAAAACAGTATTCTGCATGTGACATGGATATCCCACCTCTGGGCCAGTAATCAAGGAGCCTCAATCTTCACCACTGGGACCTGTGGGGGGATGTTCACTGGAAGGATAACTGGTACACACACAATATTTCCAGATGCAGCTCTCTTATATTCACTTAGGAGCATATAGGGACCACAGTCAGTCTGCGGCTGGTTCTTCTCTCTTTCTCCAGATCCCCAATAAGACTCCTCACTAGTACAGCTATAGAGCTGAGATCTCAGCTGAATGGTCAAGCCAATACCGCCAGCACCCTCTCTCTCCAACCAGTGCTTCGTGTCCCTGCCCAAGTAGCTGACACACACACACACACACACACACACACACACACACACACACACACACACACACACACACACACACAGTCTTCGAGATTTGATTTACACACACACACACACACACACACACACACACACACACACACACACACACACACACACACACACACACCTGGGAAATGCTACCACAGGTTTAGTAGCTATGCCCTCTATTGCCCAGACTATAAGGTAGTTACCGCTGCCACCAGAACCCTTCTGCCAGCTACCTTAAGGCTCTTCCAAGAGTGCCCAATATACTGAGTGAAATTAATATTGATACAAATGGTAGTTTGACCAAGACCAAGGCTATTAGGAGTGGCCCACACAGTGTCACCAAATAAATATGCAAGTACTCTCAAAACTTAACTATCTCTACAAAGATCAGCCACAATGAAAAGTTTAAATGTATTTAATAATAAATAATAAAACAACAAAACAATACAAAATATCAATTCACAGTGACATCAGAGTTCAAAACACAGGAAATGTTTAAAATAACATTGCAGGACAAGCTCATACAAATAAAGAAAAATAATATCTAAACTAAGCTTCACTAGATTCCTGACTAACAAGACTTATACTATTTCCTAGTAACTTACTTACTAGAGCAAGGCAGATGATGTGTTGAGTGGTCCTTCTTGTTGTTGTAAGGCCCAATACAGAATGCTCTGTCTCACTAAGAGACTTCTCAGAATAATATCTGAAATATGATTGCTGGGATAGCTTTCAGAATGACATAATTTCTGGTCATCTGGCTTTTAGTTCTCATGCAAACGCCCCATTGCTGGCAGCTGGCAGTATTTAACACCTACCCGTAAAAATATACACACAAGGGCTTTTGCTCAGATCTTTGGCAGGTGCTGGAAGTCATAAAATAACTATGCTTTCAGAGTAGTGATTAGTTCACCCCCAAAGACAATACAGAAAGCTTCCAAGTATCAACTTTGTGTCTCTGGCTGCATTGAAACCTGTGAAATAGCATCTTTATGGCTTGCCTATAAATTGATTTAATTTCAGACATTTTTCTAAAGTTTGCTGAACTGAAGTTAACCTCCTGTATTCCAGTGTCTACTGTTAAAACATATACATTTAAACAGTTACAATAGTGTATGTACATTTCTGTTGTCTCTAGTAGAGCACACTGTGAATGCATTTCAAACACAAGCACTTTACAAATACCTTTTCAACACAAACTTCTGTACAAAACAGTTTGATATACACATGGCATACAGTTCTAATACATTTGTAACATAAGCGTCTTATATAAATTAGTTGATATTCACAAATGACATATAATTATTTACAAAATTTCAGCAAGCTGTGCTGGCAGTACCTCCTTTTGTCACAGCAGCCACTAGAATTAAACTTAACAAGGTCTTACCTTGTCCTGTATCCCAGCTTAAAAAAATAATTTCTTTAGTTATATCCCTTTCTCACCCAATATTTTTATCAGAGAACTCTGTAGGGAATTTTTGAAGTCTGCCAACTCATTGCCCTCTGAGTTAACTATTTCTTCCCCATCACATCTTTGGGAGTCTACTTAGGTTATAAAAATACCTATGCAAACACTTGCAAGCAAAGCTCCTAAATCTTTTAGACTTTGTTGTATATTTGGAAACCACACATATGTCCTTCCATTGTCTCCTTGTTAACTGCTTATCCAGTTTCTGTTTGCAATCAACTGATTCATATAGTTATCATGCAGTCTTTTATTTGCCCTACTAATTATCCCTTTTTAACAGCAACTTCTGTTCTAGAGTGAACGAAAACATCGACTAAAGCTGATCTTTCACCTAGGATTTTCCTATCCCTTTGTCTTTGTCTATATTCTGATATCAGTCTGTGATAGGAAAGGCAGTCTCTAGCCTGCAGTATAAATGTCTTCTTGGCTTCTTTCCACTCTATTACCTTTCCCTGTCTAGTTATTTGCTCCCAATACCTTGGTTCCTTTGCCAGTTTTCTCCAGTAAATTCTAGCCCCCTTTTACCTGTTCCATGTACCAATAATTGTAGTCATCTTTATTGGCAGAATCTCCTTTCTCCATTCACATATTGGCTTAGTTCTTCCTTACAATACTTTCTGCTACTTTATAAATATAGTATTCCTTTTCTTAATTTCTCCAAATCTTTTGAGTTTCTAATACCATGATGGGAGTGGACCCCATTCCTAAGTCAAAGTACGATTAAAGTTCATGAAATTAGTATTGTTTCAAAGTTTGATGCCAGCCAGGAGTGCTCTTCGCAGCAGCTGCAATGTGCCCAGTAATGACTCCTGCAATTCGTATGGGGTTGCATGTACTGGAAACACATCTAAATAACATTCTAGATTCTTTTTTATAAGACCTGCTGCTCCTGCTACTATTGGAACTGTCTTGGTATCTTTCTTCCACACAGCTCTCATTTCTGCCTGCAAATCCTGATATTTTAAAACTTTGTGTGTCTCTCTCTCTCTGTATGCAAGACACTGTAGTCACTGGGTGTGGAGATTTCAATGATCAATGCTACTTTTATATTCTTTTCATGGACCACTGTATCCGGTTTTCTAGCATCTGTCTTTTGAAGTGTTGGTAATGGATGATGCCATTTTTTCATGATGCTTTGTGGCTCATATTTCCAGTGTTTTTCAACCATTTCAGTACCATAATGTTTGCACAATCCCCAGTGCAACAGGCTTGCCACATTATTATGCCTTTCAGTATACAGTCCTTCTGCCATTAGTATGTCACAGCCAACAATACGGTGTGTGATAATTTGCAATTTGGTTTTACAAAACCTACATTTGTCTTTTTCGCCCACATGTTCAATGGACTTTGTAAACAAATGTGTTTGCAGCCCACTATCTTGGGCTGCCAATATTAACCTTTCATCTCTTGGTTTGAATTCGCCTCTCCTTAACCATTCCTGCATTCATTCCTGATCGACATGAGGTTCTTCCAGAAGTTTTCTATACTTGCAACTATATTTATGTATTTTCCACATTTCTTGCCTTCTCATCTGGTCCTTCACCTTATATTCTTTCTTTTGTTTTTTGGCACATTCAGTTGCTGCCTGCTTTTTATCTACTTTGATTTCCATTTCTGCTTGATGCTGATATGCTTCTGCTAGATTAATCAGAGAAGTCATCTTAGATTTATTTTCCTCTTGTTTCAAAACTTTCACTATGTTTGGGTCTTGTGAGGTCAGCAGATATGTGTTAAGTCCCACGATTGCAGATCTATACATGTAATCAATTTCAAGGAGGCCCATCCCTCCCTTGGAATGGGGAATATATAATCTTGGTATGCACTGATTTTTATAAATCATTTGGTAAGCATGAAGCATCCATCTTGTTTTCCTATCTAATCTATCCTACACGTTTTGGGGTCAGTCAATCACTCCAAAACTGTAAGTTAGGACAGGCGGAGCAAATTGGTTTATAGGTTGGATTTTGCTCCTAGATGTCAACGCTGTTTTCAGGATTAATTTAAGTCTTCTAACGTATTCCTTACTATGTTTTATTCACATTTGTTCATGGTTTATTGTTGATCCTTAATCAGCTCCCAAGTATTTATACACTCCCTCTTGCTCAAGTTCTTTTATATCACATTCTTGTCCCAAACTGATGTTTTCCTGGTGCTGCAGTTTTCCTGCTTTAAAGGTTGCTTTTGCACATTTATCAAGATCAAATGACATTCTTATATCATCTGAAAAAGTTTTGACAACTTGTAATTGTGCTTTCAGTTCCTCGTCTGATGAGCTATACAGTTTTAAATCGACAAAGAGAAGATGTGAAGTCTTTACACTTTGTTGTTTTCTAGGACCCAAATTGTAGCCATGGCCTAAGCTGTTAAGTAGACAGGTTAATGGGTTAAGGGCAAGGCAGAATAGCAGCGGTCACCAATAGACGTCCACAAACCACGAAAACTTTAAACACCAAGAACCAGGAAACGGATGTCAAAAGCTCGCAAGGTTTTAATGTCCAAATGTAGTTAAAAACAGTCACTCAAAACTCAAATTTGTAAAATAAATCAACGCACCAAAAATTAGACAAGGACAAGGTGCGTATTTAAATGTCCAAAAAATATTTAAAAACACTCAGTCACAGCTTCGACTTGCAAAATAAACTTGCAAAAGCAAAAATCCAATACATGTAAAGCACTTTTCGTTCGGGCTATACCCGAACTTCTTCAGACAACCTACTCAAATTGTAATTTGGTTTAAATAGTTCCTTCTTTCGCTGTTACCAAATCAGGAAGAGGCTCAAGTCAACTCATTTCGTAGCAAACAGTTTTAAAGAAAAACGTGCTATAAGTTCGTCAAATTGCATACTATGTGTTCAATTACTGTGGGTGGCTAGTACCCATATTCTTA
Source organism: Protopterus annectens (assembly GCF_019279795.1). NCBI lineage: Eukaryota > Metazoa > Chordata > Ceratodontiformes > Protopteridae > Protopterus > Protopterus annectens. The sequence continues at coordinate 558,870,289 of NC_056727.1, forward strand.
GTTGTTAAGTACAAAACCATTTAGTTACACAAAAAAATGTTACCTAACGTTTTTTAAAAAAGATACAAGGTCCATTCTAATACGAAACCTCATACCTAGTGTAGTTATACCATGCACAAAGGTTTCAACAAACAATGACTACTCAACTAACCCACCATAAAAGAAATATCACTTAGAGGTTTAATATAGGGATTTGGTACTAACAACTAAAAAACTAGCTCTACCACTGAACAACCCACTTACGAATCTTATCACCATATATATATATATATATATGTAAAATATATGTATAGTATATATAATGTAATAAGTAAGGTAGAACCAGTTGAAAATGTTGATAGTGTCCCTCAAACATACTTAGTGTCCCCTAATACTACCCCTAGGTTTAAATTCCTTATGTTAAACAATCAAAGTAAGTAAGTAAAAAGTATGGAGATGAAAGCGCTCGATTCTGATGAGGTCTCCAGTATGGAGATGAAAGAGCTCAATCTATTTGTTTTTGTCAGTCAATAAAGGAGTATTTCGATATTACTTTGGAGTGTCTGGACATGGTGTTGGTGAAACGTTTTTATATTAGGAAGACAGCCTTCATTGTAACCGAACTACTGTGAATTTCTATTGTCGGTCTATTTACACTTGTGCATATAAATAGTTCATACTCATGGCTAAATCTTCATGCAAAGATGTTAACACCTTTAACCAAAACTTAGGTACTGCATCTGGGCCTGGGGTTTTCCAATTAGAGGCTTTCCTTAACTTTGTTCCAATCTCTCTGGCTGTTATTTCATATCCTGTAACTTTAAACTTCTTATTCTTTCTTTTACTTATTCTATCCATTTAGCATCTTTGTTATGTTCCACAGGATCCTCATCGATACTTCTCCAAAATGTATCTATTTCTTCTTTTTTTGGCGGTCTTTCAGTTCCTTTTACCTTTTTTCCCAGTTTTCTGTAAAACCTTTTTAGGCCATCAATAAATTGCTTATTTTGTATTTTTCCTTTGTATTTATGTGTGTATCTCTTAATTTTTCTGCCTCTGCTGAAATTTTTAGTTTATTTCACTACTGTTCTAATACTGCACATTGCTTTTATGACATCTGTCTTTCTTAGTATTTTTGCTGATCTATTCCCTCTTCAATAGTCTTCTAACAGTGACACTTCTTGTCTTAATTGCTTTATAGTTTTCTCTATTTGATACTTCCATGATGGTATTCGATTTCTCCCCTTCCTTTCCCTCACTACCCTGTGTTCTTGTGGTAGAACTTTAACAGTTATTAATTTAGCTGCACAGTAATATATCCTGTTTACTTCTGTTATATCGCATGGATCTCTATGGACAGTCCTAATTACTGTGTTCATTTGTTTTATAAGACTTCTGACTTTTTGGGTTTTATTGACCTACTGCAGTATATTTCTTTCATTGATCTTAATATATCTATGTATCTATGTATGTCTATTAAATCAAGCAACTTTTCTCTTAGCTCATTTTCTTCCAAACTGAGGGCACATCCCTTGTTTTCCATTTCCTGCAGGCATTCTGTAGAAACTTCTATAGCATCTTCCTGTGGCACATTCTGTTCAGTTTCATCCTGTGCCATCCGTTGCTCTGTCATACGGAAGCTCATTGGCCTATCACTCCTCAACATTGACTGTATCAGAGTTTCCAGAGTTTCCTGTTCCTTCCCTTGCTGTTTAGCTTTAAGTAAACATTTATACTGGTCTCCTGTGGAAGGCTCCAAAATATCTTCATATGGCACTTGACCAATTGCTTCCTGTTCCACTGGTTTCCCCTTAATTTGGATATCCATTGCTCTATCCTGTTGTGGTGCTTTGTGAATTAGATTTTCTACACTGAATCCTTCACTTCGCAGGTACTCCATAACCTCAATTTCTATTTTTTAACTTCCCAACTACTAATCTCGTTTTGTACTTTTCCTCTTTGTCTTCTTATTTTTTGTATTGTAAAGTTTTCCATGTCCAGATTCCTTTGCCTGTATTTATTTCTCTTCAAATATCTTTGGTGCTGCTCTTTTTGTATTGGTTTGTTTTGCTTTCTCCTCTGCATAAATATTACACCGTATTAAATCTCTTTTTCTTTTCCATGTCCATATTTCTTCTTCAGATATCTCCTGATCTTCCTGCTTCTCCTTACTTTGGGGACTCACTCCATCATGCTGTGATGTAACCTGTGTTAGACCCTCTACACCAAAATCTTCACTTCAGAGGCACTCCATAACTTCAACTTCTACTTTTTTAACTTCTACTTTACGAATCTTCTTTTCTATGTTCCCTCTTTGTGATATTATTTTTTTATTGTGAAAATTTCCATATCTGGATGCCTTTATCTGTGTTTCTCTTCAGATATCTTTGGGGCTGCCTTCTTTATACTGATTAATTTGGCTTTCTCCTTTGCATAAATATTGCACCATATTAAATCTCTCTTTCTTTCCCATGTCCATATTTCTTTTTTATACCTTTCAGATATCTCTAGGTTTTGTTTATATTTTCACACTTCCTCAGATGCTTCTTTTTCCAAACAGATCCAAGTTTCTTATCTATATACTGTGTTTCACAAATCTGTTGTATTAATGAACACAACTTTTCATTTGAAGCTTCTGACAGTTTTTTGTGGAGGTATTTTTCTTTCCTCTAATTTCTGTCTTAATCGTTTTGTATTTCTTGTGTCTGGAAGTTCTGGGCTTTTTTGCATAAGAGTAACAATACATAATTTCTTTCTTATCCTCAACAGTCCACTTTATCGTCTTGATGGCTCTTCTTTGGCCTATCAGTTTTTGTGATTTTTCTGGACTACTACTTTTTTCTACAATGTTGGGGGGGGGGGCATCCTTTTTCGTGGACTACTACATCATTCTACAACAGGGGGCCGTCCTTTTTTGTGTATTCTGTATGGCTGTTATTCTCTTCAAGGATCTGCATCCAAAATTCCAGTCTTTCTTTATTTCTTGAATTTCCCCTGCTTCCTCATCATCATCCCTTTTTGTGTCCATTTGGAAAGATCAACTTATCCCACTTGACCCTTGCTCTCTTCTCCTCCCAGTTCAAATCCTTCAACTCTTTATTAATTACTGTCTAGAGCTTCTCCTCTGGTTGATAAAATATGCCTGATCTGTATATAAAATTAAGGGATTAAAAACATTTTAACTGCTTGTATCTTATTATCATATCCATATAACAAAACTTTCATTTTCTCAGTTTTTGTATTATCTTTTGTTTAGTCTCTTCCCACTTATTCTTAGGGACAATAACTGAATCCTTTTTAACCCATACTGCTAAGTACCTAATTTTATTATGCCCCCATAAATGTGAGTAATATTAAACCAATTCATGTGTAAGCACATAGCCTTTGTTTTGTCTTTGTTAATTTTGTATCCCGAAAGGATATGAAACTGTCGCAGAATGTTTTACAACACTGAGATGTCCTTTTCTAATTTTATGAGGTACAAAATAATATCATCTGCAGATAAAGCCAACTTTTTTTGATTACCATACAAATTATATCCTTTAATTTCTGTGTCCCTTAGTTTCTTTGCTAATGGCTCTAAATGTAATGCAAATAAGAAAGGGAAAGAGGACACCCCTGTCTGGATCCCCTGTTCAGACACAACTTTTCAGAGAGGAACTCTCCCATGCCACACATATATTTCTGAAGTGAAATGCAAATAATATGTATATTTATATGTAACAAGTACATATGTTAATCAGTATATAGTTTTAGATATAGTA